>NC_139952.1:22643835-22793835 GCF_963454915.1 Gymnoscopelus microlampas
ATTTAGATTTTTTTAAAGAATCGCCTCAGGTCTTAATGGGATAAAAGCTACCTATCAGGGGTTATTCTTTTGTGTGTGTGCGTGTGTATGTGTTCATGCGTGTGTTTGTACATGTATGTCTACCCTCCTGCAGAGAACGGCAGCTGGTCCTCACAGGCTCACACTACAGTGCAGCGGGGAGTTGGACATTGCTATTGATTTCTCTCTCTGACGGGAGGTGTGTGTGTGTGTACATGCGTTCGCTTGTACATTTATGTGTGTGATAGTATGTGTGACCGCAGGTGAATCTGAGACACCTTTTCCCCCAACCTCCCCTCATTCACAAATGGCACGTAGAGATCACGGTTCAGTTGGTATTACAGTGCCACTCTATGGCAGGCAGAGGAACTACAACGGTCGTTGTGTCACTCAGGTCCTTTAATGAACTGGCTATTACCTATATAGGCTATGTCAGTGGTTCTCAACCTGTGGGTCGGGATCCCCAGGGGGGTCCTCACATGATTTTGGGGGGGTCCCCAGACCATGAAGTGACAATTGAAGGACTTTTAAGACCTTTTTAATACCTAAAAAATGTACATTACTGCATCAATAACTACTATAAAAAGTGGTCAAACATTGGTCAAATTGTCAAATAATATAAGAAAGAGGCAAAACATTTGAAAATAGCAGATCTACAAGCTCACAACGCCTCGCGTTTCAAGGCGTTGTGAGCTTGTAGATCTGCTATTTTCACAATATTTATCTGGGGGGTCCTCGGTTCAAATATGTTTTTTTTTCGGGGTCACGGCCTAAAAAGGTTGAGAACCACTAGGCTACGTCACAGGTACACTTATTGAATTGACCGTCAATAATGTCCCTCTTTCTCCCTCCTGTTCTCTCTTTCTCCTTCTTTCTCTTTCTGTAGTGTGCTGGTTGTGTTCTTCTCAGTGGGGAACAAAACGTAAGCACGTGAGCAGTAAGCAGTAAGCATGGTTTACTCCCACCGCTTTCTGTCTTGCAGTTTGCGTTTGAAAGCAGAGCGTCGCTGACGTTTGTGTTTCTGTTTGCAGCAGGTGAACCTGGATCTGGGCGGCTACGGCGGACATCATGGACCGAAAGGGGAGAAAGGCGAGCAGGTGAGCCAAAAAACACAGAAATTTAAAGCTTCAATCAGCCTGCAGACCAGTGTTGATTTTGTCGACTAAAACTATGACGAAAAATGTTCGTCGACTACCTTTTTTCTCTGACGCAAACTAAATAAAAACTAAATAAACTAAGCTATGATGACTGAAACTAAGACTAAATATATTGACAATTTTGTCAACAAATAAAAACTAGACAAAAATGGACTAGTGGAGAAGAGATCCAGTAGAACTAAAAGACATTTTATGCTTGGTGTTGCACTCTGAAAATAGCAGATCTACAAGCGTGATGCGTTGTGAGCTTGTAGATCGGCTATTTTCAGCAAGTAACCAAGTGTAAAATCAGCCATTACGACGCCATCAAGGCACCGCCACAATGCATTTTAGTAGGGTTGTCCGATATTGGCTTTTTTACCGATAACCGATATACCGATATTGTCCAACTCTTAATTACCGATACCGATATCAACCGATACCGATATATGCGGGGATTATTGTGATTAGGGTAAGCTCAAATTTCATATCACACACACCATATACAGTAAAAACTCCTGTAACTTACTTATAAAGCAAAAAAAAAAAAAAAAAAAAACGATACCGATATTTTCCCGATATCAATTTTTATGCTAATATCGGCCGATAATATCGGGAGGCCGATAAAATCGGACATCCCTACATTTTAGTCGACTAAATGAACTGTAGATTTAGTAGACTATAATCTTATGATATTTAGTCGACTAAAACTAGACTAACAGTAAAACATTTCAGATGACTAAAATATGACTAAGACTAAATGGAATTTGATTCAAAAGACTATGACTAAAACTAAATAAAGATTTGCTGTCAAAATCAACACTGCTGCAGGCAAATCCGATTTGTTTTTCATACTGTATATGATATTTGGATCTGTTATTTGCAAGTGATCAGGTTTCTGTATTCGGACATCGTTGACCTATTCTGCGTTTGTCCCTGAGACATAGGCATCGCAAGCGTGTAGATCTGCTTTTTTTTGCGGCGAGCAACACTGTCTTACGACAAAGCATAAGTCAGGCTTGTTCAGACTGAGACGCACATTTAGAATTCAGATTTGGATCACATTGGATCCACCAAGGAATGTGGTTCAAATCTGATTCGCTGAAATAATTTGCCATGTGTTTTACTTTTTTTTTGTTTTGTTTAGATTTGATCAAACCAATCTGATAACAAAACGGATATAGGCCAAAAATATTTTGGGTCACCAGTCTGAACATAGACATAGACATACTGTACATGGACACACACGTGCATGGACAAACATGTGGGTAAGCAGAAAGGTGTGTGTGTGTGTGTGTGTGTGTGTGTTTGTGTGTGTCAGTGGTGTAAAGTAACTAAGTACTCTTTTTTATTTTTTATTTACTCAAGTACTGTACTTAAGTACAATTTTGAGGCAACTGTCTATACTTTTACTTCTACTCCACTACATCTCGGAGGCAAATATTGTACTTTCACTCCACTACAATTATTTGAAAACTTTAGTTACTTTGCAGATATCAATTATTACATCATAAAACTACATTAACCACTTTAGCCCTATTTTATACCTAGGCTATTTGAAAATCTACAAGCTCACAGCTTGTAGATTGGCTATTTTCAAACATTTTGGTCATTTTACTTTTGGTACTTTAAGTACATTTTGACACCAATATTTTGTACTTTTACTCAAGTAAATTTTAAATTCCGGACTTTTACTTGTCATTGCAGCTCTACTTAAGTAAAAATGTTTTACTTAAGTAAAACATTTGAGTACTTTTTCCACCATTGGTGGGTGTGTGCGTGTGTGTGTGTGTGTGTGTGTGTGTGTGTGTGTGTGCGTGTGTGTGCGTGCTCTCAGACTGCTGGAATGCACAACCTCACCATGTGAGTCCAGACATGCTTAGGGCTTCAGTCCACACAGTAAAACAAAGATTTAGTTGCAAAGAAACACACAACCATAACCACATGCCCATGACATCACTCTAGTGCGGGTATTCCCACACTTTTCCATGCCAAATAAATGCCACAAAAAAAATGACTCTAGCTGTGCCTTTGCAGCCATATGCTTGAAAAAAAGAAACTTTAGTATTCTGTATATTATGTTATTTTTTAATGATTTTGTATTAATTTATTACATTTTCCTCTCCTTTTAGAAGGGGATCTCTGATAATGACATCAAAGAAAATGCCCACACACTGTCTGGAACTTGCAAAAAATGTTGCTCTTTATTAAACATTTCGGTCATTAGACCTATTGGAAAGAAATTGGGCCTCTTCCTTACTTCCTTCACAGGTTTTTACCAATGATACTAATGAAGGCTCTGTTCCATTCCATGTTGCACAGTGGTTCTCAAACCTTTTAATTTCACGGACCCCCATAACTCTGAGAGTTGCACACCTTTTTAAGTGGCCATTTGGAACCCCCTCAAGGAACCATGAGGGTCCCTGGACCACACTTTGAGACCCACTGGTGTAGCAGAGTGTTTCCAGTGAGCCAAAATGCACAATATCAGCACCCTGTTTGACCAGAATGGAACAGAGCCTTCATTAGTATCATTGGTAACACCTGTGAAGGAAGTAAGAGGCCAATTTCTCTCCAAAATGGCTGCTGTGCATAGAGCCTGAAGGTCTAACGACGGAAACGTCAAATAAAGTTCCAGATAGTTTGCGGGTCATTTATCAGAGATCCCCTTCTGAACATATTATGCACTGTTTGTCCTACGCACCTGTCACCAACCTTTTGAGGTGCGCATCGGCCTTCTTTAAAAAAATCCACTCCTTTCCAATTGGCCCCCGTGACACCCCCTGGTGGCCGCCGTTGGGGACCGCGGCCCCCACTTTGAGAAACTTTGCCCCAGTGTAATACAACGCTGGCTTTGGACCAATCCCCAAGCTAACAAATGTGAAGTCTTTTGCGGCTCATTGATTATACTTCCCTAATAAGCGATTATTCTTTTTCTCTTGTCTCTATCCATCTCAGGGCGCTGACTGTGCTGGCTCTCATTCAGGTTCAGTAAGTAGATTCTCCATCACGCCTTGCTCACACAAACAGGCACAGTAATGCTGAACAGTGTTCAGTTAACTCTGAGACGCTTACAGAGTCCATTTTTACACGGTCAGAGGTTATAATGAACACTCTGGACCTTACAGTGTCTCCATCTTTTATAGAAACCGTTTATTTTTTTGTATTTTTTTTCATTATCATTTGGCATGCTGCTGGATTTGAGGCAGAATATTTTGCCAATAAGTTCTTGGTCTCGGTACATGATGCCAACCAAGTGTCTCTGCCTTTTAGTGCGCGCAGGGACCCCAGGGCCTGAAGGGCGAGAAAGGCGAGTCGGTGAGTGTCACAAATGTTCTGCTTCTCAGGTGCAGCTCCTCCTAACCTGCACCTGCTGTTTACTTGGATCTCTGACAACGCAGTACGATCCCAAAAGAGTTTTTTATAAACCCTGCATGAATGTACTGTTAAGTTAATGTGTGTGTGTGTGTGTGTGTGTGTGTGTGTGTGTGTGTGTGTGTGTGTGTTAGGGGTGTGCCGATACACTAATTTCACCAAACGATACGATACGATATCTGGCTCACAACTTCGATACGATATGATACGCACTTTTTTTATTATGAAAATATATGGGGGAGGAAAAAAGTAAATGCAAACAAATAATTCTGTTTTTGCATTATTCAGACATGCAAACTTGTAGCTTTTCAGCTACAATAGCCGTTTTCAATCCAAATAGGGCAATAGTGTGACACCTGACCTGAAAAAAAAACAACATGTTGTCACCCTTTTCACCTCTGGGCTGTTTGCATGCCTGATTATAATGATTGTAAAAAAAATATATATATATTTTATTTTTCAAAACAATATTTTTTTCCCCAAAACGATACCTATCACGAAAACGTATCGCGATATATCGTGTGCCGATATATCGTGGGACGATATATCGTGGGACGATATATCGGCACACCCCTAGTGTGTGTGTGTGTGTGTGTGTGTGTGTGTGTGTGTGTGTGTGTGTGTGTGTGTGTGTGTGTGTGTGTGTGTGTGTGTGTGTGTGTGTGTGTGTGTGTGTGTGTGTGTGTGTGTGTGATTTGTTTGCATATGCAGAGTACATGCATAGTCTTCTGTGTACTGCATGCACATGATTATACATAGGTATGCATTGGCATGAGAGTGTGTGGTGCATTGTGTGTCTGCGTGTGGGCGTATTGTTGAGATAACGAGAGAGCAGATGGTGGTCCGATGGCCGTGCAGGCTGACCACAGGCTGGTCAGTGTGTTGCTTAGTATGCTCCAGTGGTGTGGAGGAGGTTGATGTCTCTTTAGAGTCAGGTCATTGATCTGGCCTTGTCTTCATTCCATTCATTCTCTCCACAGGCAACCGCGGCTAACTGGGGAGAGGTACCGGGCTACAAGGTGAAGGAAACCCCCCCAGAAAGTTTGTTTGTATCATGTTGTGTGTGCATGGGCACGAGCGCTTGCCTGTATGTGTGTGTATTTGCATGTGTGTCTGTGATGACCTGAGGAGAATATAGACCCTCCAGAAAAACGTGGGGTAAAATCCTTGATTTTGCAGGCAAAAATCCTTCATTTTGCGATGAAATATGCAGGGATTTTATGTGATATTATGCGGTGAAATTGCGAGAAGTTGTAAAATATGCGGAAATGCGCGGAAATATGTGATTATGCACTCTGTTTGAAAAATTATTCCCCCTGCATAATCTGCGCCATTTTGCTGGTTATGCGATAAATTATGCGATCGCATAATCACATTTTTCTGGAGGGTCTAATAATAATATGAACTTACAGTATATCACTTTCCAACCTCTTGTGACATCTTAACCACTTAAAGAAGTAGTTCACCCAAAAAAAAGCTTTTTTGGTTTTCTATCAAATGCACACCCCATGAAGCCCTGAATTCATGGAGATTTTTTTGGTTTTTGTCTCATTCCTAAGCCAATAATTCGCCAATCATTTTGGGTGAACTACACCTTTAATACCCAGCATCTGTATTGTGGGGAAAGCTTTAGCAGAAAGTAGCTTGTTGAACGGCTATTTTCAGCGAAAGCTCTCCCCACAATAACAGAAAACAGAAAATACTGTACACATAGATCCCTGAGGGACCCCGGTCAATCATATGGGGTTCAAGTGGTTAAGGGCATAAATTAAGTATAAATACTTAGTTGTGCGCCGGGTGTCGTGCGGCGGAAATATCCGATGTACAAGCACGCAACGCATCGCCGCTGTACAATGTTTTGAGCTTGTAGATATTGTTGCTATTGTTGTCGTACAATAAGTATAACTCAGACCTTACTCTCTCTCTTGTGTCTCTCTCTGTCCCCAGGGAGACCAAGGACAGAAAGGAGACATCGGCCCACAGGGTCTCTCTGGAACACCAGGGAAGTCTGTGAGTGACCTCGTATTTGTCTCGCTCTTCCTCTTCTTTCTGACGCTATCGATAAGATAAGATAAGCCTTAGATAAGACAAACCTTTTATTGATATTCGCAGGGAAACTCAGGGCAATTAGTTGTTGAAACGGTACTTAAGCTGTTCTGTGGGATGTGTGAATAAAACTAGTCATCCTTTTTGACTGTGAATTGAACCATATATTTATGAAATGAGTAGTTTTTTACGTCAATTAAATCCTGATGAGGTGAAAAAGCAAACAAATAACACACACACACACACACACACACACACACACACACACACACACACACACACACACACACACACACACACACACACACACACACACACACACACACACACACACACGCATCCAAACATGTCCAAACACTTAGAGAAAAGCAGTCTCAAATGTACACACACACACACACACACACACGCGCGCACACGTCACACCATGTAAAATACTTCCTTTTACGGGGCTAAGAGAGTGGGTGTTCCGCAGACTCATACAGTATTACTGTTTAAGCCCGGGCTCCCATTGATATCAATTCTCCACCGTCTCCCCTCCCCTCTCCCCCTCGGCGCTAAGTCGACCTAATGCCTGTTAGATTAGGCTAGAGCAACAAAGCCTGCGCTAATCAATGCCGCCTCATTGACTGTGCCGTTCGTCTCTCACACAGGCGGGGTGCCTATTCACCATGACTTAAACCTTTTAATCTGCCCCTGTTCAGCCTAGTGATCCTGTAGACGCATGACAAGTTTTACGGGACAAATTATAACGCCAACACTCCTGAGATTCACCCCAGGTTTAGGCCCCCACCCCCCCAACACACACACACACACACACAAAACATTCACTGAGACAGTGCTTGTAGAGAAAGTCTGGGACAGATGGATTTGGTAGGGTGCCAGCCAACCATCTTGACGTCGTGAATAAGTATTCGAGGACGTGACTCAACTCGGGCAGTTTTAAAATATTGCATCATTTATGGTAATACTTGTTGGAAGACTGTACAATCCCTCTGGGTTTAATGATAAGACAGGGCTGGAGCCATCGATTATTTTCTTTAAGATTATTCTATCGATTCATTTATTGTTTAATCAAATAATAGTTTTTTATATATTGTGTGGCATCACGAGGGGACAGGTGGTAGCTGGGTGCTACATTCCTACACCCAAAATGGCCGCTGTAGCAACCACTACAACTCCCAGGGTGCCTCAGCACACAGACAGGTGTAGGTGTTTGAGGCACCTAATTGAGGCAGAGCTGAGAGAGCAAACAAACTGCTGGACCCCTGCAGGACTCAAAGTGGACAAGAGTGTATTTATGTTAAGTAGTAGTGTGGGCATAGTTTTGGACTTAAAGATGCTTATTCTCCCTTTGGGATGTTTTATGTTATTTTGCAAATTGCCTCATGTTGGCCTACCTTATTTGATAAACCTCATATCGTTTTCACCCTGGATTTTGGCCTGTTTGTACAGCACTGCCTCACACTATCCCACTCCATACCTCTCATGACATTACTATATATATATATATATATACTGTATATATATATATATATATATATTGACCTGAACAATTCAAATTGATTGTCAACTAAATTGATTGCAATTTTTTTTTTTTTTTTTAAGTTTGTCAAATTTGATTATTTTATTTTAATCAATATTTTTATATTCGATTAACTTAACCCCTAAGCAAAGCATTCTTTCTCAATGCCTGAACAGCTGCCATTTCTGAAATAGGTTTCTGCCGAAAAACGTAATTGCAATGATGATGTCAACGACCCGCACTTACGTTGTCACTTCCCCATCTGTCTTGTCTCTCCGTTCCGCAGGGTCGAGCGGGGTCCATCTGTGTCGTCGGCCCCAAGGGACAGAAGGTGTGTGAGCGGAGCGCACCGAGTCTGGGAAACCCCCAGTAACACCTTGTCTGCCAATTAAACATTCAATTAACTTTGCTTTCAACTCTTTAAGACCGGGAACGCATCCGTGTCATTTTACATTTTAGCTATACCATTTTGTATACTTTGGCTATTCAAAAATAGCAGATATACAAGCTACAAGCTAGGTATGCTTGTACTTGTACTGTAGATCTGCTATTGTACTGTAGATCTGCTATTTTTGGAAAAATCGTGAAAATTTGTGCAATTATTTGAATAGCATTTTTTAAAGGGAACATTTTTGACTCAAATGTTTGCTCCCTGGAACAAAATATTTTGAGATGGGGATCTGCGGCCAAATACATATCATTTTGGGGGTCCTTGACATGAAAAAGTTTGTACTTACAAAAAAATATATGTATTCAAAGATTTGCCAAAATGTTCACGATTTTTTTTTAAAATAGCAGATCTACAAGCTCATAACGCGGCACTCAGTACCGCGCTATGAGCTTGTATATCTGCTATTTTTGAATAGCCAAAGAAATCAAAAAATGACACAGATGCGTTCCCGGTGTTAATGGGTTAAATGTGGCCTTTCTCTGAACTCGCCTTTTGACAGGGTACCTCTGGTAGTGTGGGCCCAGAAGGACTGGCAGGAGAGCCAGGGAAGCCAGGACTCCCAGGGCTGCCCGGATTTGGAAAACCAGGCCCATCAGTGAGTATAAATGTTTTAATGCAAAAGCATGGGTTGAAAAGCATGCGCTATAGGGTGAATTGAACATACCGATGTTTTATTGTAATTTTATCGACCTCCTCAACTTCGTCCTATCGAAAATGTTCTCAGAGACTGTCTCGGCTCGTCCAAAAAGTTCTCCGAGTGGATTTTTGCATTCCAGGAGGATGGAGTTGTATCTGACAAGCGCAGACTCCTTGTTTAAATCTTTGATTCGGCTGTCGTTACCCTACGCTGAACCCAACAAGCTTTTTAATGTTTAATGTGTGCTTTACGTGCGAACGGTGGATTAAGAAGATACTTTGACATAGCTGGCAGGTAGCTGCCAATTGCAATCCCTGTATATGTGTAGTAAAGGATTCGTGTACCTTTCTTTTTTTCACCACAGGGCCTTGATGGTAATCCTGGTACAGATGGAACAAAGGTAGGATTATGTTGTATTGGGTTGATGTTTTAATCATTATAGCTACGCTGATATAAGACAGTGAGGCTAACATTCCCTCATCGGGACAGTTCATGGTTGAACTTAATGTTAATCTTGTTATTTTATTGTTAACCACATGAACCCTAGCACCCCTATTTTGGGTACGTATGTCATACTTGGCGAACATTCGGTGAAAAGAGATTTGGTGTAGGGGGGAAAAGGAGGGGACCAAGTACTGTACGTGCCCTTGGTGGGGTTAAACGGTTAAGTGTTGATAAAATATCTTTTCATTGTCTTTTTGACTTTTAAGACTATGGATAAGTGATGAACAAATTATCACCCATTTGTTATCCGATCTCAGGCACAGTATAGAAGCCCTTTTCTGCAGCAACTCTGAATGCCCAGTTGATAATCTACTGTATATTTAGCCACTTTAAATATAGTGTACCTATTTTGGACATGGCTATACCATGTTCAGCCTAGTGATATACAGTAAGTGAAAATGTTCGTAAAGCTCAAAATGTTTTGTGAGCTTGTAGATTGGCTCTTTTTGTCGAAGAGATTTGGTGTGTAAAGGGGAAAAAAGCAGTGGACCAAGTATAGATCCCTGGGGGACCCTGGTCATTTAAGTGTAGGGTTTAAGGGGTGAATATATAACATAATACACATACCTGAGTCTCTGCTGTTGCTTGCCATGGTCTTTGTCCTTAGGGGGACCCGGGAATTCCAGGGAATGATGGAACATCAGGAGATCCGGTGAGTAAACATTCATTTCCATGAAAGTAGCACCAGCCCATGAAGCATCCAGAACAACGCTCTACTTCCACATTGTCCTTGATTTGAGCACCACATTTTGGTGCTCAAATGCGGAAGACTTGAGCACTGAGCAGGCGCACTATGGGTTTCAAACGGCAGACGACACACGCGCAGTAGTGTTTTAAATGTGGAAGTCTTGCAATCCCAGATTTGACCACCAGGCGACTGCAGCTTCACTGCTATACCGCCGTTCTGGGGGCTTTGCATTTAGTATAGCAGCTTCCTGGCTAAAAGAGAACTAATTCATGAAAACCATACATTATAGATAGGCACAAATACAAAAACACAGAGATAGCCTGAGTACCAGACTGTTACTTTGATGCATCTGTGGTTTGAATGGGATTCTGCTGCTGTATTTCCAGGGACCCAGGGGACCAGGAGGACATAAAGGAGAGAAGGTAACATTAACTTCTTTGTACCTGTAGTGTTAATGCTGACAACAGTAGACCTGTTTGTCCCAATACATAATACAGTATAAGTCTGTCCTGTGAGTGTCTACCCATCGTACCGGTATTCTATTTGTATTTTCCTGTGTTCTTGTGTATCTATCAGTGTGCTCATGTTGTGACAGTCTTCCTACAGTAATTAGCGTGTGTGTGTATTCTGAACACACGCACGCACGCACGCACGCACGCACGCACGCACGCACGCACGCACGCACGCACGCACGCACGCACGCACACACACACACACACACACACACAGCCATAATAGTGTTTGATTATCATGCCATGGTTGGTTGGTTAGGTAGATTAGGTTCTCAGCGAGACGACCATGTGTGTTCACATGAGGAAGTTGCAGTTCAAACTGACAAGAAGAGTACAACGATACCAGTTGATATGCATGGGATAATTGACGGGTAGCCGGTCATTATTGATAAATAAATCCCGACGGGGTGATTAGGCACCGACGCGTAGTGGAGGTGCCTAATCACCCTGAAGGGATTTATTTTGGAAAACAAGGAAGTGCTGATCAAATAGAATACATTTTTGGTTACTGCATTGTCTATTTCTCACTTCAAATGTTTTCAAAAACATTACTGAGAGCAATGTTTAGTTGTAAATGACATGGTGTGTTGTTTATACTTACAGTAACTGAATATATATCGTCTCTGTCGGGTGTAGTTTTGAGAAAAAAACGCTGTTATTTGTCCCAAAGTGACTGCCAAAGATTGCTGCTATTTGTCTCAAAAGCTTTATACCCTGTACATATAACATGTGTATAACACAATGATGTACCCCCTCCAACTGTATATAATTTCCCCATTTTCAACTGTTTTTATTATATTTTGACACTTGCTTTGGCAATTGTGTCTGTGCTCCAGGGAGACGCGTGTGAGGTGTGCCCCGTACTGCCTGAAGATCTGGGCAACACAGTGGCTCTTCAGGGCAAACCTGGACCTAAGGGAGAGCCTGGAGCACCAGGGACAGGAGATGCAGCATCAGCTGTGAGTACGACTTGTCATGAATCAGTGACACTGGGGGTGTCTATACTAAACCCTATAATGATAATAATAGAGATAGGGGTTTGTGGAAGATTGATTGATTGATTGACATTTTTATTAGGCAAAAGAATGTAAAACAACAGTGACATTTGTCTAAAAGGTCCGACCAAAAAAGTCCTTGCGGACTTGTTTCCGTTGGGGTCCTTGAATTAATTTCATAGACATATATAGTAGCAACCAAACAGTTCAAATCAACATAAAAATACAGAGAAAAAATACCACTATGTACAAAAAAAAAGCATGAAAAAAAAAAAAAAATAAATAAATATATATATATATATATATATATACAGTATACAAAAAAAAGGGAAGGGGGGTCGTCTGTCTACCGGGAAACTGGTACTACCTCCTCTTATGGCCTCCAGAAAGATGAGTTTTTAGGGCTGTTTTAACACATTGGGTGCCTGAATTTTTTAATAACAACTTACCGTGGGTGCCAGCATTCTCCCCATTGACTGCGCTTTGCTGTTTAAAGCTCTAGACTCCACGACGAGCAAATCCACGTAAAAAAAAGCATGCATTCATGTAGCGCGATGACCCTGGCTACATCCTGGAACGATAACATTTCACTCGCGAGTTACAACGGGGGGGGGATCGCGCATGACCGGAGATACAGACGTTTTAAAGAAGGAAATAGACAGGCGGATGGGGAGCCATGTTTTTTTTTCGGTGATCCATCTGGCCTATCCTTCTCAGGATCACAATGGGTACTCCCAGAGCTGCTCTAGCCCCTCCCGTGTGGAAAAAAACAAAACAAACAAAAAGACACCAAAACCGTTTAAATACGGTTTTGGCACTCCGCGTCACTTTTTGCACCTTTTGCAAAACCGTATATATACGGTTTTGGCACCCCATGTGTTAAATGAGCCCAGCGAACTGAGGTCTCTCATATGTGTGAGAGACCTCAATACAGTTTCACAGCAGCCTCCTACAGTACATGCTGAACACTGTAGTGTAAACCAGTGGTTCTCAAACGTTTTCATGTCAATGACCCCCAAAATGTATTTGGTATTTGGCTGCGGACCCCCATCTCAAAAATATTTTGTGCCAGGGATTTTTCAAAAATAGCAGATCTACAAGCTCTTAGCGCGGCACTCGGTGCCGCGCTATGAGCTTGTAGATCTGCTATTTTTGAATAGCCAAAGTGTCAAATATGGTTAAAGTGGTTAAAATGATTGTGACACTATATTTAGCTAAATTTATCTGAGGACCCCCTGGTACCCCCCACTTTGAGAACCAATGGTCTATACTAAACCCTATAATAATAGTAATAATAATAGAGACTAGACCATACCCGGTCGACGCATCCGTGGGGGGATATGCGCACATGATCTGGCAACCCGGGAGGCGACATTGTTTGACACATAAACGCTAATAAGAAGCTGAGATTTGATGAAATGGAAAAACGGGCTTCACAGTTAAGTTCAGATGGTAATGGTCAATGGCTGTGTGCAAAATCAGAGCAATTGGTCCAGCCACTGAGGAGAACCGGGTAGCTTCACCTACCACTACAGACAGACAGACAGACAGACAGAGGTTACTAGAATTATAGTAGGATAGGGGTTGCGGAATATATGTGTGAGAGACCTCAGTACACAGTTCCACAGCAGTTTCCTACACTCTGAACTTTGTAAAAAACATTGAGCCGGCGAAGAAAGTTAAAAAACACACACCATGCACATAAGACACGTTAGAAAGGTCAGGCAACCAGTGTGTGCCCCCCGATAATTCAGAACTGGAGACTGCATCGCGTTCTGCAGCATCAGCGGAACTCCCCAGGGTGACTTGCTAAACAACATTTCAGCGCCGAAATAATGGATGTGGTATGAATTCATAGCTAAGAAGCGATACTTGAGCACTTGCTCAAATTAATGTGTGTGTTTGTCTATAGTACTTACTCATTCTGATGCGAGGGATGTTTTTTTCCCCCCCTTTGTCTGAGTCATGCCTCGCTTTTTAACCCATTAAGACCGGGAACACACACATTTTAGATTTCTTTGGCTATTCAAAAATAGCAGATATACAAGCTCATAGCACGGCACCGAGTGCCGCGCTATGAGCTTGTAGATCTGCTATTTTTGAAAAATCTTTAAAAAAATGTGAAAACATTTGAACATAACGTTTTTAAAGCGACATTTGTAACTCAAATCTTTGCTTCTGGTGGTCCCTGGAACAAAACATTTTGAGTGTGTGTGTGTTTTTAGAAACAGCCTCAGGTCTTAATGAGTTAACCCTTACAACATTTGCTGGGAGCAGCACAGTGGTAGACACCATGAGAGAACATCGACAAGTGTTTAGTCTCAGAGGCAAAGGTTGCTTTATTCTGTCAATATTGTCTAAATCTGACTCTCTCACTCTCTCGCTCTCTCTCTCGCTCTCCCATGTGCAAGAACTCACTGGACTGAAATGTGTGTATTTTTCGCAGTCGCTCTGCCTGTTCTCCGGTTACCCCCCATAGGAGGGGATGTGGGAAATGATTTCTCTGAAAAAGCATACATCTCGCAACGCCTTATGAGATTCTGGTGTGCAACGATTTCCGATAGTGCCAGAATCCATCTGTCATACCTGGTTAAGAGAAGTGCAGGGAGAGTGTGTGTGTGTGTGTGTGTGTGTGTGTGTGAGAGAGAATGAAAGACGGAGAGAGCGAGAGAGATACCTTCGCTACCTCTTGACGCACCTCTCATCTCACTTCATTTCTATCCTCTCTTTCCACACTCCTCTCCTCCTTGTCTGTTCATCAGGGCCTTCAAGGAGCGGACGGGCAGGCGGGGGAGAAGGTATGGAGCTGTTAAATTACAGCTTATGGTGCATTGTTAATATTTCTGGAAGCATGACACAGTACATTGTATATATATACTTTATGCACATTCCCATGCATTGACATTTTTTGAAACATTAGCATTGCCAATGTGTCTGTAGTAGATGCAGTTAAACTAGCAAAATAACCTTCACCTGACATGCAGGAGCAGATAATACATGTACAAGACATGTGTGTGCACGCACTCACGCGCGTGCACACACACACACACACACACACACACACACACACACACACACACACACACACACACACACACACACACACACACACACACACACACACACACACACACACACACACACACGTTTGTATTACTATACTTCACACACGTTTGTATTACTATACTTGTGAGGACATCAACATTTTAGGAAGCCGATTTTATGATTGATTTATGTTTTCTTTGGGGCATTTTTAACCACAAGTCTAAAGCCGAAAAATTGCAGATCTACCAGCTCACAACGTGTCGCTCTGCGACACGTTGTGAGCTTGTAGATCGGCCATTTTACGGTGTGTGCCATCGCTTTACAACTAAGTATAAAATGGGAAAAATCGACATCCCGACCCCTAAACCTAACCTCAAAATGTCTAATCCTAATCCTAACCCCAACCTGAATCTTTTTCTAATTGTAAACGTATCTCTAAAAGAAAATTCAACCGTAAAACGACCATTTATCTTGCGAGGACCAGGAAAATGGTCCTCACAACGTCTATTCCTCAAATTCTACTATACTTGTGAGAACGTTTTGGTCCTCACGAGTATAGTAATACACACACACACACACACACACACACACACACACACACACACACACACACACACACACCCACCCACCAGTTGTGGGAACCATCCTTCGTCAATGTGAGTGTGAGAGAGAGATGAAGTATGTGCTGTTTATATTGCATGATTAATATCTTTCGTGTGGCACATTAGGCTGATGCACCTCAAAGCACACACACACACACACACACACACACACACACACACACACACACACACACACAGAGCACGGTATGTGGGGACTAATTTGGCGTCTGTGTTTGTGTTTTGGCAGGGAGAGCGAGGATCAGATGGTTCCAAAGGCGAAAAGGTTAGCTTGGCTTTCCTCTTAAGACTCAAGGATCAACAACTTCTTGCACAGTGTACACTATCCCGGTAGCCTCGTTCAGCACTTAATTAGTGTGTCTGCGTGTCCACTGGCTCACTGGTATTTTGTTTGAATAGCATTTGTTGAATTTTTATTTGCATTTGTAAATGGGTCGGAGGACCAGATACAGGTACAGTATATGGGTTTTGACAGATACTATGTAGGGCTATTGAACGAGTGCCTGTTTGAATGTCAATTTAGCATACTGTAGTTGTACACGAGTACAGTACTTATGTTGCCATTAAGCCTGATTTATACTTAACCATTCAATCCGGGAACACATCTGTGTCATTGTAAGATTTCTTTGGCTATTTTTGAAAAATCTTTGCAAATCTTTGAATATATATATGTATTTTTAAAGCGAACATTTTTCACTCAAATCTTTGCTTCTGGGGGGTCCCTGGAACAAACATATCTAAAAATGTTTTCTAAATCCTATCAGTATGTTGCTATATCAGCTCATAGCGTGGCACCCGGGCTATGAGCTTGTATATCTGCTATTTTTGAACTGCCAAAGAAATCTTAAAATGACACAGATGCGTTCCCGGTCTTAATGGATCAAGTCGTACAATGCTGTCCTGTGGAAAATAGCCGATGCAAGCTGGTCGCGATGTGACACGTTGTCGACGAGTCTGTCGTTTATTATTCGCTATTTTCAGTATGGGACAGTGTTGTGTGAGCATGAGGCATTACTCCTTTTCCTCTTTGATGCTATCTGAGGCGGTGAACCAACTTGAAACATGTGCATGAATGATATGCAGATTCCTCTGTGATTCCAGTCTCATTTTGTTCATGTGCTCTATAGGGAGAGGCTTGTGCCGTGTGCCCCACCCTTGGAGAGCTTCCAGGCCCAGCCAATGGTCTCATGGCTCAGAACCTGATTCCTAAAGGGGAGAAGGGGGAACCTGGCGTGGGACAGAAAGGTGAACTGGTGAGTGTTGTCTTGTTAGAGAAGAAACAGATGAGCCTGGCCCGAGACCAGGAACTGATAATAAGTGGAGAGGAAGGATTCGGGTTTCATCTAAAAAAGGAAAGAATGGAACGACCCATGTGATGAATTAGACAAAGCTTGATTCATTTAGTTTGGAAATATATCTGCCACGCATTTGTTTGCATACTGTATTAGTGTGTTTGCCTGTGGAGGGATGATAATGGCGTTGATATACAACAGTGGTTCTCAACCAGCGGTACGGGGACCACCAGTGGTCCTTGAGGAGTTTCCAGGTGGTCCCCAGCTAAATGATGGAGAGTTGGTAACCAAACTCTAACCAAACTCTAACTCTTTAGAGCGTAAAATGAAACCAAATGGACCCTTACAGGTCCATTTGGTTTCATTTTACGCTCTTAAGAGTAAAATTATTGTTAAACTTCTACAGTACATGACTTAATTTACAATAAGTCTACACAATTAGAGAATGTAAAGTAATCGACAATATTTTGACAATCTTATCCAACGAAAACACAATATTCTAAGTCTTGGGGTCTGAGAGGCTGAATCTCATCAAATGGTGGTCCGTGGCTCAAATGCTGAATAAATAATGGACTTTGATGTGATAAAGGTTGAAAACCACTGATATACAGTATAAGATGATGGATCTATTTTTTTGCCACTACGCAGGGACAGCTCGGACCGCAAGGATTATCTGGCCCTAAAGGAGACAGGGTAAGTGTCTTAACAGTAAACAGCATGGGTGGCAGGGGGACGTCGGTAAGAGATTAACAAGTGTTCAGGTGTGCGGGGCTCACCCAGTGTGGGATGCTGAATATGTTTTTTAAACGAGGGGAACCCATGAGGGACATAATCACAGTGGTAGACTAATGTTAGGCCCCAAGAAGGCTCTGCTGTAGGGAGTCTGCTCAGTGGGTGTCTTATTAATAAAACGCTAAGGTAGCAGAACCAGCAAAAAAAAAGCAGAACCATCGGGGGACATCTCCCTGTAGGGTGCACCTCGCTGTGGCATGAGCATTTATAATTAAAATGATACCCATCCATTTTTCATTTTATTAAAGCTGCAATCCCGAACTTTTTGTGTGTGAATAAAACATTTTTTTTGAACGATCTGTATGGTAGATTATGTTAAAAGGATATAACTAACACAACTGTGTTTGTAGTTGGTGTCCGTTCTTGCCCCTTCTATTCCCAAACAGGCTTTCTGTATTATCTTGGCAGTAGAAATTATTGAAGGAGGCATGAGCTCAGTTCGGGGCTCTCCCCAGGGTGGCAGAGGGAGAGTAGCGCCCGGGATTACAGCTTAGGCATTGGCGCTGGGTGAAAAAATGGGTTGCAAAATCGTGGGATAAAAATGATATATATATAAAATAAAAGTTATGGATTGCAGCTTTAACTCGTGTATTCAGATAAACTTATTTTTCGTCCTTTCCATGATGAGTGCAGGTAGTAATGTGGCTGATGGCAAAACTATCTCTTTCAATGTGATCGTTTTATATATATTTTTCTGACGTCTTGAAAAATGAAATGTGTGTATATGACAGGGAAAAAGTGGATCCAAGGGAGCCGTTGGCAAGGAAGGACAGAAGGGTACCCAGGTGAGACGCCACGAGTGTAATAACTAGTGTGTATAATAAGTGTCATTATCTGGGTACATTAGGAGCTGCTTTCTGAGTGCTCAATGAATCAACATTCAACATTGTATGTTTTGTTGTCAATTTTCATAATCATTATTTATTTTAACTTTGATTTATGTTATCAAAGTTAAAACAGTACAAATTATTTATCCTTCATTAGTTCTTGAAAGGCCATCTTTCATTGGAACTTAACTTAGAACCTTAAATAGAACCGAATTAGAATTAGACCCGAAAAAAGGTTGATTTATATTGGTCAAATAGAACCGAATTAGACCCGAATTAGACCGAATTAGACCCGAATTAGGCTGCGCGCGCGTGCATTTGCGCTGTGTGGCCCCCGACTCCAAATTATTTTACACTTGTGGCCCCCTGCCTAATCTAGTTGAATACCCCTGGCCTATACTGTATCTTTGCCCCCCCCCCCCACACACACACACACACACACACACACACACACACACACACACACACACACACACACACACACCCCACACACACCCCCCACACACATATGTATACTGTATGTGTGTAGAGGGGGGAAAGCAAGGGGGCTAGTATAGACAACTATGTTTTTTTTTTGTATTGATTGAATACTTTATTAGTCAGAAATGTAAACGGTGCGAGGTACAGTCAGACATTAAGGCTACAGTAAAATGATAATACAAAAAAAGTCCTGGCGACTTCTTTACATTGTGGTCCTATGTATTCAATTCATCAACATAGCATAAAAAAAGAACACAATAATACATGTACAAAGGAGAAAAAGTGAAAACGTCTGCAGTGAATGACACCTACTCCTTTCTATGGGAAATTGCATTTACCTCCCCTTGTGGTCTCCTGATAGATGGTTTTTCAGGCTAGTTTTGAAAGAAACCGGTGATTCACATCTTTTAATGGATGGTGTCAAGGCATTCAGTCTGAATGAAAAAGGTACAATGTTATGTGTAGATACGTTTTGATGCCATTTCTCATTCCTTGCCATTTTATTTCAACCTGCTGTTTCTGTGTTTTTTCACAGGGAGGCCAAGGGCTGCCTGGTCTGGGCCATCCTGGCCTCAAGGGAGACAAGGTGGGTTTGAGTTAAGGCTGTGTCCCCTGTGTGTCTTTGAGCTTGTCCGTCCCTGTGTGCCAGCCATGGTTGACCCGTGTGCCCTTCCCCAGGGCCAGTGTGGCGTGTGCCAGCCCTCCGAGGTTGGCGGAGGTCCCTCCATTATCAAGTTGCCAGAGGGAGTAGCTGGCAAAGCTGGCGAACCAGGCACCCCAGGGCCTCCTGGGCCTCCAGGGCTCGGAGTTGAAGGCAGACAGGTGAGGTCGTTCTGTCTGTTGTTAATGGTTGGGATCATGGTCACTGTCCAGCTAGAGTCGTATAGTGCTCTGATTGGTTCAAACCAAATGTTATACATACGTTTTTAACAGACATAAAAAAATATATTTTTGTTACTCTTGTGACACTGTCATACCACAAAAAAGAAAGAAAAAAGAAGAAATATATATATAAAAAGGTGAATATGGAGATACAAGGGTTCTGCCCAACAACTATATCATACTTTGGACTGATGCGGTTTCCTATTTACTGTTAATCATTCTGGAATCCTAAAACTTGGACATTCATCATAGCACTGAGCTTATCCTGCAGAGAGCAGGTACAGTACAGTATATCATATCTCTGCTGTCCGGCAGAAACAAAAAGTGGAGTTAGGAGGTTTTGTTCATCATTGATAAGAACAGCTGACTGGACCTCCAAGCTCACAATGAGGTTGGAGGTCAAAAGGGGGTGGAGCCTGGAGTCAGAAAAAACAGCTAACTCCACTCTCCTTTGCTGGACTTGGCTGGTTTAGCAGAAAGTTTGAGGATCCAATGGAGTTAGCTGGTTTTGTCAGAAGCGCCTTTTAATACTTTTCATTGGTTCAATATTTTTTTAATCAACACACAGACGTAAAGGGTGTTCAATAGCACTGATTTATGGAAACAAATGCAAAAGCCGAGAAATGGGAGTTAGCTGTTTTCTGCCGGACAGCAACGATATGCAGCCTTGCACGAGGTTGGCTAAGGAGAGTAATGAATGTTGGGTGATAATTTGTTTACCACCCATAGCATGTATTTACACTATTAGAAAATAACATTTGATCAACACTTTAAATGAATAGATTGCCATTACTGTTAATGAGGAATTGCCCTGGTGAAGGAAACGTTCTAGTCCCACAGGGCTTATCTAACAGCGTGGAGAGAAGACTGAGTTGGCTCTGGATACAGAAGGCGTGTTGTTGGCGTGCCTCCCTCACTCATTGTTGGTACACAGCCATGCTGTGAACAGTGGAAGGTTCCTTTTTTTTCATCTCTTATCACTCCCCTCACCCGGGGCAAATAAAGGGCTGGGTGTATTATAAAACACATTATGCTGATCCCAAAGTTATTTGTACTCTACAGTCATACCGATTAGCTTGTTTGGAAAATGACTTTAACCAATGAACTCACCCGAAGAGCAAAGCAACCATAATGCATACAATATTATGCAATTATGGTCATACAGGGATTTCCCTGTTAACTACAGCATTATATCAGCAAGTCTAATCAATCCCTTTTGGCTTAGTTCATATCTGCACCATGTCCCCCCGGTGTGTGTCCTTTTTGTGTCAACACAATCGCTTCCCCCCCGGAAGGAATGCATAGAACTGGAAGATTATCTCTGATCTGCATGTGTTTGTATTCCATGTTCATATTTTCATTGCACTGCTCTTTGTTTACATTATGCAGGGCC
Organism: Gymnoscopelus microlampas; assembly: GCF_963454915.1. Classification (NCBI taxonomy): domain Eukaryota; kingdom Metazoa; phylum Chordata; class Actinopteri; order Myctophiformes; family Myctophidae; genus Gymnoscopelus; species Gymnoscopelus microlampas. Next base: position 22,665,051 of record NC_139952.1, read on the forward strand.
CTCCAGGTCTCGCGGGCGTTCAGGGAGTGAAAGTAAGTTCCTTCTTAACAACGTTTTTCAAAAAATCCTTCAATGCTACGTTCTCACATGCATGTAATACTCTTTGCCAAGTTCATTCCACTTTTAACTCATTCAATGCCAGAAAAGAACATTGTCTATAGCTGCCAGTGCCAGCGATTTTCGAGTGTTTTCCCTCACCTTTGAACAATCATAGAATATTATTCTAAAAAAATTGGCAGTTGAATGAGGGGTGGTTTCGCCCCTAAAAAGATTTCTTTCGGAAGTCGACGTGGTGTCTTCTTTGTGATCACGTGGTTTTGCTGCTTCTGTGCCTCTGAGGGACTCAGATGGTGAACGTGAGTTGGCGAACAGCACCATCTGGTGGAAAAACACTGAAAACACCAAAACACTTAACTCATTGAGTGCCATTAACGTGTTTCACCGCTATGGTGCAACGTGCCATTAACGTGTTTCACGTGTTTTTGAAAAAAAATAGAAAAGAAATAACTTTCAGAACATTATCTGAAGATTTGCAGCTCCATCCACTCCTTGTTTAACTTATAACTGAAAAAGGCTGTATCTCGCTTCCTAAGCACTTTTTTTTTTACTTTGAAAAAAACAAAAAAAATCAAAATCGTACTGGCCAGAAATAGCCAGAAATAATTCAGGCACTCAATGAGTTATAACACGTCTTTGGCACTCTGGGCCTTTTGGAAAAAACACGTAAAACACGTCATTGGCACTGAATGAGTTAAGAGTTTTAACGTCCTTAAGAAATCACACAACTTTGATTCCATAGGGGTAGTTTATATGCCTGAAAAAAGAAAAGAGAAACATAAATAAACCTTTAAAGCCCCAGAGGGAAATTCAGGTGTCATAGCAGTATTGAGAATGAAACACAGGAGAGGTAAGAGTAAGATTCAAGAACCAAACCAAGATGGATAAGAATAAAGATAAGTAAAAATAGATACCTGCACTGGATCTCTGAATGTGTGAACATAATGTATTGTCTATTCTTCTTCTATTGTAACTACACTCAATCACCAATGAGTATACTGGTGGACATACAGTACGCAATATCTATTAACAGTCGAACACGGAGTATACTATATGTACAGTATATTAAGAATTAATATACAGTATATGAATGGATTTATGTACAGTTCAGTTTCAACAGTGAACAAATATATGATTTGTATCTGGTTTGCATTCTATAACCATCCCAATAACATGAAACAACTTATTGAATAACCCAAATGTCTACAGAGAAATTAGACCTCTTTAAATCCCCATTCAGCCTTCAGGGATACTCACTTAAATAATCTGATGGACCGAGAATATCTGTAAGGAAAATCATTCCGCATCAGATTAAATAACGTCAGGGGAGAGCGGGCGTTCCGCCGTAATTTAGGCAGCGACTGTGCTATTTGAAAGACTCATCCACCTCATTGAACCCAACGTCTTTTGGAAAATGAATCCTTTTACTCCTTAATAGAAAAGTGTCCTCAAAGGAGTCACGCTACCTTAAACAACCTTCAAACTCTTTTGACTTAACTTGGCGATAATGCTTTGGTTTACAGTAGGGAACTAGAAGGAATCTACAGCAGATGAAAGCGAAGAATGGAGAGAAAGGAAATTGAAAAAACAATGTGTGTGTGTGTGTGTGAACCGTACTGAGGTGAACGTCAGGGTATATCATGATCATGTTTCACCGTTGCCAGGGAGACCAGGGAGAGCAAGGAGACGTCGGATTGGATGGAGCGGTGGGAGCCCCGGGACTGCCCGGAGAGTACGGACGAGATGGAACAGCGGGTTTGAAGGGAGAGAAGGTAAGCGTAATGCTTGAACTGCCGGGTCAGATCAGTTTATTGTCTCCGCCAGGAGGCCGGACGGCCGGAGAGACTGTTTTCGTTCCTGTCCGTCCGTGTGTCTGTGAGCAGCTGATCTCCGGCACCGTCCGACCGATCGGCGTGAAACTTTGCACGCACATTCCCATTAGGCCAGTGGTTCCCAATCAGTGGGTCGGGACACATTTGTGAGGTCCCGGACACATTTTTATGGGTCACGAGTGAAATTAACTTTTTAGTTTTTCATTATTATTTCAAAAGACTTTCAAAAGATATCCCCCCAAAAAATAAAAAATCATGAATTAAAAAAGAATGAAAGAATGAATGAAACTAAAAAGTCCATAAATTAGAAGAAGAAAGAAATAACGTTTAAGAAGTAGCGAAAATAGATGATCTCCAAGCTCACAACGCGTCACATCGCGACGAGTTATGAGCTTTGAGATCTGCTTTACGCTAGTTTGGGTCCCTGGGAGACATCAAATTTCTCTTTTGGCTCTCGAGCTAAAAGGTTTTATTAGGCCACCCAAATCTTTCTAATTGGCCGTAGGTGAACCGCAGGTCGTACTATCAAAAATCACACCCTGTGTGAAGGTAGCGGCGCCTTTGAATACATTATGTCATCGATATGTGTTTATAATGTGTTTATAGCCATGTGTCATGTGAAGCTTGACCAATCACTTTGTTGACGGGTCTGACCAATCAGAGCGTCGACGACAGATAAAGTTAAATTGAGGATCTAACTTTAAATAACTTACCTAGAAGGAGACTTTAGCCAAATAAAAATATATACAAAAAAAAACATGAGGAAATAAAAAATAAACCTTGACATCATAGTGATGTCATGAATAGTCCCCTTGCCTGACAAATCACAACCTTGACGGGCCTGACCAATCAGAACCTTGACGGGCCTGATCAATCAGAACCTTGACGGGCCTGACCAATCAGAACCTTAACGGACTCTTGGATTCTCGATCGTCTCTATCAAACCATTCTGTCATAACGGATGACTGGGTCCCGAACTCAGACTTTCTATACATTCACCCTTCATCTGTTCTTGTATCTTTCTCTTTCTATTCATCATATTAACTTTAAATAACTTACCTAGACGGAGACTTTAGCCAAATGAATAATAAGATGAAGTCATTGTCATCGTTTATATAGACATCGAATTCTATATTCATGACATCATAGTGATGTCATGAATAGTGACCAATCACAACTTTGGCGCACCTGACCAATCAGAACGTTGACGCACCTGACCAATCAGAACGTTGGCGCACCTGACCAATCAGAACGTTGACGCAAAAGCCAGGCATAGAGGGCTAATATCCGCTCTATACCTAAAGGTATAGAGCGGCTAGCGCCGCTAAAAAGACAATCCTCTGGATTCCGTGGATCATGACGAAACCCTTATGTCTTTGTGACAGACATACTTCATTTTACACAATTTTGCGTTGTATCAATAACACACTTCTTGCTACTACTCCTACAAAGTCTGTCCAAAACACAAATTGGTACACATTATCTCTGGGGTCATGTGATCAAGGTTTATCTGTCAGATTTTTCATATTCCATTACAATTGGCTATTGGTTTACAAAATGTGCATGCCCTGGGTAGGCAACCCAGCTTGGCGAGTTCTTCTAGTTTGTCTCAGTTGACACAAATGGGTTACTGTGACACATCTAGTAACCCATTTGGTTAATATTAATATTAATGTGACAACCTAGGGTTGTCTTTTGTGTTGTCTGATCTCATATTGTTATTAATATTATTATTATTATTAATAATAATTTTGCTTCGTTTAGATAGTGTACATCATTTCAAGGGCAAAGAGGAGTCTGACATGATGCACCACACGTCTCAACCCTGAATGAACGTTGTCATTATGGTTGCCGCCTCATCTGGACAATTACCAATTTACCCTATTATTGATTCTGATAGAAAGGCCTAATCTAGAACCACCTTTATGTAAACTGACAGGCATGTTAGCTCTACAGTCTATACAGTTTGCATTGCAACTAGATTGCATTGGTGTTTTGTCGTCGGCAACGCACCAACGGGCGACATTTGGGCCATCCCTAATCAACAAATCATGTACTGCCCCTAAGGCAGTGGTTTTCAACCAGTGGTCCGGGGACCACCAGTGGTCCTTGAGGGGGTTCCAGGGGGTCCCCAGCCAAATTAATAGTTAGGAACCAAATTGATCCTTATGTGTCTGTAACTCTGAGAGTGTACAAATGGAACGGGTCCATTTGGTTCCATTTGTACACTATCAGAGTTAAATGAACACATCATAATGATGATGATTACAGTGTAGATTAAGACCCCCAAGAAATCAAAATGGTTGCTTCCCTGACATATCTTTTCAAATGGAGGTCCGTGGGCTAATATGTGTCCATTTCGGGGTCCTTGACGCAAAAAAGGTTGAAAACCACTGCTCTAAGGCACAATGTCATGTCCTCTGACCGTTTGACTACTTTTTTTCCCCCACTTCTATTAATTTGATTGGGATTAACAGTCAAACTTGTGTTTGACCTACAGGAGCACTATCAACATTCAGCAAAGCTAATGAACCATTTCATGGGTACTTATGTGTAATGGCTACCAACAGACAATTACAATACTGCTATTGGACCAAGTAATGTTGTAGTTGTGCCAAACAGCATAGCAATCATAACTATGACCTCCATTGTTTATAAACCATGCTTAGAGGAAATTCTCAGCATGGCTTGACAATGTTATTGTTATTGGCTGTCACGATTATGTCACGAATTTTACTTGAAGATTAATTGTCACTCAAATAATTGAGCAATTAACGATTTCATTGTGTTTCTGTCGCTGAACACTGGAACATTATGAATAGAAGTTACATTTCGGTTTGGCTTTTAGGCTTCGTAAACAAAAGGTTTCACAGGGCAGATATGACAAATAACACACATCTAATGACTTTATACTTTAAAAAAAATGTTAATAGTGGAAATAGACGGTCTTCAAGCTCAAAACGTGTCGCATCGCGACGCATTTTGAGCTTGTAGATCTGCTATTTCCACAATTTTAGAAAATGTTTGAACATTTTTCCACATGGAAATGATTGACAATTATGCAAAAAAAATGCGATCATCTCAAATAATTGTCATTTGACGATTATGTAATAATTGTGACAGGCCTAGTTATTGACCATATTCCATGTCCAGAGGAGTGGAGAGTGGGCATACATGACGATAGCATCTGCTGTGCGACAGGTTGTAGCTGTGTCTCTCTCGCTAATTGTGCAATGCTGTGTTCTGATAGGGCGATGCCTGTACCAGCTGTCCCTCTGTGGGCACAGCAGTGCCTGATGGAGTGGCTGTACCAGGACTCAAAGGAGAGAGGGGAGAGCCCGGTCCCCAGGGACAAGGAAAGGCCGGCAAACATGTAAGCAAAAAACAAACAAACAATGGAATCATGGTTGTATGTTTTGACCACCACACAATCAGTGTTGCCAGATTCTGTGAGAGAAACACGCAACCAGGTCTAGGAAATCCAGCCCAAAAGAAGCGACTATGGCCCACATGAGCACTTAAACATATACATCAGCTTTTTGAAAATAGCAGATCTACAAGCTTACAACGCGTCGCGATGCGACGCGTTGTAAGCTTGTAGATCGGCTATTTTCAAATACAATCTTGCGGGGAAATTATAATAAGCAGATCTGGCAACCCTGCACACAATGCCTTTTCTGGAGTTTGTTTCCGATTTTTCCGATCTTTTGCTTTTTCTTTTCTAGGGAAAACCAGGCTTACCAGGCACACAGGGCCCCTCAGGGCCCAAAGGAAGCCAGGTACTGAAGCCTATCACTTATCATTTGTCTTTGTAATTGCATAGTGAATGGTGGTTCAACAGACGCGTCGCTAGGTCTCTACTAGGTCGGGGGCTTAGCCCCGCAGGCAACGGGCACATGCACGCGCGCGCAGCGCGCGTGCATGTGCCCCTCCTCCCGCGCGCGCGATTTTTTCCGCGGATTTCGCGGATTAGGGTGCTTTTTTCCCCGTTTTTTGTTACTTTATTTCGGTTTTAGGGTTAGGGGTAGGGTTAGGTTAGGGTGATAGATATATAATTCCAAAAAAAAAAAAAAACTTTTAATTTTTTAATTTTTCATTTTTTTTTATTGGTGGCTTTGGACAAAACATTGGTGGCTATAGCCACCGAAGCCCACCCCTAACGACGCCACTGTGGTTCAATCAAGTGTGCTTGTGATCCCTCCATGAATCATCTATGTTGTCCTGCCCCCTATAGGGTGATGCCGGAATTGCTGGTGTTGGCCTGCCAGGACCCCAGGTAAGACAAATCTTCTTGGTTGAATTTTATTGCCTTTCACAGTTTTAACCCATGAGGCCGATTCCACAAATGCCTTCTAACTCAGTAGTTCTCACACTTTCAAGAAAAAAATGTATGTACAAGCTTCGTGCCGAGCTGTGAGCTTGTATATCTGCTATTTTTGAATAGCCAACGCTAAAATCTAAAACGACAAAGATGCTTTCCCTGTTTCAATGGGTTAACAAATGTGTCATGCAAACACACAGGATATTAGCAGTCTGTACTGCAGTCACCTGTAATAACAGAAGGGTCTGAGAGTTCCCCGTTCTTCAACAGATTTTAGGATTATAAGGCTGTAAATCTTCAGCTCAAAACCATAATCCCTTTGGCTTAGTTTTAAAAACTCCCTCTTCATTCCTCTGTTGTCCTGGGCTGTGCCGCTGGCTGGGGAGCCATCTGGGAGACGATGGCCAGGCCTTCTACCATCGTGTAGATCAGTGGTTCCTCAACCAGTGGTCCGGGGTCCACCAGTGGTCCTTGGGGGGGTGGTACTAGGGAGTCCCCAGCGAAATTAGTTACTATCATTTTAATAATTTTTCACTTCTTCTTCAGCTTTGGCTATTCAAAAATAGCAGATCTACAAGCTCATAGCGCGGCACCGAGTGCCGCGCTATGAACTTGTAGATCTGCTATTTTTGAAAAAACTTGAAAATTTGTGCAAATCTATGAATACATATTTTATTTTTTTTTAAAGCAAAAATTTGTAACTCAAATCTTTGCTTCTGGGGGTCCCTGGCACAAAACATTTTCAGATGGTGGTCCGCAGCCAAATGTATGTCAATTTAGGGGTGAAAAAAATATAAATTTTGGCATGAAAACGGTTGTAAACCACTGATGGATCAGTCCTTCACGGTACTTCTCTCTTTCTCACGGTCATAAACCGTGTGGATCTCCTCTGCAAGAACTCTTGTCTTTTGTTCTAGCTCTTTCTGTGTTATTTTTGGGTCTAATTCTTGTTTTGTAATATCATTATGTGTAGTTCTCATGTCTTCTTTTTGGATTTGTCATCCTTTTAACAGGGCGTGGAGGGACCAAGAGGGCTTCCGGGACTTGCAGTAAGTTTTGTCTCATTTATACTTGGTTGCGCAACGTGTCTCACACCGAAAATAGCCGCATCTACAAGTTCACAATGCGATGCGCTGCTTGTTTCGGTATGAGACACCAACACGCCACTAAGTATAAATCAGGCGTTTCTTTTATTAGGTCAAAGCCCTACTTTTCATGGCTGCATATTTTTTACATCATTGATACTCAGAGGTGAGCCGTCGGGAAGAGGCTTTTTCACATATTGTGACATTTTTATATATTATAAATATTTATTTATTTTTCTTAATTAAATAAAACTTTTTTATGAATTATATTTACAGTGGAAGTCAATGGAGTTGGGATTGAGATGAAACTTTGGCCAGATTATGGAAATGACTGATAGATGACTAATGTCATAGATCTAATGTGAGATCCACACTGTTAATAGAGCCCGTCTTGTTGATTAAATCTATTCTGGTTTGCTTCCAGGGACCTCAAGCAGACCGTGGGCTACCTGGACCTGTTGGCCCCACTGGCATAACGGTACGGTACCATGAATTCAGTGTACGGGACCATTCTGCAGTGCATGCAAAATAAAATAAAGCATTGATTGGTTTTATTGGTATTCATTATCCCTGATCATAGGGCCCCCAAGGAGACATCGGGCCTCCCGGGCCTCAAGGGCCAATGGGTTTCGGAGCGCAGGGACCCCCGGTAAGATTGTAATGTATTTTTGTATATGACTGCTGGTAAAATTCTATACAATGGCGACTGTCTGTGCTGCATGCACTGTATAAAAGATGTGACCCAGCGCAGCAAATACATGGTCATCCCACTTCTCAGACCTTTAACTCAGTGGTTCTCAACCTTTTCACGCCGCGACCCCCCAGAATAATCATATTTGAACTGGGGACCCCCCAATTAGTTTGACTCTGTTCCACAGATAAATATTGTGAGAATAGCAGATCTACAAGCTCAGCTGAGCCACTGCTTTAATTTACAGAACTTCCAAAAAGATCTCAAACATGCACTCACTACAAGATTTAAAAATAATGGCGCAGCAGTATTATATAGACACTAGACAGTATTCTTGCTACATATCAACAAGCCTCAGCTGTCCAAAGCATCCATAACAGGTTGTTTCCATCGGTCACCACCATGTCAAAAGTCCACTCATTCCCTTCACATCTCTATCCTTTTAGACTTGTCTTTCTCCCGGCCCACGCGCCACTCCTGCCATCTCACTAGGACACTAGTGGTGTAATCATCCAGACCATTATTCCTGAACATGATCAGGGCGTTCCTGAATGTCTGTGAGCAAATCGAGAGGCTTAAGATTGAACCTTTGAACCCCTCAAAAAAAGGTTGCCGTATAATCATGCCAGACAATTGTTCCCGATCGGTGCTCGAACCGGGAAGTTCTCCTACCGTTAGTCGGCAGGGCCGTTTCCCTGACCCCAAATCTCACCGATTATCCTATAGTGTGAGCTGAGGTATGACTGATATAAGTCGTACATATTTTTTTTGCTCTGACCCTCTACTTCAGTGGTTCTCAAACTTTTTCATGTCAAGGACCCCCAAATTGACACTTATTAGCCCGCGGACCCCCATTTGAAAAGATAAGCCAGGGACCCCCCATAAGAGATGATTTTTACAGCTCTAGCAGTCAATTCTCAACCGTTTTAATTGAAGGACCACCAGTTTAACATGCATAAGGCTACGGACCCCCATTTAATGGCATTTCTATCTCTGGGACCCCAATTCATATTGTAAAATCAATGTTCATTTAACTCTGAGAGTGTACAAATGGAACCAAATGGACCCTAACGGGTCCATTTGGTTCCATTTCTACACTCTCAGAGTTACAGACACATAAGGATCTATTTGGTTCCTAACTATTAATTTGGCTGGGGACCCCCTGGAACCCCCTCAAGTACCCCTGGGGGTCCCCGGACCCCACTTTGAGAACCAATGCTCTACTTTCATATGAATTGAAAAAAGCAAAACATCTGGAATGTCCTTAGTTGCTGTGTGTTCAGTCACATAACATGGTTGCTGTGTTCAGTCACATAACATGGTTGGCATTTGTTTTATTTTGATGCAAACCATGGAAAGTTTCCTGTTAACTTTTTCTCCGCAGGGTAAAGATGGAGCCTCAGGCTCACACGGATTACCAGGAGCTGATGGTAGCCATGTGAGTGTGTTACTGTTTACTCGTTCTTACTGTGTGTGTGTGTGTGTGTGCGTGCGTGTTTGCCTGCCTGCTGTTTCTTATTCTTGCATCGTGTGTATATGTATGTGTGTGCGTGCATGCGTGCACGTGGGACTGTTTTTCATTCAGTATCTGCAAGTTTAAGAGACTTTAGTTGTCGCCTCTGCTTTAATGTCTGAATTGTTAATTGTCTCGGAGCTTCTGTGGGGACTGGCCTTGATTTAGGCATCATTTATAACCAAGGATGTCCGCCTCAATCCATAACAGCGGCCATGTCTGCTCCTATCTTATCAATTGTCCCCTGATCTGCACTCAACTCCATGCCCTGGGAGCATTCTTCTGAAACAACAAGGCCAAACTCACACTCTCTCTCTGTGTGTGTGTGTGTGTGTGTGTGTGTGTGTGTGTGTGTGTGTGTGTGTGTGTGTGTGTGTGTGTGTGTGTGTGTGTGTGTGTGTGTGTGTGTGTGTGTGTGTGTGTGTGTGTGTGTGTGTGTGTGTGTGTGTGTGTGTGTGTGTGTGTGTGTGTGTTATCTTGCAGGGAGCCAAAGGGGACAAGGTAAGTCTACCGTTTTGTTTGGATGACAGGGTCTTGAGGGGTTTGGCGATAAGGGGCGGAACAGATGGTAATCACAGGAGATGGTTCAACACACACACACACACACACACACACACACACACACCCACACACACACACACATTTTTATCACTATACTTGTGAGGACATCAACATAGAATGGTGAATTTATGATTCACTTTCACCATTTTTTATTGATTATTTGGATCTTAACCAATAGCCGATCTACTGTGAGCTTGTAGATCTGCTATTGTTGGTGCAGGACTCTGGCGCACAACTAAGTATACATCGGGCATATTTCTAAACCCCAAACCTGACCTCTATAAATGCCTAATCCTAACACTAAACCCAACCTGAATCTTTTAAGAATCGTAAGCGTAAAGGTCCTTACATACCGGCGAATATAGCGAATATACGCAAAATTCGGACTCTATCCGAATAATTAAAAGATGCTTTTTCGCTTCGCTTTTTCGCTTTTTCGCTCCATGTACGGAGCCATTGACTTTATAAGGTTTTTTAAAAAAACGCATTATTCGCACGAAAAAATCGCCCCGGTGTGTAAGGACCTTTACTCTAAAAATCTTTTAAAACCATAATTCAACCATTTCTCTTGTGAGGACATGGAAGATTGTCCTCACAATGTCTATATCTCACATTGTACTATACTTGTGGGGACACTTGGCCCTCACAAGTATAGTAATACGCTCACACACACACACACACACACACACACACACACACACACACACACACACACACACACACACACACACACACACACACACACACACACACACACACACACACACACACACACACACATGCACACGCACGCAGGCCTCTGGGCAGGGATGGAGTAGCAGTAACAGTTGACAAGTGTACTATTGCTGGCAGACGAGGGGAGTTTAGGGGCCATAACCCTTTCAATCAGGGAACGCATCTACTAATGTCTTCTAATGTCTGAAAAACTACAAAAACTACATGGTTTCTACAGTATATCAGTGGTTCTTAAACTTTTTCATGTCAAGGACCCCCAAAATGATATGTATTTTGCCGCTGACCCCCATATCGAAATATTTAGTTCCCAGAAGCAAAGCAAGATTTGAGTTACAAATGTTAGCTTAAAAAAATACATATTCAAAGATTTGCACACATTTTCACAATCTTTCAAAAGAAAAATAGCAGATCTACAAGCTCGTAGCGCGGCACTCGGTGCCGCGCTATGAGCTTGTATATCTGCTATTTTTGAATAGCCAACAACGCATGAAATAATGGTTTTAGCTGAAATCTAAAATGACACGGATGCGTTATCCCGGATTGAGTGGGTTAAGAGAGAGAGTGTGAGACTATTAATTACTGCATTCATCAGCCCTGGCGCTCCTCGCTGTCATTGAGAGGAGAGGAGGAGGAAGAGCACGACGAAGAGGAGGAGGGAGAGAGGGGGAGAGAGACGAGGTGGCCTATGATGGTGCAGATATAGAGTCAAATCCTGACTGTTAATTCAGTGCACATGCTGCTGAGTATTCATGTAGTGTACAGTATACATTCTAATGTAGTATACAATACAGGACAACAGTGGTTCCTAAAGGGATAGTTCACCCCCAAAATGACTTTTTTTCTATCGATTACGCAACCCATGGAAGACTTGAATTCATGGAGATTTTTTAGTTTTTGTCGCATTCCTAAGCCAATAATTTGATGACCGGCGGCGGCTCCAGTAGGAGACTCAAAGTGTCAACTTTGAGTCTCCTACCGTAGACATTAGCATCTTTCCGCTGGTCATCAAATCATTGGCTCAGGAATGCGACAAAAACTAAAACAACTCCATGAATTCAAGGCTTCATGGGGTGCGTAATTGATAGAAAATAAGTAATTTTTGGGTGAACTATCTCTTTAAACTGAAAGTATTTTGTGCCATGGACCCCCATAGAAGATTTGTGTTTCATAACTATTCAGCATTTCTCAAATTTTGCTGGGGAACGCCCTCAAGGACCCCTGGGGGTCCCCGGACCTCACTTTGAGAACCACAGCAGTATACATCCTGAGTATGCAAAGTGTACATCCTAAAAGTGTTAATTTAGTGTACAAATGTACTGTATCCAAAATGAACCTCACACAAGACAATGGATTACAAATGGAACAAATGGATTAGTCTGGCGTTGCAAGTCAATCGTATATTTCTGCCTACCGATACATCTGGGGGCTTCTAAATGCAAGCTAGTGGCTAGAACGGTCGCTGACAAAAGATGCGTGCCGCTCTGAATCATCATATTGTTTTGCTCTCCAATTTTTCCACTCAGTTTTAGCAATGAAAGCTGCGAGATGGCTCTAAGTGTCTAGTTGAGTGAAGCGTTTATAGAGACTGAATTGTGAGTCTATAATCAAATCATTTAACACTGAGGATTTTACTGTGCATGAGAGCATAATTGGAGGGATTAAGTGGGAGAATAGAGTTGGAAAGAAAGAGCCGAATCCGAGAGAAGTAAAAACAAACAAAAAAATGTTTGAGAGCAGGAGGGGTCGATATGGGGGCTGGCACACTGTCATCGGCTGGCATTAATTGTTTCTTCATATTTTGTGTTTTTCCTGTACATTCCACTCTGCAAACAATACTGTACTTGTTCGCCATGATAAATTGCAATGTTAACACCCCGCAACTTTCTCAAAAGGACACAACTTTTTGAGAAGTTTTGCATCAAGATAATATTATTATCTTGATGCAGAACTTCTCAAAAAGTTGTGTAGCTACTGTACGTAAGTAAGTTAAAACGTAGATGAATACGCTGGAATGAGGCCATCGAAAAGTATGGTTGAAACAAAGATGAAGTACATGCTGAGTGCTGACACCATTTTTCATTTATTTTTTTGTTATATTGCCTTGTGTGAAAAAGGATTATTCCCAGAAAAGACGGGAATAAAGGAACCATGACAGCTTGAGGAATGTCTATGATGTTCTTTCCCAACGGCTAGATGTTTCTTTAAGATGATGATTGATTGATTTTCTATTGTAATTAATATCTTTTTTAGGGAGAACCTGGAGAGTGCAACTGCATAACGACGCCCACATTCACGGGCACAGGCGGACCTGTGAGTGTGTACACGCGCGCGCACACACACACACACACACACACACACACACACACACACACACACACACACACACACACACACACACACACACACACACACACACACACACACACACACACACACACACATAGACAAACACACACACAACCCCCTTTACACTCGTTTTGAGTTCATCTTCAAAATCGTTATTTCGCGACAGGGGGTAGGAGGGAAAACGCCATGCTTTAAAGTAGTCACAAACACAGATGCACACATTCCCATATAGACAGACTCAGACAGCCTTTATTCTTGAGTTCATATTGAGGCTTATTCCCTACGGGGGAGACAGCCAGAGAGAAAAAAACACACATGCCATACAAGCTCAGTCGTTTGGGGTTCATAATCAGCATTATTTATTATAATATTTCACACTGGGGGCTTTCCCTATGCCGTCTGTTCAAGCCCTGGTTTTGGGTCTAATTTTTTGACTCCTCTTCACTTTCAGGGAGCTCCAGGAAGGGAGGGAGGGAACAATTGGCATCAGGTTTGATCTGTGACTTTGTTTGAAAATTATGTTTCTACATGAATCAGCACTCTCTCTATTTCTCTGTGTATGTGTTTGTTTGTGTGCGCAAGTGCTTTCATATGTACATGCAAAAATGCGTTTTATGTTTTTTTATATTTTAGGGGCCCCCAGGACCCCCTGGCCCGCCCGGTCCCCCGGGCCCTGAGGGCACATTTGGCACCCCAGGTCCCCAGGTAAGACGAGAGTGTCTGCGGGGTTGGTGATGGTGTGTCTGTTGTTCTTTTCAATACAGAAGCTCTTCCAATGCGTTTGAACTGCCTGTATGCTATTCCCGAAGCAGACCGTACGCAAATGATGGGTGGAAGTGACGTGCGTGCCCCGCACCTTGAAGCCAGCATGTTTACGTTATGAAGATATTCATACATCCTGCTAACTAAATTTGCGAACGGGTGATATTCCGTCTGCTTGCCAATTCATACGGCACTCTTATCGATGAGCGAGGCCATCGGATATTCGGCTCACTCAGGCTCACGAGCCTCAAGGCCTTACTGTCGCCCCGCCTGTAGTGGTGGGGAAAAACGTTCATTTCAGTGAACTAACGATTTCGTTCACGTTCTCAGCAATGATTCGTTCAAATGATTCGTTCACGTTCTCATTCAATAGCGCTAATCTCTAGTGAAAAACACTATCGCGGCAGCGTTGTTATTACGTCGCGCGTACAGCCCGCCCTCCTGTCCTGTGTACGGGGGGAGGGGATGGGGGGCATGAACGATAGCGCGAATGTAACGGTTTCAGGAAGTGAACGAGCTCGTTCACGTTCAAGGCAATGAACTACTTCTTTTGAACGAATCGATCATGAACGACCCATCACTACCCGCCTGCCTTGTTGAGATGCATTATGGTCTGCTTCGGAATAGCCTACACGCGTCTGAACTGAATCACATGCTACTCATAATGTAGGCTTTTGGCTTGGGCAGCTGGGACATTACAGTAATATGATGCTTAGAGCGCTGACAAAGTAGGAATTGCTGTGACTGTCAGCAAGCTTTGCAACTACTTGAGGGGTGAATACCTTTTAATAATATATGTGTGTATATATGCAAGCATGACATGATTTACTGAGTCATACTCATAATTCATTAAATGAACTAGATTATGAAATTGAAATGCCTAGGCTACAGAAAAGCACTAACCCTTACGGTGCACAATGCACTAACCTACATGGGAGGCAAGCTTTGGGAAATGTCTGTCAAGACATGAACATTTATTTGAAGGTTGGCTTATAAAACTATGGACTCATACCACATACACATTCAAAGAGACATTTTTCATCCGTTCTTTATCTGAGCAGACCTTCAAATAAATTTCACTAAGTTGTACATCACAAAAGAAGTGAGGTGTAAGAAGTAAAAGCTCATAAATAGGGATTGGGGATTGAATAAACAAGGTCATGTATTGTACTCACGCTTATCTTGAATTCTTGCAGTTAAAATGGTGCTTAACCCAAATTTTGGGGGTTTTGGTGCAGGTCGCTACATTCCATCAGAGTTAGAGATGCTTTACTCTGTTCAGATCACTCAGAGGTCTCTGTCGAAAAGATATAAACTAATACTGTACCTCACAAGTCTATGTTTGAACGGGGGGAGATAAAGTATGGCAAGTACAAAATTGGTTACAAAGATTTGTGAGTGTTCTTTGAACTGGTTATGTGTTATTTCTGTTAGACAACACATAACCGCACATAGACAAAACATAACGGTGAATGGTTTCCAGAAGCAAACTAACAACGCTCTAGAAACAGGAAAAAAGGCAAGGTTTTTATTGGCTTTCCTCCTGTCCCTAATCCTATTGAGACTGCCTGTCAATTGGTGGACTGTAGATGGGAGTGGCTGGCCTTTGATTGGCTGCAAACCAATTCAACCTCAGTTCCTTTTTTCAGGGTATCCCTGGCAACGACGGGTTACCAGGGACACCGGGTTTGCCCGGACACATCGTAAGTAAAAAGAGAGCCGGTGGGGGAGGTTGCTCTTACCTGCTGATTCAAGATCAGGTCTGCTTATAAACCCCTGAGGATTCTTTAGCCCGGGGCCAGAGCATCTGATCTAGGCGCAGTTATGGTGAAGGGCAACTTCTGCTAGGAGAGGGAGGAGAAATGGTGGAGTATAAGGTGAAGTTGCCTGAGGATTCTGATCTGGGGTCAGGTTTGGGCTTTTTTTCAGTAATGGACCATCAAAGCTGATCCCTAGCCAGTGCTCAAGGGAAACTTCACCTTGAAGCTAGATAGGTTTTATTCAGACAGAGAGCAAAGTGTCGCCGACACAGGAACTGAAGGAGGAGTTTGGCAGGGGGTAAAGGGTTCTTCAAAGGAGTGGAGCAGTCTGGAAATGAGTGCACTTGAGAGTGATCTTCTTGAGAGTTGAGGTCCTTATACACCGGGAGTGTTTATTCCGTGTGATTAATTCACATTAATGTAAACTGCTGATGAATGGTGATTTGCAGACTCATTTTCAAATCGCTTATTCGTCATGTTTCCGGTGTGTAAGGACTTTTACTGTAGATGGAGACATTTTTTAAATAAAGCAATGCGTCCACGAAATAAGCACAGTACAGCACGTTGTACGTGTTCACATTAATAATCAATTAAATAAAAATAAAAATAAAACATAGTCACAGTCCATGCGCAAGAGGCTATTAAGCCTATTAAGGCTATTATTATTATTATTATTATTATTATTGTATTATGATCTACTATCACAATTTAGAAAGAAATCACCTGTATTTTGCTACTCTGGATGTGAATTTACAATCAGAGCCTCTGTCTCTCTCTCTTATTCTCTGACTGAGGTTTTTATTTTCCACACTGCTGGCATTCGCCTAGACCTCCGTCTCTTATACAGACACAAATCCCCCCTCCCACTGTAATCACTTTGCCCACAGTGGAACATTCTGCATCCTCAGTCTGACTCACAAATACACACTGCTGACACACACACTCCAGAACTGCTCCGACCTTGTCGTCGGTAGACAAACCTCCCAGTTTCTCCTTTGTTCCGTGGATCAGCATGTTATATGTCAATGGGTTCGCAGCCACAGTATAGCCTCTTACAACGCTCAAAGTCACCTGTATCGGTCATTTGAAATTGGTGATATTTGGATGAGCCCAATAGTTAGCAAATTGCACAGCGTTTCAGCTGGAGTGCAACAGAAGTGAATATCGCACATTGACATATAATTATAGACAAGCTTCTCTGTGAGTGCCTGTTAATGCACAAAGCCTGGTTCTCGCCAGTACAACAGTGTGCGGTGTAAAATAGCCTTTCTAGTTAATAGCCCCGGTTTGAACAATGTCAAAGGGGTTTGTAATGGCTTTGAACCTGGGCCAGGTGCTATTTCCAGGACTGGGCCAGTCTTGCTAAATCAGTGTCTTCTATTAAATCATTTCTTAAAACATACTTTTATTAAAAAAGGCCTTAATATAATTTAACGTTTTGAAATTGTAGTGTTTAATTCTCTTAATGATTTATTTCTCACGCCACTTTATATTGTATTGCCCCACATGTATTAATGCCCTCGTTATGTCTGACGATAGTACTGTCATTATGAGACTTAAAGGGGGATGAAACAAATGACAAAATCAGCTTAGGGTGTCATGCCCCTTGAGACAGTTTTGTTCTTTGTTTTGCATTTAAATGTTCCCCATTCGGCACCTACTGCACGTCTGTCCATCCTGGAAGGGGGTCCCTTCTTGAAGGGGGTCTCCTCTGGAAGGGGGTCCCTTCTTTGTGACCCTCCGCAAGGTCTCTTCCTTTCTTTTCCCGTCCAGGGTTTTTTCTTGGTTGTTTTTCCTTGCCCAATTGAGGATCTAAGGAAGTACAGGGGCTGTTGTTTGTTTCATTTGTTAATTTCATCTTAAAACGTGCTTTTATCAAAAGGCCTTAACATAATTTAATTCTATAAATGTTATTGATTTTTATTTCACACTCCATATTTTATAAACGTCATCATCTTTTAATTCTGTTTTTATTTGATTTGATTATTTCTATGGTGTTATGTAAAGCACTTTGTAACTTTTTTTCCCCGATAAAAGCTCTATAAAGACTCAATATAAATCGTCCCACTCCGTTGATGGGGAGCAGACTGCATTTTAGTGTAATTTATGAATGGGCTTGTGGGGCGCTTGGTTATGTGTCAAACCCTGAAGCTACTAATGGGCAACATGACTCCACTGGAGTGTGTGGGGAAGATGATGTAATGGGTGACTGTTGGTATGTGCTGAGTGTATTCCTCTGTGTGGAGTAAAGCCTGATTCATGCTTGGTCGCGCACTGTGTCCTGCATGAAAACTGCTGATCTGCAAGCTCTCAACGTGTTGTGAGCTTGTAGCTTGCGGCTATTTCCGATGTCTGGCGCCAACAAGTATAAATCGGGCTTATGGTTGGGTGACTGTTGAGTGTATTCTTCTTTGTGAGTGTGTTCTCCTGTGTTGAGTAAAGATGAGTGTGGTTCCACTTCCTTATTGCCACATTTCACTCTCTGGAAGCTAATGTTACCAATGCCACGCATGCGACTACAGGCTATACCTTCAGAACTACATTTGTAGTTACAGGGAGTTTAGCTGGAAAAGGAACTCCAAGTTCTGTATCTTTCCAAAAAAATGTTTATTATTTTTGTTTTTATTTTACAAAGCTGATGCAAATGTCATAGCTAATTAGAATCTCTCTTTGTGTTGTTTTTTTTGCAACTGCCTAGGGAGAGAAATACAGAGTTCAGTATTATATTCGTATCTGCTGTGTCGGCCCGCCGCTCATCCTCCTGTCTGTTGCCTGAAATGCCTTTGAATGCTGTGATTTAAATGCCTGACTCCGTCGGATAATGTCGACACAGTGCGATAGTACACTTTGTCAACTAAAGGACAGTGATTCAATTTGTGTTTCAATTTCAATCCATCATCTCAAGCAAAGAAAACCGTTAGCAGACAGTCTTTGTGAATTCAGCGTAACGTACAGTACAGTAACAGTTATGCTGAAACTTTTGTTTTGGTAAAATCTCTATAGTATCAGTCAATATAAATCATCCCACCCATTACGTGAGACACTTTGCTATGTTTGCCTATAATGGTAGTAATGTATGTGATGTTTAAAGTAACCATAGCTTTGGCATATTTTGTGTTGGTTTGCTGTATATTTTGTACATTGCAGCCTGGATTAACGTGTTGGGTTGTTGCAGCATTTAAAAAAATAAGTGAGCAAAATTCAGCCAACTTACCATGGTAATGAGGGATAAGTTGAGCCGTTAAGTGACCTTAAATGATGGCGGTCTGTCAGTTTGTATGGTATTTCGCTCTAGGGTGCTGAGGTGGCTCAACTATGCACATCTCTAGTTTTTTTTTTGTCCCTACAGCTTTCATATGATAGATTTATTGTGTACAGCTTCATCACTGTCATGCATGTTGGAAGAACTGTGGGTGTATTCAAGGAATGATTCCTTTAAGTAATCAAACACTAGTCCTTATAGTTGCATGCGCGCACACACACACACACACGCACACACGCGTGTGCGCGCGCACACACACACACACACACACACACACACACACACACACGCACACGCACAAGCACGCACACAAATCGCCTCATCCTAAATACATCAACATTAGATAGGTGAATGGAAGCTCATTTATCCAACACAACCCCCATTTGCCAGTCCATTTCTCCATTTCTATCTCAGTGACTATGCTTACATGCATGTTGAACAACTTACTTTGAAAGGAAAAATATAATGAGGCTGTTATATGTTTCACATTAAGATCAAAGTATTTGTTTGTGTGCATGCGAATGTGGCCAGTTATTCGAAAGAATGAAGAGTCATGGAAAAGACGTTACATTATGAGTCAAAAGAGTATACCCAACCACAAACCAATCAGTTATATACTGTAGTGGGAATGCTCTGTGACTTTGAGTGTGACCCATTTATTACCGTAGCTTGAAAACAAAAAAAACTCCTCTATAAAGACAGGAGTCAGCAGCCACCAGACCACATGCCACATTTAAACCATGGGTTTACCCCACATGTACTGTATGAGTCAAGAAATCACTTGCGTCACATTCAGCATAATGAAATAAAGTACGGTAGACTCTGCCGGTGCCACAGTTGGAGTAAAATCTTTCACAAGAATATTAGAATCATTTAGCTGAGCTTAATTAGACCACTTTCTGTTTGCTGAATGGCAGTTTTGTTTTTTGTTATATAATATCTATATATATATATATATCAAAAAACATACAACTGCCATTTATTTTTTTTACGTTTCAGTTTGAGCCAAAGCAATTCATAATTTATACTACTTCGCACAGCCTTGTCTCTCACTTAAAGTAATACATTTTCAAGCTGAAAACAATAAAAAAAACAAAAAAAAAAACAATTTTTGGCCAGCGACACATGCGACAAAGTATAAATTAGCACATGTCTATGGCTGTGGTTCATTACAGGTCACTCATCACTTATTGCCTATCTTGAGACTTGTGTCAGTGTCTGTGACTGTTACACAGCCTGAGTTTCAGGGGCTTCAAGGGTTTTTCGGGGCAGTAGTCAATTCCTGATATTGGTATGTTGTCTTGAAATTGTCAATGCTCCAAACAACATAGAATAAATTAAATTGTGTTTTTCTAATTGTATTTATATAAGCCTATTGTGCAAAAAGAAAAATCAGGAGTTGACTTAGTTTGCACTGTGTTTTTACCCATTAAGACCTGGGGCCGATTCTACAAATGTCTTCTAAATCCTTTTTTGGAAAAAAACGTATGTTACTATGTCAGTGGTTCTCAAACTTTTTCATGTCAAGGACCCCCAAAATGATATGTATTTGGCCGCCGACCCCCCTCCCAAAATATTTTGTTCCAGGGACCCCCAGAAGCAAAGATCTGAGTCACAAATGTTCGCTTTAAAAATATATATATATTCAAAGATTTGCACACATTTTCACGATTTTTCAAAAATAGCAGATCTACAAGCTCGTAGCGCGACACTCGGTGCCGCACTACGAGCTTGTATATCTGCTATTTTTGAAAAACCAAAGTGTAAAATAATGCTTTTTTTAGCTCAAATGAAAAAGCGACACAGACGCGTTCCAGGTCTTAATGGGTTAATGTCTTTTAATATCTGCATCCATTATTAATTGAATTTCCATTCCCCTGCCCCCTTCATAGAAGCCTATTGGGCCTATTGGGCAGCACCAGCAGCTGCCTCAAGACTCCACCGAAGGGGATGGTGATGTAAGTGACTCAGCAAAGGGGTGCATTATGGGGAATGGAGTTTCATGGTCATGGATTACTGTGCTTGCTGTCCTTTTGCTCAGTAATTAAAGGCCCAATCCGGGATTTGTCTAGACCATGTACATTGGAGTTATAGTCACGTACATTTTGAATTAAAAATTAAGGCCTGTTTTATTCCAATGTTTACAAACATTACGAACATAACCAAACTTGTCACAGCCCCACAAAACCATGCAAATGCAGTTAAAAAAATAATAATTCATGCGTTTTCACACATATAATTCATATTTTTAGTCCTATCAAGAGCTGAGTCAATCGCCAGCCATTTGGTGGTGGGGCTACCAATTTGTTTATGTTTGGATCACTGATTGTGCCTTTAGTATTACAACTGTTAATGAAATTAACAGTACTACATACTGTATCTACTGTACCGTATACTTGTATCAAAATAAAAAGATACTGTACTATGTGCTGTATCTTTTTATGTTTGTGTATATATGTACATGTGTTTGTGGACATGTGTTTGTGTGTGTTTTATGCATGTGTGTGTTCTGTGACACAGGGCTGTGTGGATGGTTGCTCACACGGCTTGCCAGGTGTGCCGGGTGTGTCCGGCACCAAGGGAGAGAAAGGAGATCAGGGCAGATCTGGTCCTAACCCCCTGGACGGCTGTGAGAGGGTGAGAACCCCGGGAAGGGGAGGTTGGAACATTTACAGCATGACGTTTGGTCATGATTCCGTCCCATCTAGAATCATGTGTAATTCCGGTATAGCAGCACTGTGTGTTTGTGTTCGCAGTACCATTTTGTCGAATGCAAAAACAAGACTGCCTCACTTTGCATTGGTGCTGGGGTGGCTTTAATGTGAGTAATTTGTTCTGACACAAACTTGTGTCGTGAATGTAAATTTGTCCTGTCGGCTTGCAGTGTTTGCAGAGACTGCAGAGAGAGGAGACCCCACAATCACCACCACCACCACCACCAGTAAGCTGTGTACGCTGTCACGCACACACAACAAACATACACGTGCACACACACACACACACACACACACACACACACACACACACACACACACACACACACGCATGCAGACACCAATGGTGTAACTAAGTACGTTTACTCAAGTACTGTACTTACATGTAAGGACAATTTTTAGGTATTTTTACTCTACTGGAGTATTTCCAATTTTCAATACTTTTACATCTACTCCATTACATCTCAGAGGCAAATATACTTTTACTCCACAACAATTATTTGAAAACTTTAGTAACTGGTTACTTTGCAGATATAAATTATTATAATAAGACATACATAAACCACTTTAGCCCTATTGTATGCGTAGGCTATTTGAAAATAGCCGATCTACAAGCTCACAACACGTTGTGAGCTTGTAGATCTGGTATTTTCAAACATTTTAGTACTTCTTCTTTTGGTACTTTAAGTATATTTTGATGCCAATACTTTTGCACTTTTACTCGAGTAACATTTTGAACACAACCTGTAACAGAGTATTTTTACATTGCAGTATTGCTACTGTTACTTCAGTAACATATCTGAGTACTTCTTCCGCCACTGGCAGACACGCGCATAATTAATCTCCTTCCTGTATATAGAACAATGACCGACCCTGTTCGGGAATACCAGGAGTACCGGGATCGCAAGGAGCGCCGGGTCAGGATGGACAGCCGGTGAGGAGAACGTGTGGATGTGTGTGTGTGTGTGTGTTCTGTGTTCCTATGCACAGTATGTGTACGGATGCATGTTTATATCTAACTATGTGCGTAGACTCCATCTCAGCCCGTAGCACTCGCCCTAGCCTTGACGACCTATGCGAAGGCTAAAATGTAACTTAGACAGTTGGTTCTCAAAGTGGGGTCCGGGGACCCCCAGGGGTCCTTGAGGGAGTTCCAAGGGGTCCCCAGCTAAATGATAGATTAGGCACCAAATGGACCCTTATGGGTCTGTAACTCAGAGAGTGTACAAATGTATTGTAATGTAATTTGTACACTCTCAGAGTTAAATTGACATAGATTTTACAATTTAAATTGCGGTCCAAGTGATAGAAATGCCATTAAATGGGGGTCTGTATAGCCTAATGCATGTCAAACTGGGGGTCCTTGAAATTAAAATGGTTGAGAATCACCGCTAGAGATGTAAAAATCTTCTCTTATGGGGGTCCCTGAGGCATATCTTTTCAAATGGGGGTCCGCGGGCTAATAAGTGTCAATTTGGGGGTCCTTGACATGAAAAGGTTTGAGAACCACTGACTTAGATAGCATGTTATGTAGACCGATACCAATTCATTGTTGACCTGGCATCCTATAGTGTGTATAGTTTCAATGTAGGCTGATGATAGGTTCTTGGTTTACGTATGTATTAGTTATTAATAGATTATTGATTTATTTATGTATTAGATGACTATTTCTATGCATTTGATGTGTTATGAGGTATTATGCTGTATTATCTTGTGTCCTTGCTTACTGTAAGTCGCTCTGGATTAAGAGCGTCTGCTAAATGCCTAAACTGTAAACTCTATGACACATGATGAAGTCACCTTTTTTTCCCTCCTCCACTCCAGGGTTCTCAAGGTCATAGAGGTCAACCAGGACAACCAGGCAACTTGGTAAGACTTTATGAAGTTAATTAATGACTTTTCACTTCTCTACTACTGTAGCAGCCATGGTTTTCTCTGTCTCATCTCTAGTGTGTGTGCGTGCGTGCGTGCGTGCGTGCGTGCGTGCGTGCGTGCGTGCGTGCGTGCGTGCGTGCGTGCGTGCGTGCGTGTGTGTGTGTGTGTGTGTGTGTGTGTGTGCGCGCGCGTGCGTAATTCATTGTAAAGAAATTATGTTTTGTCCATTGTGTCACTGGCCAACTTCTTAAGATGTGTTTTGCTGCGTATAATGAGACGGGCAAATGTGTACTCCAGAATGCTCATCAACATGTAGAAAATGTACAGACATTATGTATATGGTGGGTTATGGCTCTTGGCACGCAGGGAGTTTTTTTGATAGTATGCGTTTCCCCATTCATTACTCTCCAAAAATCAATCATTCATCAGAGGAACGCCATGAAGCACTCTGTGGTCCCCGCCTGGCAAATGCTATAGTTATTTACTCGGTGAACATTTTCCCTACATTTTTAGGAATTGTCTTTTAAAGATCAAGCCACTTGGAGAGCTGCTCTCACGCTTGTGTTTTCCATGAGCTCACAGAGCCCCCTGCTGTTTGTGACGGGGAACTTTCTTCTCACACCCAGTGTTGCTTTGGGACGGGAGGGAGAATGTAACATTAGCACCACCCACGCTAACCTTTGAAATGTTGATTCCACAGCTGCACATGCTGGCCCTGCCTGCTGTGCCACCTGATAGCAATGCAACTTTATTATAATATTCAGCGACGGCTGTGCCAATGTGGTGTTCTCTCTGTTGGTAAAAAAAAAAAAAAAAACACAAGGAAATGGATGTAGATTGAAAGCAGAGACCGAGGTCACATTTATTTAAGGCAACTGTTTTGTGTCTGTTTTTGTTTCTTCATACTGGGTACATTTGAAGAACCCATAATGTTGAAAGGGCCTTGTTAAGACATATGGTATCAAGACAATTTAACCAGTTAAACCCCAGCATCCTTTTTTGTGAGGAAGGCTTTCGCAGAAAATAGCAGATCGACAAGCTCACAACGCGTCGCGCTGCGACGCGTTGTGAGCTTGTCGATCGGCTATTTTCCGCGACAGCTTTCCCCACAATAACCCGAAACAGAAAAGGTTCAAGGTTGTACTTTATTGTTCCATCTTGTGTACAGGTACATAAGAGTAAAACTTACTTTGGTCTGGCTTCCTTCAGACAATGCAGCAGCATACTGTAGGTAATAACAGGTATAGTATTGAGCCCTGAGGGACTCTGGTTACCTATATGGGGTTTAAGTGGTTATAGGCATTTTCGTCACTGTTCTAGGTGTCTGTTTCTCATTGTCTGTTTGTGTCTGCAGGGTCCTCCCGGTTTCCCTGGTCCCCAGGGCCCGTCCGGTTTACCTGTGAGTCCCACGGCGTACATACATCTATACCATGAGACACTTTCTCTTTCTCTACCGCCGTTGCTTGCTCACTCAGTCTCTCTCACTCTCTCTCTCTGCCGTTACCTTTTCTTTTCACTTGCTGACTTCACACTACTGTGTTCTTTTTTTTTGTTTGTTTCGTTGCCACTTTGTCTCAATTCTGCATCATCCCTCTTTTAAATCAAGCAGGGCCCCGCAGAGTTGATTATGCTGTTTTACCCGTCTCCATCTCTCTCTGTCTGTATGTATGTCTGTCTGTCTGTCTGTCTGTCTGTCTGTCGGGTCTCTCTCTCTCTCTCTCTCTCTCTCTCTCTCGCGCTCTCTCGCTCTCTCTCTCTCTCTCTCTCTCTCTCTCTGTCTCTCTCTGTAGCCCTTTAACTCATTCAATCCGGGAACACATCTACAAATTTCAGTGGTTCTCAAACTTTTTCATGTCCCAAAATTATATGTATTTGGCTGTAGACCCCCATCTGAAAATATTTTAGTTCCATTGACCCCCAGAAGCAAAGATTTGAGTCAAACATTTCCCTTTAAAAATACATATATTCAGAGATTTGCACACATTTTCAAGAAAAGGAGATCTACAAGCTCATAGCTCATATGAGCTTGTATATCTGCTATTTTTTAACAGCCAAAGTATAAAATAATGGTTATAGCTAAAAACTAAAATAACACAGATGTGTTTCCGGATCGAATGGCTTAATGAAAGTTATTTCAGATGAGGAAACGATTCCATTGTCTCTCTCCAGTTGTTCAATTATTCCCCCTGTCTAAGTGATGGAGAGCGTGACTGCTGTGCAGACAAAATGCTTGCCCTCCCTCCCGCCTCGCACCTCCCCCCCCCACCCTCATACAAATTCATTGTTTTAGCGGAAGAGAGACGTGAGAATGGATGAGCCGCGTGAGCTCGGCATGGAATGGCGCGTGCCGCGCCGCAGTGCTTAATGCCAGGTGTTAAGTTCTAGCAAGCCTGTGTCTATTTGAGAGGGAGAGAGAGAGAGAACATTTTGCAAACCCCCGCTGCCCAGCTTATTACTCATATTCGGCTTTGTTAATTGTTTTTCCCCACCTGATTAACCCATTCAGACCGGGAAAGCATCTGTGTCATTTTAAGATTTCTTTGGCTATTCAAAAAAATAGCAGATATACAAGCTCATAGCACGGCACTGAGTGCTACGCTATGAGTTTGTAGATAAGCTGTTTTTTTTTTAAATCGGGAACATTTCTGTAAATCTTTGAATATATATGTTTTAAAGCGAACATTTTTAACTCCGATCTGTGCTTCTGGGGGTCCCTGGAACAACGTATTTTGATATAAGTACATATAATTACATACAAATACATATAATTTTGCAGGTAGAAAAGTTGGAAAAGTTTGAGCACCACTGATATAGCAACTATACTGTAAATACTGTTAGGATTCAGAAAACATTTTTAGATTTGTATTTGGCCGCGTAATGGCCTGTAATGTTTGCTTTAAAAAATATATATTCAAAGATTTGCACATATTTTCACAATTTATTTTCAAAAATAGCAGATCTACGAGCATGCCGCGCTATGATCTTGTATATCTGCTATTTTTTTTTACAATCTTAAAATGACACAGATGCGTTCGCGGTCTTAACGGGTTAAAGAGCACCGGCTGAAAGAGATGGATTTCATAATGAAAGCGGGCAGCCTTTGATAACTCGTCATGTCTGAATCTTACATCGGGGCCTTTTTTCGTAATGTCCTCCGTGCAGCAGAGTGAGAGCTGAGGAGAGAAAGGACCTACGGGACAGATTGATTGAGTGGGAGGGGGAGGGGGGAGCGGGGGGGGCGGTGACACACACATAAAGATCAATATTATGTTCTGGAGGGAAAAAATAAAATCCATGAATTCACCTGTACCTGTTTGAGAAAAGGTGCAGCTCAGATCAATCTGTAGATGTCAGGACAGCACTTCTAAATCACCAAACTGAGGCCCCTTAGAGCCGTATAGCACTAGAGGACACACAGTGAAACATGGAGGGGGGGGGGGGGTCCCAACGGTACGCTGTAAAGGCCAGTTAGCCGTTTCCTTCATTTGGTATCGACTTGCCTTGTCCTTGTGCTACAGTACAGGCCGAATGCGGCTTCATGTCTGTCAAGGGAGCCTCTATCCTGGCCAATCATACCTCCCCTCCCCTCCCCTCTCCTCTCCTCTCCTCTCCTCTCCTCTCCTCTCCTCTCCTCTCCTCTCCTCTCCTCTCCTCTCGAGTATCTGCTTAACTTTACTTTAAGTATTTCTGTTTTTGGACACGTATACGTATGACTTTCACTACACTACATTTAAAATAAAAGTGAAAAAGTACAATATTACATTATCTACAAGCTCACAACTCGTTGCGAGCTTATAGATCTGCTATTTTCACTGTTGATATTTTTTTTGAAAAGTGCCTTGATAAAAGAAAATGTGCTTTGTAATGTGTACTTTGTTGTTTTTCTAAGCATGTACTTTTGAATACTTACGTATTTTTCTTTTTTAAACCAAGTACTCCGATACTTAAACTCAAGTACGAATTTGACTGAGAAACTTCTCAATTGTAGTTTAGTAACAATTGACCGGGAGTATTTATACTCTCAAATACCGGTTTTGACTAATTTCTCCGCCACTGCTTCTTCTCCTTTCCTTGCCTCTCTCTCTCTCTCCTCTCCTCTTCTCCCATCCAATCTTTCCCTAATCATTCCTCTCATCCTCCAGGGTCAGCACGGTGAGAGAGGGTCATCCGGTCTACCTGGAATGAAGGGTGAACAGGTAGGGGCTCATTCAATGTAAAGTGGATGTACTGCACGTGGACACGTGGAAATGCAAATTAGGTTTTCCCCGGTTTGATTGACGTACACCTCCCTATACCTCAGGGGCCCACAGGGACCGCCGGATATCCAGGACTCCCAGGACCCCCAGGACTTCATGTAAGTGTCCCCGTCCCCCCCCTCCCCCGTCCCCACCATTATAAGACACAGCAAATGATGTGACAACAACCTGGCAGTGTTAAACCATTCAATCCGGGGACGCATCTCTGTCATTTTTAGATTCCTTTAGCTATTCGAAAATAGCAGATCTACAAGCTCATAGCGCGGCACCGAGTGCCGCACTATGAGCTTGTAGATCTGCTATTTTTTGGGGAAAAAATCGTGAAAATGTGTGCAAATCTTTGAATATTTGTTTTAAAGCAAACAAAATATTTTACAAATGTTCGTTTGCTTTAAAAATATATATATTCAAAGATTTGCACACATTTTCACGATTTCTCAAAAATAGCAGATCTACAAGCTCATAGCGCGGCACCGAGGTGCCGCGCTATGAGCTTGTAGATCTGCTATTTTTGAATAGCCAAAGAAATCTTAAAATGACAGAGATGCGTTCCCGGTCTGAATGGGTTAATAGATGGATGGATGTTTTTGAGAAGCTGGATGTAAATGACGGATGGACAGACGTGCAGGAGTGACATCGATTAACCGCCCACTTGTATCTCACCAGGGAATGAAAGGCGAGCGTGGGAACCCAGGAGGCGCCGGGGCGAAGGGCGAATCGGTGAGCTCACCGCCGTTAACCGCCATTAACCACATTCATTCACCCCTCTGGCATCCCTGTTTTTGGGGCATGTCATTATCTAGGCGAACGTTTTCAAAAGAAGTGTCAAAGCAATGTGTGTAAAATAAATAAAATGTTAATTTTCGTTCTTTCTTTTTTATTTACATTTTTACAACAAAAAAGTCAAACATGTATTTATCTATGTATTTTATGTATTTATTTATATTATATTATATCAAATATTATATTTATATTTATATTATATTTCCCTCCTAAAATAACTGAACCTCAAGGGTTACAAGCTCACAACAAGCTACAAGCTTGTGATCTTGCACATCAGTAACATTTGCAATTTGTGGTACATATATAGGAAATATTGATTTATTGATTGAATATTTTATTAGACAGAAATGCAAACAGCACGAGTAATAGTCATACACTTTTTCTACACAAAAAAGTCCTAGTGGACTTGTTTCCATTGAGGTCCTATATACAGTATTCAATTCATCAACATAACATAAACATAACACCAAAAGGTATATAGGGCTTCAGTGTTCTATCACACATCTCCATCCAGTGTGCTTCCTATAGGCTAACCTCTCCTCTCTCTGTCCTACCACAGGGTCCACCTGGCAGTGCAGGCTTCCAGGGAGCAGCCGGTGTAGCGGTCAGTATCTTATTCTCACTTATATACAGTAGTATGTCTTGCTACAGCTTGACCTAGTTAACCCATTCAATCCGGGAACGCAAGCCGTGTCACTTTAGATTTGTTTGGCTATTAAAAAATAGCAGATACAGTATACAAGCTCATGTAGATCTGCTAAAAGAAATCGTGAACATTTTGCAAATCTTTGAATATATATATATATATATATATATATATATATATATATATATATATATATATATATATATATATATATATATATATATATATATATAATATATATATATATAATTTTTTAACTCAAATCTTTGCTTCTAAGGGGGTCAAATACATATAATTTTGGGGGCATGAAAAACGTTTGAGAACCACTGATATTATAGCAACATACTTTTATTTTTATCTTTTAACTGTTAGGATTAGAAGACAGTTGTAGAATCGGTTGTAGAATCAGTTGTAGAATCCCCCAGATGAATCCCCACTTGTTCGCTTTAAACAATATATGTTCAAAGATTTGATTTTTTTTTTTCACAAAAAAACAAATAAAAAGCAGATCTACGAGCTTGTAGATCTGCTATTTTTGAATAACCCAAAGTATAAAATAATGGCTCAAAATCTAAAATGCCACAGTATGCGTTCCCGTATTGAATGGGTTAACATAATATCCTCATTTTCCAATAACCTATTCCGTTGCCTGGCTCACGGTTGTCATTGCCTATAGGGCGCCAAAGGAGACACAGGCCCAGGAGGAGCTGCGGGACCCAAAGGAGATCAGGTGAGCGGACGTAATTGTATTCTGTCCTCAGAACACGCTCAGAGGCAGCAGCCATCACCGTAACTTTCTCCACCGTCTTTTTTTCTCTCTCAAGGGACACCCAGGACAACCAGGCTTCCAAGGACCACAGGTGAGTTGTCCATTAGCACAGCGGTTCTCAACCTGTGGGTCATCGTCATGCTGGCTTGTAGTGGACATTTTTGTCAAAATTCAAATTTTTACCATGGACATACTAAATGAGTAGACAAACACTAGCCTTAAATGACCATTACAGGTCTGTAATGGGAGTCCTTGAAAATAAAAACGTTTGAAAACCACTACCAGTGTACTCCCTATACGTAGTGTCATAGTAAATCAGTGTCATACATATTCTGAAGAAAAACCTGGAGACTGACATTCAGTAATTGGGTCTTATGATCAAAATAAGAACATTATAATGATGTGTAAAAACAAAATCTAAAATATGCCACGGACCAGGCCAAGTCTTGCCACAGACACATTTGTCCGTGTACAGACATATTGATGACCCCTGTTCCCAACCTTTTCTGGATCCATCTTCAATCTGGAAAGCCCACCCATCCGACTACGTGCAGTTTTCAGACCATGTTCCATTTTAATGAACGACCAATCGATTGTGTTCCGGCTTGGTTCAATGAAACCAATATAGTGTACTTTAATTTCCTATTCATCTGCATTACAGTGAAAATGTCAAGGTTTTATACCATGTCATTTTGTCAAATCTGGCACACATTGCTGTTTGAGAAACGGTTGCGGTAAAAGTTTTGTACTGTGGTGTCTTGTCTGTTCTCAGGGCCCACCTGGTGCTCCTGGGAAAAGTGGACGAGAGGGGCCCCCCGGGCCCAAGGCAGATAAGGTAAGAGCAAACCATCCCAATTTGGATTACTCTTGTACTGTAGATCACTTCTATTTTTAACCACATTAAGACTGGAGTCCCTATTTTGGGCATGTCAAAAAAGGAGAAAATGTTTAAACATAAAAAATGGATATGGGGGGAAGGGGTTATGAACATTTTTGAAAATAGGGCATTAGTGGTTATATTTTCATTTGTTGTAGCAAAAATAGAATTACATTGAAGTACATGTTCATTTCAAGTAGGCTATGTATAGTTGAGTGTCATACCCTACTTTCTGTGTGTCTGTGTCTACCTCTGTGTCTGTCTCTCTCTCAGGGTAACGATGGAGCCGTGGGTCCTCGGGGACCAAGCGGAGCCCCAGGTGGTCCAGGCTCTCCGGGACTGATGGTATGTGTGACAGAGTTAGTTCCAGTCAGAGTTTGTGTGTGATGTGTGCACGGATGTTCGTTCTTATCTCGGTTCCCTCTGTGTTTGCTCTGACAGGGGCCTCCAGGAATTGAAGGACTGGACGGAAAGGATGGGAAACCAGGGATGCGGGTAAAAGTTGTTTCACACACATTCAAACACACATACACACTATTCACAAGTTTCCTAGGGAATTTTAGGCATGCCCAAGTGATGCCCATAAGTCTCTCAATGCCCCATGGGACACTGAAAACTCGTGGATAGGGGCACACTCAAATACTAGCGTACAGGTACACAACTAGCTCGACCAGTTAGTTTTCAGTTGGTAGGCAAAAGTACATTGTTTTATTGTAGTTTCTTTGGTTTCACCTCCGCCAAAGTGAGCTCTGCTGATACCAAAAGTTGACAAGAAAACACAATAACTACTGATTGTTCTGGAGAATTGTCACTGGCTTCGTTGCATCAGAACGGACTCCCCTACATGGCATTGAAGCTCCCGAGTACTGTTAACAAACCATTGCAAATGCATCGACATTGAGCAACCGCATGGCCTACTTCTCACCTAAAATGTTATCAGAAACTGTTTTTTGTTGAACTGTACAGGAAAAATGGAGATCGTGTCCAGGCAGCATTAGAGAAACTTAAGAGTTAAGAGAAACTTTAACATTAGCATTGCTTAGGGTTGATGCAGGGAGGTGGACATCGATGTGATGACACGCTTCGTGATCCTATCTGCAGTGGAAAACAAAGCTAGTCAAGTTAGTTAAACTGATGCTTTGCAGTGGAACAGCTGTGTCAGTGCAAGTCAGCCACATTAAGCCTGTTGTCGCTGTTTTTGGCATGTCATTGTATGTGGAAATTTGCAAACACTCTCAATAATCGCAGATCTATAAGCGTCATAATATGCATTGTGAGCTTCTAGATCTGCTATTTACACTATTTGTGAAAGCCTTAAGTGGTTATTGCAAGAAAGTGAATTTTTGTCTGTTTTGTTTTGTCTCTGTCAGGCAGAGGCGGGCCCTCCAGGGCCAGCAGGACCCAGAGGAATACCTGTGAGTATGACCTTTGACCTGCCCATGACCTGTTTGGGTGTCTCTTTTCCAATAATGTTGTATTTGTCAATACTGTTTGATAGAATATGACAGCATGAACAATAGGCTACAATAGGAACCAGTCTCTTTGCCTGTCATGTTATTATTATTATCAACACGTTTGCTTGTTTGTCGAGTGACATGTGAAGCACATGACCCATTCTGACATTTAAATTAGAATTGATGAATGTTAGCATATTTGTATGATTAAAGTCAGCCTCATAGAGCTATAGTCTTCCAAAGGCAGAAGGATGTTTTAGAGACATTATTGAACAAAATGAGCTTTTCTCAATTATTTAACGGATGCGTTGTGCTTCCATTTTAGAATCATCAAATTAAGGCAAATCATTGAGAAATGAAGTTAAATAGACTGCCTTTAGGGTAACTTCTCACATTCACTCAACACTTCCTTCCATAATTCTTTTTCACTCCCTTTGTTTGGTTGTGGAGGATAGTCCAGTAGGAATAGTGCTAATTAAATTGCTATGTGAAATCAGACTTACACGAGTACAAAGCAGATCTCTGCACCACAAACTACTAAGCAAATCATCATGTTTGACTAAATATGTTTAATTTAGAATATTTAGTTACATTTAATTAGAACTTGTGTATGGAGAAACAAGTATAATGTTTTTGATCCTCAGTACGTGCTATTTACATGTTTAACTCATACTACTGAGTAGAGTTGTCTCTTAATTAACAATTTTCTGTACAGTAAACAAATTTCCCTCCTTAACTGCTCAAACAAGCTCACAATGTGTCGTGTTAAATTCTAAATTCTGCGAAGATATTTGGTGTAGAGGGAAAAAATGAGGGGGGCATGGATAGAGCCCTGGGGGACAGAAGAACAAAGTATATGGGGTTTAAGTGCTTAACAGAGTACCATACAATGTACCTTAGCACATACAGTAAAGTAGAGCTCTTCACGTGTCCAAAATGACGGACCCGAACCCTAATGGACCCGTGAATGTTGTTCCAAGACCCGACTGGTTCCGAGATGTTTTTCAAATGACGGAGTCGGACCCGGATAGACCCGTGAGATTGGTTCCGAGATCCGAGTAGACCCCGCATTATTTTTTAAAACATGGACCGAGATCCGATTTGTTTTGAGATATTACAGATCCGATCTATTATTTTATGGACCCGACATACCTAAAACGCCGCTCTAACAGGCTTGATGTTAGTTATACTCCATAACGAAACCTAGCAGCTATGCAGCAGCCTACGATGAGAGACAATATTATGACATTAAACTTCATGCTTTCACCTCGACGAATAAGGAATCCATGATCGCGCACGCCGCGTGCGCATTTTAATTCCATGAGGTAGGCTATGCTGTATTTGAATGCGCTCTGAGTCTGTTTTGCTATCCGCTCTCACTGAACCGACAGCATGCGCCGTTGCGCTGCTGTAATCTGATCCCAAGTCAGTGTAATCATCGTAGCACTTCATGCTTTTCTCTATCGATCAGCTCTGAGCACGGGTCTTCTCGGATCCACTCGGGTATTCATGCATAATAAACAGACCCGAAGTCCGAGTCTGTCAGTTTTTTAGGAATCGGGGGACCCGTGAAGAGCTCTACAGTACTTATGACTTAGCAGTGTTGCCACCGTTGCATCACTAGTAATCTGACCTCATTTAACCCATTAAGACCGGGAACGCATCTGTGTGTCATTTTAAGATTTATTGGGCTATTCAAAAATAGCAGATATACAAGCTCGCTATGAGCTTGTAGATCTGCTATTTTTGAATAGCCAAAGAGAAATCTTAAAATGACACAGATGCGTTCCCGGATTGAATGGGTTAAAAGTCATTCACGATTCCAAGGCGTCTTGCTCCAACTTAGTATTTTAGTATCATTTCCCCGCATCTCCAGCCTGCCTCTCTCATACAGCACACAGATACACCGTAGTGATATATTCACACACACCAGACTCTCCTTTCAAGGAAGGACGGAAATCGATTCGTCTCTCCCTCCCCGAGTCCCCGCTGTATCTGGCTTCTCTCCGTGTATCTCACTGTGCAAGTCGCCCCGAGAGCAGGTGTTCCAATCAAAATATGAGATTTCAAAGGCGCATGTGTCAGCTCTTTTGGCGGTCTGTGTACTTTGTGGATTTCTTGACAGAGTGCCAATGTTATTCTCTTTGGTCTACTTTCCACAGGGATTCAAAGGGCTGAAGGGCCATGTCGGCTTCCCTGGACAAAAGGTTAGCAGACCACTCGCTGCTTGCAGAGAGGGGCTATGAATGAAGGCCCTCTGTTCAAAGACTGTCTGTCTGTCTACGTGTGTATCTGGGTGTGCAGACAAACACACATATTGCAACATACTGTTTACGTTGGTGTGTGTGTGTGGAGAAAAATACTGAACTCTGTGCAATCAACATTCAGAATTATATTTCGTTAGCCCTCATAGCATTATTGCCTAACTCACTTTTTGGTCAAATTGACATTTTTTCCCTAGCTCTACTCTCCTAACATTTCTGCTTCATTGTGCCTTATTGCCTATGTCCTAAGCCAATCAGAATGCATGTTACATTCCAAAATGAATGTTTTGACTTAGGCAGAAATGATTTTGAATGTAACAAGTTTTCTTTCTGATAGGCTGAGAACATTGGCAATGAGGCAGGATGAATCAGCAGTTTTAGGAGAGTAGAGTTACGGAGATATAAATAAAGACAGATAAACATGACTTAGGCAAAAGGAGTTTTTTACCTTCTGCCTAAGTCATCTAGTTGACTTAAGCAGAAAGTGTTTTTTTTTGCTTTGTCTCTCCTGAAAACCTTAAAAATATGAGTTAGGCAATTATGCTATGAGGCTAATGATTTCTGTTACTGTGCCCTGGGGGTATTGGGCAGTCAATATCTCTGCATTGTTTCAGCTAGTGCTATGGTGACAGCTGATGGCACTTTCCCCTAACACTGATGTTGTATGTGTCTTTCTTGCCATCGATCTAATTCCTTTCTCCTGTTTTTATTTGCTGACATTAGTTATCTGTGCTCTTGCTCCATGTTTCAAGGCCAAGGCTGAAATGCAAGCAAGGGAGCAATAGAGAGGATATTTTGGAAATAGATTTCCCCTTACATTGTTAAAATTGACATAGATGAAACCTATTATATTGCAGAAGTCAATATCTGATCTAATCTCAGTCCCCCATCATCTTTTCATTATTCCCATGTCCTACCAGTGGTGGAAAGTACATTTACTTTAAGTACTGTACTTAAGTAAAATGTTGAGGTATTTGTACTTAACTTGAGTATCTCACCTTTCCAATACTTTTACTTCTACTCCACTACATCTCAGAGGCAAATATTGTACTTTTACTCCACTACAATTATTTAAAAACTTTAGTTACTAGTTACTTTGTAGATTTTTATTATTATTACAAAACCCACATTAACCACTTCAGCCCTATACATTTAGGCCATTTGAAAATAGCCGATCTACAAGCTCACAAGCTTGCAGATCTGCCGTTTTTTCTAACGTTTTTTTATACATTTGAAAACTTGAAATGGGACATTCTGCAGTATTAGTAGTTTTACTTTTGGTACTTTAAGTATATCTTGATGCCAATACTTTTGTACTTTTACTCTAGTAAATGTTGATTTCCGGACATTTACTTGTAACAGAGTATTTCTACATTGCAATATTGCTACTTTTACTTAACCCATTGATACCTGGAACGCATCTGTGTCACTTTAGATTTCATTGGCTATTCAAAAATAGCAGATATACAAGCTCATAGCGCGGCACCGAGTGCCGCGCTATGAGCTTGTAGATCTGCTATTTTTGAAAAATATTAAAAAAAATATTTTAGATTTGTTTCAAAAAACTGTTAGGATTTAGATTTTTTTTAAAGAATCGCCTCAGGTCTTACTGGGTTAAGTAAAACATGTAAGTACTTCTTCCGCCACTCTATCCTACTTATATTCATTATTCACCCCCCCCCCCCCCCCCCCCCCCCCCCAGGGTGACCTGGGACCTGTAGGTCCACCGGGCCCAGCAGGCAGATCAGGACTGGAGGTGAGGAGGACCTTTTATTATGTATCACATTGTACATCAACTAAAGAGTATTAGTACATCCAGACATGATGCACATTGTACATCACAGTCATCGTACCCAGCAGACCCTCTGAGGTCAATTTCTAAACCCGTGACCTCTCTCTAGGGCGACCCCGGCTCCCCGGGACCTCAGGGACGACCCGGACCCTCCGGACATGTTGTGAGTTCACGACCTTCGACCTCACACTCTCTCCGTCTGTGTTGCACGCTGCCCTGTCGATATTATGGTTGTGTTTTTTTACGTACGGGAGGCTGTATATATATATATAGTAATTGGTGCATCTGTGTTATTTTTCTCTCCATAACAGGGTCCCGCTGGACCGGCTGGACCCCCAGGACCGGCTGGCCCTGCAGGAGAGGTGAGAGAGATGTCAAGATAATTTTTTTAATGAGTCTTGCATGGGAAAGTGTATCCAAGCTCCTCTCTGTGTGTGTGTGTGTGTGTGTGTGTGTGTGTGTGTGTGTGTGTGTGTGTGTGTGTGTGTGTGTGTGTGTGTGTGTGTGTGTGTGTGTGTGTGTGTGTGTGTGCGCGCGCGCGCAATGTATTCGCTGAAGCGAAAACACCATTTTGTGGATGTACTTTACACTTCATTGACCAGAAGAACGACAATCAATAAATGAATTATCTTGGTGACTTTCCAAAGTGACTATCTAACTATATAAATGGCGACCAACTTCCGCACCCTCGGTGTCCACACCCCACAGCTCTGTTATCGACTAAACAACGCACCGCCAGACCACATGTCGCCAACTGACTCGCCACGCCGGCCGCGCTGAATTTACGCCTCGCGTAGGGGACAGCTCACTGCTCAATACACCTTTTCCACCGCGCAACATAATTAATTCTACTCACCAAATGTCGGACAAAACGGAAGGGGAGGCAGCTTCGTACCTCATCACCACAACAGCACGCAGCCGCTGCGGGGGTTTTTTCCTTTTTTTCCAAACTTTTTTTTTGGTCACCATTTTCTCCAGGCACCATTTCTGGTGTAACGTCGGGTGTTTCTTTTCACCAGCCAATCACCTTTCACGTTGCCACGTCCGTTGCCACGTCGCGCTGACGTACGCTAAACAAGCGCTGCCGTGCGCACAATGCAAACGAGCCCAAAGGCGCGCAAAAATCAGCCGACCATTGCTTAGACACAAAGTCAGACCTGGCAACGCAGCCTACGCCAATCATGTGTGAGAGATCTACAAGCTATGGGGCAGAGACGCCACCGTATCTTAGCAACAACTACAGCGCTCACTCTCATTGGTCGTGTCACGCTAAGAGCAGTCTCCAGACAATGGCATCGCAGACAGCTTGCTGTTACTGCTGTAGCCATCACACGCAGTTGCAGCACGACGGACAGGGCGCTGTGATAGCTGCCATGTCGCTAACGCTAACCTGGTTGTCATGCCTGCAGCGGCTGTGCAATCACTTTGTCAACAAAGCACGTTCGTGTGGTGAATGTCTATATTGCTGCTCAGTTCGTCCATTGTAGATGGTGTATGTTTGTGTGTGTCTTCTGGAGAACTATGTAGCTCCACAGCAACTACAGTAACTAACGTAATGGCAGGACCGCCCCGTGCAACGCATGTTACGCTGCATTATGGTCATGTAGTAATTTCAGATAATTTCGCTCCGATTACAGCAGTGTTTATCAACCCTTTCACGCCCCCCCCCCCCCCCCCCAAATACACGTACTTGATCTGGGACCCCCCCATTCTGTTTGACTCCGTTCCACAAGTAAATATTGTGAAAATAGCCGATCTACAAGCTCGAAACGCCTCACGTTCAGAGGCTTTGTAAGCTTGGAGATCGGCTATTTTCTACATGATTGCCTCTTTCTTACATTCTTTGCCAATGTGGCCCATGTTTTCATAGCATAGTTTATTGACTACTTCTGTTGCAGAAATGGCCATTTCCTTTACTTTCGGTTTTTTATTGTCTCCGCCAGGCCGAAAGGCATGGCGCAAGACTATGTTTCACCCCCTGTCCGTCCGTCTGTGATAGCTAATCTCTCACATCGTTGACTTGATCGCAGCAAAATAACAGCCCGATGTGGAGAGTCAGTGAGAGCTGGATAAACGACGTAAAATGTGTCAAAAGGAGTCTGTACGGCTGTCGATAAATGAACACATGACGTCGGTGGGAGAGCAGATATTGTGTCTTTTGGACAAACAGCAGCGTGGTGCTGATGTTTGTTGTGTGAAGCAGCTTAATGTCAGAGTGTTTGTGTTGGAGCGCCTCAGTGCGGCTGCAGAGTTCATGTGCAACCTCTTCCAGAGAGACACAGAGACACTAGAAACTCTGCTGGGGAAAAAAAACACTGCTGGGCATTGACTTTCCTATGGACATTGATCTACACACTGCAGGTATATCTGCTACACACACAACATCAAACTACACACTGCAGGTATGATGCAGCGTTTGCATTACAGCCAGCATGCCAGCGTAGTTCCCATATGGTTTCAAGGTGGGCTAAACCATATGGACCCCATGTCAGCAATGTCAGCGGCATCCACTTCAGTCCCAACTGCGATGCCCATGCAGGCTATAAGTAGCTTCTACCTGGCCCTTAGGTGGGCCCCAACTAGCCATGTTTATGTGGGACCAAGGCGGGTCCTAACTGGGTTTGCCCATGCAGGCTTTAACTGGGTTCTACCTGGGCCCTAGGTGTACCCTAACCAACCACAGTGCAGTGCCCATCGCTCCAATTGTTGTGACGTCAGGGCTCTCAATACTGCACATTGGTGGAGGAGGAGGGGCCGCAGGGCGACCGCACACATCGCTGAACCAATGGTAGCCCACGGATGTTTCCTCTGTGGATTTACAATCTGCCCCTCTATGCCACATATCATCCGCACTACAGGGTCTTCACTGACCGAGCCACGGCCCCACTGACCCTCATGACGCTACGCCACTTAAACGTGCGGCAGCATGCGCTGGGTTGCCAGGTTTGCACAGCCTGCACCAGAAACAAGCAACCACCTTCATGAAAAAAAAAAAAACACCGAAATGGTCCGCAATGTTCCAGGGGTGTCCCCGCGCGTCCCAACACTCCACAGGGGGTCAGTGGACCATCAGGGGGTCCGCGGACCCCCTGTGGACCCCCTGAAACATAAGAAATATTTTTTCTTCAAATTTTTTCCTTTTTCAAAAAAACTTTTCCACAGTTTCACTCCGGCGATTTGGGTCCCCCAATATACACACGGCTGGGCCCCGTGCGCGGCTGGGGTTCAGGGGGGCGTAGCCCCCCGAAACTCTAGTAATGACTATAAATCAAGCAGGACAGTCGGTGTACGATGAACCAGTGCTTTACCTCAATCTGCTTAACTGTGTTCATACGACACGCAGTGCACAGTAAAGATGTTTCACATGGGAGCGGCAAACACAGCCAATGCTGAAAGGGGGTGTAAAGGTGTAGCAATCTAACACTTATTATTTTTCTAAGATTTATTGTTGGGCTTTTATGCCTTTATGGATAGGACAGGAGTAGGCTGACAGGAAATGGGGAGAGACGCGCAGCAAAGGCCGTCGGGATCGGGACTCGAACCCGGGATGCGCCGTCAGGCTACATTGAGCCTAGGTGCCTGAACCGTGTACACCAGCGGTCCAGGCCTCTAACACTTATTTTAACCAAAGAAAAATCACTTACTGCACCTTTAACTTGTACGTCGGCGGGCACCGGTTTCCCTGACTGAAAATGTACAATGTACAAGCTCTCAGCTTCTAGATTGGCTATTTTCGACACACAGCAACACCGCACAACATCGTAAATCAGGCTTAAACATCTACCTTGCCCTTACTAATCTGACTGTCATGCCGACTCCGATAAACACACAACACAACACTGCAATGTGTCGTTCCAAAGCAGCCGTTTACTTGTCCAAGATGCAGGCAGAACTACTGTCATAAACGCTAACGGCATTAGATAAGGTCATGTCGTTTCTGCCCGTGAGTCAGAGTTATGCTGGCTGTCAGAAAAAATGTTAACATAAATGTTAAAAGGTTTTTAAGAGTGCTCGATGAAGGCTAGACAGTTGTTATGTCAGTTTAATTTCAGTGCCTGCTGGTTTCTCTCTGACCTGCTTTGTCTCATGCTACTAGTATAGAGACCAGACAGTGTGTGTTCAGAGCCTAGACTATGCTATATATGGGGTTATACTGTACATAAAATACAATATTTATAATTAGATATATCTGTTTAAAATAAATTGGCCGAACATAAACTATAAACAAGAAATATATTTTCATTAATGCATGTGTTAGTTTATGGTTGCTCAAAATATATCCGAAATATATTTTTGGCCATGAAATGTAAAATATTACTTTATGACCCGTATGGGATCAAAATATTGTTCCTGTATTTCACCAACATTTCGGTCCTACAACCAGAGAGATAAGTTGATCTGTTGAAGATTTCATTGATGAAAATGTATAGAAACTTTGGAGTGTGAGAGAATGATCTTTGGATCCCATACTCCAACATGCATGCACGGAAGTGTTTAGATGTGCGGACCTCATTCCACTTGAGTTACTGTACTGGACATTGTTTGCTCTCTCAATTTATATTCCCTGACTACACTTCAATCATAAAATAATTACCCACTGTAAAATGCAATCGATGACGGTTGGGGACTTGGGGGGGACTGCAGTTTTTCTGCCTCCATTATCGTCCTTTTAGTAGCAACACTCAAGGTGCTAGCTGGGTAACGTATAGTGCAGTTTATAAAAGCGTTTCCAAAAGGTGCCCTCTCACCTGGCACACCAGCACGCCGTAATCAAACACAGCCTCATTTTCTCCCTGACCTCCACGTCACCTGCTCTCTGTCTCCTCTGTCATCTTGTTTGCTTTTCATTAGCCCCATAATGGTACTTCCAGGAGAACATAATGTGCTCCGCTCTCCTGTCCCGTGTCCGAACAAGCATTTATCGAGTGAAAGCGGTCGCAAGCCGCGCTAAATAAGAAACGGAGTCCTTCGACGTGTCTAATCGAGGTCCACTATGTTTACGGCAGAGACGGGCGATAATGGCCCGCCACTGATTCAGGGTTTAGGTGCCCATCAGTATCAGCTTTGCGATGTGAATCATGGTCTCGGCAGAACATTTTCCTCAACACCAACAAAAACCCGGTTGAGCTAGCTGTCTGCGTGTTTTGGTTGTTCGTCTCACTATTTTATTTTGGGGGCCAGGCATTCTGTCAGTCTATAATGGGGGTGAAGTGAGGCCAGCCAATGTACCGCTGCTTTGATTCTCTGCTGCTGCAATAAACGTTTCTTATAATGCTTATAAAATGTACAGTTTTTGTTCATGGGGTATCCATGATTCACTTGAAATTGTTATTAAACATATAAAGATCTCTAATTCTTATTGAGCATGACCATTTTTACTCAACTAAAGCATGTAAGATACTGGGTCTGGAAAGCAGAACAGATATGGTCACATACTGTTAACTTGCATTGGCCTTTTTACACCAAAGGTCAAGTGTGTAGCTTGTGCATTTCTGTGAATTGTCGATGATTATCAAACAGGATATTTACTTTAAACCCATGAAAGCAGGTCCATGACCCAAAATGGGTCACAACAACCCTATGTTAGGGAAACGCTGGTCTATAGAAACATCAATATATGATGCCATTCTGTATTTCATATCAACAGGGGAAATTCCCCTTTCTGTCTATTTTGGCCTTTTTCTGTGGTCTTACAATTCCCATGATGCATTTCAGAGGCAAACATCTGCCTGGCAGGCAGGTCTATGGCCACAGGTCTATGGCAACTTGATTCATAGTAAACCACT
Organism: Gymnoscopelus microlampas; assembly: GCF_963454915.1. Lineage (NCBI taxonomy): Eukaryota > Metazoa > Chordata > Actinopteri > Myctophiformes > Myctophidae > Gymnoscopelus > Gymnoscopelus microlampas. The sequence goes on from NC_139952.1 coordinate 22,707,192, forward strand.
TAAACGCTATATACCGCAGTCCCCCAGGGGTATATACTACCGCCCCCCCCCCCCCCCCCCCACCTAATCTCTTTGCGGAAAATAGGTAGCTTGTTGATCTGCTATTTTCACTGAATGTTCGCCACAGAATAGGGACGCTAGGGTTTATGTGTCAAGTCAAGATTGATATTCTTGCTGCAATCACAGTGAACAAGGACAATGTCACAGCCACTGAGTGTACCAGCCAAAAACCATGATGTAAGGGTTGTAGTTTTCACACTTATGGCTTTTACCCCAGTGATATTAGTGGGATAAACCTTTCAGCGCAACTTTAGCAGCATGAGAGACCCACAGTAGAGCTCAGTGTTTTGCCTGCTAATTAGCATGAACATTAGCCCCACAACAGATAGAAAGAGATAATGCTGTCCCTATAAGATGAACGCAACAGTCAAGAATTCATAATTTACACCATGTCATGTAGCTTTGAATAGAAATATTCCGTAATAATACAGAGATATTGTGTGCATTTGCTACTAAATTTCTCATTTTCTTTTTTGTTTATCCTTTTGCTCAGAATGATACATGTTGCTATTATCAATGCACACACTGATTCTAGTACGATAACGTGAAATATAGCCCATTTAACAAAGCTTGCCACAGGATGTAATTGTATACAGAAATGGGATTCATATTTCCATCCGTTAAAAAATGGTGTACGCGTGTAGGCTGACAAACGATTTTCATTTGCGTTAATGCATTTCAACTAATGCAATAATTATTGCATGTTATAATTATAATTATCAAACCAGCCCTGATCATAGATTGCCACCATGACTCAGCCCTGTATGCTGCTAAACAGTTATCGTTGAATGATTTTTTAGTATAATCTTTTCAATTCCCAATGACAACAAAGACAGATGGACAGACAAGTATTAATAACTTTATTCATGTGTAAAGTGCCTTTCAAAAACATAGTTACACAGGTGCTGTACAATGAGCAAACAATTAACACCACATGGAAATAAAAAGTTTAAAACCAAGCAGCATAATAAGAACGATAGTAAAACCTACACAGAAGGCAAAACAATATAAACATGTTATGGTGATAAAACAAGTGCTTAGAAAACAAATGTTTTAACAGCACTACTAGTAGTATCTCTCTATCAGGATTAGGAGTCGCTCCTAATTAAAAGAATAAAAAATAGAAGATGTTCTGAAAACTTTAGTTAGGGTTTAGAAGGCATTTTTATCTCCTTGAGGACCTCCTTGAGGCCTCAGGTCTAAACGGGTTAAGAAAAGTGAACTGATTTCCTGCCTGTGTACAGTACCATCCCTTCATCCACACAGCGCCATATAACGTCAGAAAAGTTGGGTCTCTTGGTAGCATTGTGAGAAGATGTAATAAAGAATGGCGTGCCCTGTCTTAGGGGTGTGTGAAATTGTATTATAAACTGAGAGTACGCGGAGCTCAAGCAACCCGTTTAATCTTTAAAGCTTTTTGCCATGAGAATAATTTGCATGGAGATTTCAGAGCGCCGGAGTTCAAGTCTCATTTGCAGGGGTTCTGATCCCCCTCCTACATCCACACTCCACCCCCCTCCCTGTGATTTGTACCCATATCGTGCGGTGTGTGTGTGTGTGTGTGTGTGTGTAGTAGTAGTAGTGTATGTCTGTGTGCATATCAAGTAGAAAAACTGGAGAAATGCAAGTATTGTTACGCTTTCTGATTTCTCTCTCTCGCCCATATCTCTTGTCCCCATCCCTCCCTCTTTGTCTCCTTCCCTCTCTCTCTCCCCCTGTCTCCATGTCTCTCTATCTCCCTTTCTCTCTCTCTCTCTCTCTCTATCTCTCTGTCTCTCTCTCCCCCCCCAGGGTATCAAGGGTGAGAACGGCCAGGCAGGAGAGAGGGGTTTGCCCGGGATGGTAGGACCCGTAGGACCACATGGACACCAGGGCCCAATGGTGTGTGAGGCCCCCAAACACAGTGTGGTTCTCCTCCATTTGACCAACCAACCAACCAACTAACAATGTCTCCTGTAACTCTGTCCCCTCTGTGTTGCAGGGAGAGCCAGGCACTGACGGTAAAGACGGTGGTGATGTGAGTAGCTGGTCGGTGGTGACCTATTTTGTCATCGATGAAGTGCAGGATGTTGGTGGAGAGTTTAGGGCTGGGGCGATAGGACTTCAAAATCATTATCACCGTTATTTCAACCAGTGTGATCTTTCTATGGCCGTGTTGTTCTTCTGAGGGAGGCTGACCACTTTGTTTCAACAGGGAGCCGCGGGCCCAGCAGGGGAGAATGGACAGGCAGGTCAGAAGGTAAGGACAGCTCTGTGCGTGTGTGTGTGTGTGTGTGTGTGTGTGTGTGTGTGTGTGTGTGTGTGTGTGTGTGTGTGTGTGTGTGTGTGTGTGTGTGTGTGTGTGTGAGCATCCCTGGCTGTGTACCACCGCACACTTGTTTGTTTTCCACATATGAAGCTGGTGTGAGAGTGAGTATGCATTAAGCCTGATTTATACTTAGCTGTGCGGCGGTGTTGCGCACCAAAAATACTAACATAATATCTACAAGTTGACAACGCGTCACAGGGGCTGGTGCACAACACAATGCTCAACCAAGTATGTTGCATCTCAAGTTAAGCGTAGCGTCTTAGCTGTCACTCATCTCTCACCGCCCCACACACACACACACACACACACACACACACACACACACACACACACACACACACACACACACACACACACACACAGACCACTGTATGGTGATATGATGAACCCCTTTTCCTTCGCTCTGTCGTAGCTACGTTTGCCCCATATCTCAGTCAGTGCTGAACACGCTAGCTTGTGCCTTATTTCCTGCTCGCTCAGCACACTCCCTTAACACAGTCATCAGTTCAGTAACCCCATGACCTTCCCTCTGCTTACCCAGTGGTAGTACAGTGGACACGAACAAAGTACATTTACTTGAGTACTGTACTCAGACTTTTTTTTTTGAGTATCCATACTTTGCCATGTCTTTTTGGATGCTTATATGACTTCCACTCCACTACATTTCTATCAATGGAAAAAGTACAGTATGTTATTATGAATTAACCACTTAAGCCCTATTTCAAATAGTGAAAATAGCAGATCTACTGTACAAGCTCGCAACGTGCCATGATGTGATGCATTGTGAGCTTGTAGATATGCTGTTTTCACTACTATTAATGTGTTTTGAAAATCGATTTCGATTTTTTTATATATTTTTTGAATGCATGTACTTTTGAAGTATTTTTTAAGAGCAAGTTCTCCAGTACTTTAACTCAAGTGCAAAATTTGACAGAGCAACTTTCACGTACTGAGGTTGAGTACTTTGTCCACCACTGTCAGCAACCCAGAGGGAAGGGGTACCATCCCTCTGGCACCCCTTCCCGCCCCCCCACCCAAACCGCTAGCCTCATAGCGACTCCCCTGCTAGCCCCCTAGCTAGCTCTCAGTCTTAGCCTTATAGGACCTCCGTGGCAGGCAGGCGCTTATAGTAGGTGGTTATAATGATAGAGTTATTCTCCGGCTCCGGGATAATGCCGTTAACCCATTGAGACCTGAAGCCGATTCTACATGTCTCCTAAATCTCAACAGTTTTCTGAAAAACGTATGTTTCTATATCAGTGGGGCTCAATCTTTTTCATATCAAGGACCCCCAAAATTATATGTATTTGGCCGCGGACCCCCATCAAAATATTTTGTTCCATGGACCCCCAGAAGCAAAGATTTGAGTTAAAAATGTTCGCTTTAAAAATATACATATTCAGAAGATTTGCACACATTTTCACGATTTTTGAATAGCCCAAAGTGTAAAATAATGCTTTTTAGCTCAAATCTAAAAATGACACAGTTCCAGGTCTTAATGGGTTAAGCATGAGGAGCTAACGCTAGATGAGGCTATTTGTCACGCTGACAGGATGTCATTGTCAGGGCTTTTAGCGACACGGAAGAGGAGAACAAGAGGAGACGAGACGAGAATGGACCGGCGCATTCTTCTCCCTTCCTCTGTTCTCTCAGAAGCCACTTTGTCCACCGGTGACATGTAAACATTAGACGTCCATTATGGCCCGCTCTGTCCTCGATAAATCACCGTCGCCACTGTAGAAGAAGCGTTTTTTGGAGTGTATATTTACACAGACTGGATGGAGGAGTGCTTGCCTCTGTGGGCCGTGATACAGATGTTAGCTGAGGGCAGTGTTGCCAGATTCTGTGAGAGAAAGAAGCAACCAGGTCTAGGAAAACCAGCCCAAAAGAAGCGGCTATGGGCCACATGAGCACTTTAACACATACATCAGCTATTTGAAAATAGCAGATCTACAAGCTGTGATGTGATTGTGATGTGATTGTGATGTTGTGATCACGGAATTCAAGTGGCTTCAGTTGTCTATGACCCGTGTATCCAAATCTGGGCAAGGTTTCAGCCCCATCAGAGCCCCTTTGACTAACATTATATATCAAAAAAAGTAGAAAACGTATATGAAAAAGGGGCTACTTCTCTGGCCTACTGGAAGTGTGCACAAGACATTTGGGGCTGATCGTTCCAGTGGTTTGTGAGATCAGATCCAGAAAAGGACACAAGCACAGACACACAGAGAGACACACAGACAGACGGGCTTCTAGGTGGCTTGCCCCACGTTGTAAAAGAAGAAAGACAATAAGCTAACTCAGCATCTCTTTGTTACGCCAACATTGTTCTTGTGAGGCAGTTTTGTACTTCAATGTACTGTAGTATTTATGAGGGTGGCTGTTTCCACACTAGCTGACACGCACACAAACAGCCCAGCCTTTATAGAGCAGCTCCACACTGTGATTTGTGTAGCTTCATTCACAAACTGCACACCATCGTTGTTATTGGATTGTTATGTCTTGTTTGCTTATGCATAACACCCAGTGGTGTAAAGTAACCAAGTACATTTACTCAAGTACTGTACTTAAGTACGATGTTGAGGTATTTTTTACTTTACTGGAGTATTTCCAATTTTCAGTACTTTTACTTCTACTCCACTACATCTCAGTGGCAAATATTATACTTTTACTCCACTACAATTTGAAAACTTTAGTTACTTTGTAGATTTTGATTATTATTAAAAAACATACATTAACCACTTCAGTCCTATATACATTTCGGCCGTTTGAAAATAGCCGATCTACAAGCTCCCAATGCGTCACGATGCGACACATTGTGAGCTTGTAGATCTGCTATTTTCAAAAGATTTTCATACATTTCCAAACTTGTGAAATGGGACATTCTGCATAATGAGTACTTTCTACTTTTGGTACTTTAAGTACATTTTGATACCAATACTTTTGTACTTTTACTCAAGTAAATTTTGAATTCCGGACTTTTACTTGTAACATAGTTCTACATTGCAGTACTGATACTTATACTCAAGTAAAAAATGTGAGTACTTTTTCCACCACTGCATAACACCTAATTACTCCCTGTCTCTCTCTCTCTCGTGGTGCCCAGGGAGAGCCAGGTTCGGCCGGGCAGAGGGGATCTCCGGGGGAAAGAGGCCGACCAGGACCCCCAGGTGGCGGTGGAGGAGGCTACCACGCCAAGGACGCACAGCCCATGATGGGACCAGCCGGACCCCGCGGGGAGAGGGGCAACTCGGGCTCACAAGGCCCTTCCGGGACCCCGGGTCCTGCGGGCATACCTGGAAATGATGTAAGATACTGTACCAGAAGCAGATGAACGTCATTTAGATGCTAGGCTCATTGTTTACCTGGCTGGTATCCTGTATAGTTTCACTGTACAGCAGTGGTTCTCAAACTTTTTCATGTCAAGGACCCCCAAATTGACACTTATTAGCCCGCGGACCCCCATTTGAAAAGATATGCCAAGGACCCCCATAAGAGAACATTTTTACGGCTCTAGCAGTGATTTTCAACCATTTTAATGTCAAGGACCCCCAGTTTGACATACATTATTAGGCTACAGACCCCCATTTAATGGTATTTCTATCTCTGTTACCCCAATTCATATTGTAAAATCAAAGTTAATGTAACTCTGAGAGTGTACAAAATGGAACCAAATGGACCCGTCAGGGTCCATTTGGTTCCATTTGTACACTCTCAGATTTACAGACCCATAAGGGTCAATTTGGTTCCTATCTATCTATCATTTAGCTGGGGACCCCCTGGAACTCCCTCAAGGACCCCTGGGGGTCCCCGGACCCCACTTTGAGAACCAATACTGTACAGTACAGATTGTTATTTGGATAGTATATTGTTTAGGCAGATGGTAGGTTCTTGGTTCACCTGGGATCCTAGTTTCTTGAGGCACTACACTGTCTCTCTGCATTTTATGTATGTGATTACCTTGGTTATTGTAAGTCACTCTCGATAAGAGTACTGTATCTGCTAAATGTCTAAATAAAGCACAGCATCCTAGCTTTCATAGTCATTATAGGGGAACAGTTCAAGTATTTGTTTTAATTAAAACAAAAACTGCCAATCTACCAGCACACAACGCACGATTTACAGTTTTAAGATTTAGGCATAACACTAACAGATGCTCTTATCCAGAGGGACTTATAACAATCAAGGTAAATACTGTATCTACATAAATAGTGCATGTACACTGTAATGCCTCAAGACACTAGGATACCAGGTAAACAATGAACCTAGCATCTGTCGACACAACGTGAGTTTGTAGATCAGATCTTTTTTTTTAAAGAACATTTTGAACATAAAATAGGGCACAGGTGCACAATGTGTAAAATGTGACCTTGTTCCGAGGAGCATGTTTTGCTCTATACTATAATATATATATATATAATATATAGATCTATAATATACTATACTATAGATCAACACATGTTCTATATTATATCAAGAGTGGACAGTAAACCGTTTTTCTTTTCATGAACTGAATATTTTTCCCATTTCTTTTCTCACTGTTTAGGCCGTGGTCAATTATGATGACATCAAGAACTTTATTCGCCAGCAGGTCATCAAGATCTTTGATGGTGAGGACATGTAGTGTAAACCAGTGGTTCTCAAAGTGCGGTCCAGGGACCCTCTGGGTTCCTTGAGGGGGTTCCAAATGGACCCAGAGTGTACAAATGGAACGCTTAAAGGGATAGTTCACCCAAAAAAAGACCTTAGAGACTTGAATTCATGTATGTATATATATATTTGAGTAGTCCTCAACACAGTGAGGACTACTCTTCCTGTGGTGGTCCTTGAAATGAAAATGTTTTAGGAACCACTGTTGTAAACCTCCGCAGTCACGCTGCAGTTGTTGTGATGACAGTCATATCCAGAGCAACATCTTCTACTGCAGTGCAAGCTGTATGTCATCACTGTCGGAAGAAACCTTTGTATGTCCAAAAGCGTTGCTTTTCAGGAAATTGAAAAAAGAATGTATAAAACCCACAGACAGACTGGTAGATGGTAAGATGGCTCCCTAGTTTGTCAACCTGGCTCCCTAGTTTGTTTGACAGGTCATTCTTTCAGAAATACAGAATATAGCAGATCTACAAGCTCGAGAATACAAGCTGTCACAATGCAACACGATTAAGTACAACATAGGGCATTCATAGTTATGAAAAAACATGACAAAATGGAGATGCAAGGTTTCTGCCCGACCGTGACGACTTCATACAACTACGACTTCATACAAGCAACCGTTAAATGATCAAAGAGAGCAATAATACTACTGCATATTCTATATCCATAATGCAACAGCTACCAGGCTGGAGCCATACGCTATTTCTCCTTCATTTGAGGTCACACATTTGTTATTCCACTTCTCATCTGGGCAGTGGTGTAAAGTAACAAAGTACATTTACTCAAGTACTGTACTTAAATTACATTTTGAGGTATTTTTTACTTTACTGGAGTATTTCCAATGTTCAGTACTTTTACTTCTGCACAACATCTCAGAGGCAAATATTGTACTTTTACTCCACTACAATTCTTTGAAAACTAGTAACTTAGTTACTAGTTACTTTGTAGATTTTGATCATTTTTACCAAACATACATTACCCACATTTCGGCCATTCGAAAATAGCCGATCTACAAGCTCAAAATGCGTCGCGCTGCGACACATTGTAGATCTGCTATTTTCAAAAGATTGGTGCACATTTTAAAAAGCGTGAAATGGGACATTCTGCATAATGAGTACTTTCTGATACCAGTACATTTTGATACCAATATTTCTGTACTTTTACTAAAGTACATATTGAATTCCGGACTTTTTACTTTATTTCTACATGACGGTATTGATACTTTTCCTTAAGTAAAACATTTGAGTACTTTTTTTCCCACCCACTGCATCTGGGACACCACTTTGTGTGTGCTACCGCGTGTCCTCTTTCACACAACCTTGATCGTACCACGTTTCTCCTCTCCTCAGAGAGAATGGCCTACTACCTGTCCCGCATGCAGATGCCAGAGTCGGTAGCGTCTCCCGGGAGGCCCGGGTCCCCAGGGAAGGATGGGAATCCAGGCAGAGCGGGGTCTACAGGTGCACCCGGTCTCCCGGGACAGATTGGCAGAGAAGGCCGTCCGGGAGCCCAAGGACCCCCCGGTGAGAGCCGTCCTTCATGTCTACCAGCAGGGTTGCCAGATCTGCTTATTATCATTTCCCCCGCAATATTTAATTTGAAAATAGCCGATCTACAAGCTCACAACGCGTCGCGATGCGACGCGTTGTGAGCTTGTAGATCTGCTATTTTCAAATAGCTGACGTATATGTTAAAGTGCTCGTTTGGCCCATAGTAGCTTCTTTTTGGCTGGTTTTCCTAGACCCGGTTGCTTGTTTCTCTCACAGAATCTGGCAACGCTGGTCTCCAGCGACATAAGTGAGACGCACGGCGCACGTCCGTGCGGTGATCAAGTGTTGTAGGCATAAATAAACCAAGCTCCCCCTTATGTTTACAGGAGCAAGAGGACCCGCAGGTCTTAAAGGAGATAAGGGGGTTGGAGAGATGGGAGACATAGGACCCCCGGGAGGACCAGGTATGGAGATCTCACTCAAATTAAATGATTCCTTTTTTTTTTTACCTCGTCAGTGACGGTGCAGCTGTTGTAACGAGGCTGTCTGTTTGTCTGTGTACACATACTGTATGTACTGTATGTCACTATGCCTGCAGTGACTTAATGGCTGAGTCATTATCAAACACAAGGCCATGAAACACTGCTCTAAATCAGGGGTTTTCAACCTTTTTCATGCCAAGGACCCCTAAATTGATATACATTTGTCTGCGAAAATGTTTTGTGCCAGGGACCCCCATAAGCAAAGAGTTGAGTTAAAAATGTTCGCTTTAAAAAAACATATATTCAAAGATATGCACACATTTTCAAGATCTTTCAAAAAAATAGCAGATCTACAAGCTCATGGCGCGGCACTGAGTGCCGCGCTTTGAGCTTGTATATCTGCTATTTTTGAATAGCCCAAAGCTAAGAGGTTAAAATGATTGTGACGCTAATTTTGCTGGGGACCACCTGGTAACCCCCAAAGAACCCCACTGGTGGTCCCCGGACCACTGGTTGAGAACCACTGCTCTAAATCAATATGACATATTACAGTGAGTTGGTGGTCCAAGGACATGGTCAGAAAAGTCAAATTCCTTACTTCCTGAAAATGACATACTTTGTAGCGATTCGCTCAACTCACGATACGATTCATATTCATTCATACGATTTATAAATATAATTATTTTCCGGACAAAATGACTGGAAGATCTTTTTTTTAAATTCATTCTCTTACACAAATATATATTTTTTATACATATGTTTTTACATTACTGTTTTCTCTTTCCCTCTTTTCAATACAGTAGCAAATGACTGAAAACTCTGGCCGTTGAACAAGGAAGGGAGTTGAACTCGCTGTTTGCACCGCGATGCATTGTTATTAGATCGACTTAAACTGTCACCGGTTTGAATCGATTGTAATCGATTTACGATAAGTCGTTACATGCCTAATACCGACATATCATACATACTGTAGTTGTCCAAAGACTTTGTTTTGGACATTTCTCACAAATCCATTCAAGAACATGAATATAGGACACCGAGGTCCGCCGGTGATGAGCTACTCAACTATGCACATCCCTAGTCAGTAAGTGTGTCTAACATAACATCATCCTTTGACTCTATCACCTCTCCTCTGTCTCCTCCCAGGTATCCCAGGTCCTCCAGGCTACGGCAAGACGGGACCCCCTGGATCTGTCGGCCAACAGGGTGTCCCCGGCATCCCGGGCCCTGCCGGACATCCCGGTTCGAAGGGGAAGGACGGCCGGTGTAATCCCAGTGACTGTCAGAGCCACCCAGTAGAGTACAGCCCCAAGGGCCCCCCCGTCAAGGGCCCGTGGTAGATGGAATGGATGAGACACAGAGGGATTGGAACGAGAGGGGAATGAAGCAAAGGGACCTCGGGAGAAGACGGAAGCAACACAAGCCCAGGGGCAAAGTTACAACCCAAAGTTTTGCTGGACCAGTAAACTAACTTTTGTTTTTATCTCAAAGACACCCCCCCCCCCCCCCCCCCCATAACTCTGAGAGTGTACAAATGGAACCAAATGGACCCGTAAGGGTCCATTTGGTTCCATGTGTACACTGTCAGAGCTACAGACCTGTTAGGCTCCCTTTGGAACCCCCTCAAGGAACCCTGAGGGTCCCTGGACACTACTTTGAGAACCACTGGTACAGTATAGATCTACCCGACCATGGCTGTCTACGGAAGTGCCTGGGCAAACCTTTCATTGCATTGACTATCTCTATTAAGTCCTTGTTACACCAAACCGGTCTTGTAAAGTCTGATTTATTCAACAAAAATTGCAGATCTGCAAGCTCAGACGCGACGTGTTGTGAGCTTGAAGATCGGCTATTTTCGTTGCGCGACGCGGCGCACAAGTAAAGTACCGTAAGTGTAAACCAAGCTTTATACATTCCTGCGTATTATTGCTCATCGCTGCTTTCCATTCCTCTTGTGCAGTTTAACAACCGAGGGCTTTTTCCACCACTTAAACCCCAGCATCGGTATTGTGGAGAATGCTTTCACCGAAAATAGCAGATAGACAAGCTCACTTGTGAGCTTGTCGATCGGCTATTTTCAGCGAAAGCTTTCCACACAATAACAGAAAACAGAAAGGACACTAGTATTGAGCTCTGAGGGACTCCGGTTACCCATGTGGGGTTGAAGTGGTTAAAAGGTAAACTTATCAAAGGGGAGCTCCTTCTTCTTGACTCATTTTGTCGTCCCCGGGGTTCCTTATTTCCTGTGTCAGGTTGTAGAAAATGAATGCATATCATTATCGCGGCACTTTGCTCCCACCACTCATATATCTTTGATCTTTTCACTCAAACATCTCATTCGCAGCGCATCCCATGCATTTGTAATGGTCTGTCTCTCTGCTTGGGGTGTAACCCATCTTTTAGATGTGATTTTTTTTTGAGAGAGAGAGACATTCTATTTTTCTGTTAGAAACAGATTGAATCACTCCATGAAACCTCCGCTCATTCCCTCTTTCACAGAGTGCCTGTTTTGTACATATTATATATATGTATAGTGGCTTTTTTATACGTTTTTGTAAGATTTGGAGGCATTAGCATGGCTTTCTGCTTATTTTGTATGGTCATAGGTTATAAAGTAACAGCAACAAGAAATGCCAACGGGAGATTTTTATAACGTCTATAAAAGCTTTTAAAGTGGAATAATGTGTTCAGGAAAGAGGGCAAATAATTTATGAGAGAAAATTGCTTTTGTGTGAGAAAGCGTATTGGTTTTTATAATTATGTCGCCGAATTTCATTATTGACTGTCATGCCCCCCTCCCCCCTCCAATCCACATTGTAAATGCAGCCATTTGGAAACATCTCATTTAATTTTGTATTCCAGCACTACAGAGTAAAATCATCTGTTAATTTAACTCAGAGCGTGTACAAATGGACCCAGATGGAAGCTTACAGGTCTATTTTTCCATTGTTTGAGTCAAATTAACAGAATATTTTAATGTTTAGCTGTATTAAGGCCAATACATGCTACTTCCAAAGTCCAAACTTTTCTTCGGAAAGGGAGGTGATATAACTACAAATTGACGTCATTCCGAACTTCAAATGGGCAGTCTCAGAACCTTTTTTTTACAGAAACCGTTCACCCCCAGATGTCCTGACTTGACTCTCCCAACTATTGTTCGGACAGGCTGTCCGAGCCCCGACATCGGAATGAGCATGTATCGACTTTAGTTCAACCATATTAAGCCGAGTACCACTTGTACTGGTTTCGTATAACACACCCTGCATGACCACTAAGTCTTTGTAAGGATGACCAAAAAACATCACAATCCTTGCAAACCACCTTGCCTATCATCTTGTTATGTGACACAGTACTTGAGTTTACATGAGTTAACCTTTTTTTTGTGGGATCATTTTCTTATTAGAGTTATACCGAGTCTTAAAGCTTTGCCATGTTACCATCTGTTGGGTTTTTGTTCTTTTTCTATCACTACAAGTGATAGCACTCGCATTATATTTCTGCCAAGGGCACCCATGGGAATGTTACATTTAATCCAAACAGTTGTTGGCTTACACAGACCTACAGTAAAGGTGAACCATAACACGTATTGCTACTTGGTAGTTCCTGTTAAGTCTATTAGGATTCTATTGTCGGAAAGTAAACATTAAAATGTCAATGTTGTTCGTCATGCACCCTGTAACCTCTGTACTGTGTGCTGCTGTTTGCTACAGCCAACTCATGTTGTTTTTGTTCATGAAACACACCAGGAAACAAATAAATGTCCAAAGCATAAGTGTAAAAGAAAAAAAAAGAAATGTCTTTATTTATTTTTTGTTCAGTTAAGGTGTGTGTGCATGCATGTATATACAGTATGAGTGGTTGAATGTTGAATGTAGGGGTCAAAAAACAGATGGAATAAGTATATAATAAATAGTGGCAATAACAGTGTGATCGCCTTAGCGATCCCACAATAATATACTGAGTATGTGAAAACATCTGTTCCATTCCTGTTGGCCTCTGATGATGAAAAGGTGTAGCTAATATATATATATATATGTTACAGGGAAATTGGCATTCCAGGGAAATTGAAAAAGGAGCGCTTGTTTTTATCACCCACCCAGGCAATTCTGTAGAACCAACGCTAGAGGGCAATGAAGCCACACACATGCACATGCGTGTGTGTGTGTGTGTGTGTGCACACATGTGTGTCATCGTGGATAGTAACCCATATAAAGATCTATTCTCCCCCTATTGGGTTACAACTTGGACGACGCTGATTCGACTAGCAGAACTTCGGCCGGTCGGCGCGGGCACTCGCACCTGGAGGCGTTCGGGCACATCCCCTCGGCCTCAAGCTCTGCTGAGTCGGCGCGCCTCCGTCATGGACAATAACTATTATCACGGGTGCGGTGTGTGTGAACTCTGAACGCGTATTCAGCGTTCCCCTAGCGTAGCTTCCTGGTTGCTGTGTGGGGGGGAACAACAAAAGCCCCGCCTCGCGCCTCCTCCCCGCGCCGCCTCGTATCAAAGCCCCACCTAGCGCCGCCTCCTCGCGCCTCCTCCTCCTCGCGAGCCTCGCATAAAAAAAAAAAAAAAAGAAAAGCCCCGCCTCGCGCAAGTGAAATGTGTCTTCTGCACTATAACAACCAAATCATTCTTAGGCACACAAATTGCCACATTGTTGACCTGATCTGGAATCATACCCAGGACATCCAAAGCCTCTGGATTCCCAGGCAGGGCCTCTAACCACTTTATATCTATATCTAGCTTTCAGTTGTTGTGGAACCGGCCCAAGCAAAAAGGGTGTCCCTGCAAAGTAGGCTGTGCTATTATGTTTTATTATTATTTTATTTTCATTCAACTAGTGACGTGTAAAAAAGAAAGAAAAGAGAAGTTAACTGTTCTGTTCTGGATCAAGCTTAATCAGCCCTAGTGACGTGTGTGTGTGTGTGTGTGTGTGTGTGTGTGTGTGTGTGTGTGTGTGTGTGTGTGTGTGTGTGTGTGTGTGTGTGTGTGTGTGTGTGTGTGTGTGTGTGTGTGTGTGTGTGTGTGTGTGTGTCCTTCTGTATGACCTTCTGTATTCAGTCTTGAAGTAGACTGCATGGAACAACATTGTGGGAGTTAAGTGTCTGTCCCGCTTCTGTTCTGTCAAACATAATTCAAAGCTGGCTTGATCTGCTGTTTGTTTGAATACTTAATTAGTCAGAAAGGTAAACGTCATGAGGTACGTTAAGGCTAAAAGGATAACACAAGTCCTGGGGACTTGTTTCCATTGTGGTCCTATGAACTAGATTCCCTTTCAGGGGGTCTAGTTCCAGTCCACAAATATTCCACAATCATATGGAATATTTGTGGAATACTGTAATTGTGGAACATTTGCAAGAAAAATAAAGAGATAATAAGGAAATAAGTGTGTATTGAATTGTGATTTATTTGTAAACCTCTGTGTACTGTATTCCCAGTTTTCGGAAGGTGGCATAACCATTTGATCCTGTTCATTTCCCTGTAGCTTTGTTTGATTAGCTTAGCAGCATGTTAACTACTAACTATGTTAAAGCTACAGGAAAATGAACAGCAAAAGGGGATTACAGTTATGCACCGAGCCTAGAAAAAGTGTACAAAAGATGTCTATAATTAGTCTAAATTTGACGTAGAAAAGATGACCACATTTGGACTAGAATAAGCCCTTATGTAGAAGTTTGGACGTTCAGAAGACGTCAGACAAAGACGCAATAAAAACTTTCATTCTGCACCCTCCAGGGACCAAAATGGGACGTTCAAAAATTACCTCTCATTGCACAGTGGGAATAAGATAATATACTGTATATGTGAAAACATCTGTTCCATTCCTGTTGTCCCCTGAAGATGAAAAGGTCGAGCTCGTTTCCCTGACAACCAATTGTTATAATCGATCGTTCCTACCCAGCTAATGTCTGCCCTCAAAGGATCAGTTGTAAATGTCTTGCTCATACCGCTGTGATCAAGTCTTGAACGTGCAACCTTCGGCTCACCAGGCTGTGACTCTAACCATTCGCCTACTGCTGTCTTCTTTGAATCTGTGGTTCTAAAACATTTAGTTTTGAAGGACCCCCCAAATTGACTTTTATTTGGCAGTGGACCCCAATGTGAAAAGATGTAGTATCAGGGCCCCCCATGAAAAAGATTTATATTTAAAACTTAAAAAGAATATCTATTTAATGTGTTGATATTTTCACACAATGTCATGGTTAAGAATCAAACTCATAACCTTTTGTTTCTCAGGCAGGCTCTTTATCCAGTGGGCCACTGTGCCATGCCAAGATTTGAAGGCCAAATAGGGAATGACAGAAAAGCTTGTTTCCATTGGTGTTCATTAACATTGAAACATCTAGACCATAGACAAAGTAATATCTGTGAAGTTCTTTTTTCTTTTCTTTTTTAAAAAGTACTGTTGTGTGTTGTTCCCCAAAAAGGAATGAAGACCATTCATAGCAAGGCAGCTGATGGCTCAGTGTGTAGACACACTGCCTACATATCCAGAGGCTGTGGGTTCAAGCCCCACTCACTCTTTGCCCTGAACCTTTCCTTTACAGAAGAGGTTCAGGGTAAGGAGTGAGTGAGGCTTGAACCCACACTCCCAGAAACCCTTAAAATCAACACAGAAAGCATTGAATTTCAGGGCTACTGATGGCGCAGTGGACTAAGTCAGGGTCACAAGTACTAGCGTGACTAGGACTTGTTGGCGCGGTCCCACACAATAGGGCTAATGGCTAGAGGACCTGTGTCGGTCAGATAGGTTACTCACTCAAGAGAGGGTGCAGGGAGTGGGCGCGGGGGCAACGGATAAATTGACTGTTATCCTTAGTGATGCTTCCCTTTGCAGACTAACTTCTAGAAAAACAAGTTAAAACCACCAGGAAACCTGTAACTCTCAGCCAACAGCATAGCTCAACTGGTAGAGCGTCTGTCCAATAACATGACTTGACTTGTCTTGAGTGGGTTCGATTCCCACTCGAGTCAAGTGTCCCCGCTAACTTGGGGCAACGGATAAATTGACTGATATCCTTAGTGATGCTTTCTTTGCAGACTAACTTCTAGAAAAACAAGTTAAAACCACCAGGAAACCTGTAACTCTCAGCTCAACTGGTAGAGCGTCTGTCCAATAACATGACTTGACTTGACTCGAGTGGGAATCGAACCCACTCAAGTCAAGTCAAGTCATGTTATTGGACATAACATGACTTGACTTGACTCGAGTGGGAATCTAACCCACTCATGTTATTGGACAGACGCTCTACCAGTTGAGCTAAGCTGTTGGCTGAGAGTTACAGGTTTCCTGGTGGTTTGAACTTGTTTTTCTAGAAGTTAGTCTGCAAAGGGAAGCATCATTAAGGATATCAGTCAATTTATCCGTTGCCCCAAGTTACCGGGGACACTTGACTCGAGTGGGAATCGAACCCACTCAAGTTAAGTCAAGTCATGTTATTGGACAGACGCTCTACCAGTTGAGCTAAACTGTTGGCTGAGAGTTACAGGTTTCCTGGTGGTTTTAACTTGTTTTTCTAAAAATTAGTCTGCAAAGGGAAGCATCATTAAGGATATCAGTCAATTTATCCGTTGCCCCAAGTTACCGGGGACACTTGACTCGTGTGGGAATCGAACCCACTCAAGTCAAGTCAAGTCATGTTATTGGACAGACGCTCTACCAGTTGAGCTAAGCTGTTGGCTGAGAGTTACAGGTTTCCTGGTGGTTTTAACTTGTTTTTCTAGAAGTTAGACTGCAAAGGAAAGCATCACAGTAAAGACACCAGTGGGATTTGAACTCATGGCCTCTGGATCATGAATACTGCGTCTCAACCCATTGAGCTAGCTGTTGGCCAAGAAACACAGCCTTCCTGGTGCTTTGACTTGAACAACAAACAAGACAAATAACTTTTAAAAAATGTGTTACTTTTCACCTTGGGGTCCACTGCCCAAATACATGTCAATTTGCGGGGTTGACAACAAAACGTTCTAGAACCACGGACTCCAAGGAAACAGCTGTAGGTGAATGGATAGAGTCACTGACTAGTGAGCCGCAGGTAACAGGTTCAAGGCTCAGCCACAGCAGCAAGTCAGGATGTCAAATCAAATAGGTATTATTAGGAGTGAAATGGTTGTGTTTTTTCACCCCAACTGCACAGGACAGCAGTTTTATATCTGTTTACATGTACGTGATTTTCAGTGATGGAGACAAACCGCACAGACGTTCACTGTACTTTAGTACATTTTGTAAACTTATGACTCTGAGTAGAGCATAGCCTGACTTAAACAAACAAATAACAACTTAGTATAGTCAGATTATTTTTTACACAACTTACATTTTGTAATCAAACTACCGAAACGAAAGTTGGTCACCACCGAAACGAAAGTTAAATCCGAAATAATCACTAAGTGTGGAGGCCAAAATCGTCCCCCCAAAAACCTGTTAGGAGTACGTTTCAGGCAATTTAGAGTTGATTGGTAGTACTTTGTAGTGACTTTTTTGGTTCCTAACACCACAAATGGTTTACATACTCTTTACGAATGTCTTACGCATCATTTGCTTAACATGAATGATAATTCTAGTAATTGTTTGGTGTCTGCATTCATGAAAGCCAGGTAGTTTGCAACAGGTAAGGAGAAAGTCCACATTAACAGACAGTCATAAATGATGAACTGTCTTCACTTTACTGTAGGGCACATAATAACATGTACAAAGGATTTATAGATATTTTAGGAATGTTTTACAAAGCATGTTAAACATGAACAAACACATTAACAGACAGTTGTAAATGATGAACTGTCTTCACTTTACTATAGGGCACATAATAACATGTACTAAGGATTTATAGATACTTTAGGAATGTTTAACAAAGCATATGTTAAACATGAACAAGCTACCAATAGCTTGTATATATTATGTAACATCAGTTACAAATGATTTAATAATCATTTACAGATGTATTATACATGGCTTATTCATGAATAGTTACTAATACCTTTATAGATGATTTGTAACCGTAGTTATGAAGGTTTTAGTAATCATTTACGAATGTCAATGAACAGGTTGTTAATGATTTGTTAATAGTCTACAAACTGCTTATAAACGTTTATAAATGCTTTAGAATGGGTCGTTACAAATGATTTAATAATCTTTTACAGATGTATATAAATGGCTTATTCATGAATAGTTCACTACTTACTAATACTTTACAAATGATTTGTAACTGTAGTTATAAAGGGTTTTAGTAATCATTTACGAATGTCAACAAACAGGTTGTTAATGATTTGTTAATAGTCTACAAACTACTTTTGTACTTTTGTATAAACGTTTATAAATGCTTTATAACGGGTCATTATTGTAAAGTGCTACCAAAAATGTTTCCCCCAAAAACCTGTTAGGAGTACGTTTCAGGCAATTTAAAGTTGATTGGTAGTGACTTTTTTGTGAATTTTCTATCCCGTTTCGGTAGTGACACTACCGAATAGAAAAAAAAAAATGTTCCCCCAAATACGTTTCAGGCAATTTAAAGTTGATTGGTAGTGACTTTTTTGTGATTTTTTTTCCCGTTTCGGTAGTGACGCTACCGAAACGAAAAAAAAAAATTGTTCCCCCAAAAACCTGTTAGGAGTACGTTTCAGGCAATTTAAAGTTGATTGGTAGTGACTTTTTTGTGAATTTGTTTTCCTGTTTCGGTAGTGACACTACCGGTAGTGTCACACGCTGGTGACGAAAAATGACGAAAAATGCTGGTGACGAAAAAATGCTGGTGACGAAAAATGACGAAAAATGCTGGTGACGAAAAAATGCTGGTGACGAAAAATGCTGGTGACGAAAAATGACAAAAAATGATGGTGACGAAAAAATGCTGGTGACGAAAAATGACAAAAAATGATGGTGACGAAAAAATGCTGGTGACGAAAAATGACAAAAAATGATGGTGACGAAAAAATGCTGGTGACGAAAAATGACGAAAAAATGCTGGTGACGAAAAATGACGAAAAATGCTGGTGACGAAAAATGACGGAAAGTGCTGGTGACGAAAAATGACAAAAAATGCTGGTGACGAAAAAATGCTGGTGACGAAAAATGACAAAAAATGCTGGTGACGAAAAAATGCTGGTGACGAAAAATGACAAAAAATAATGGTGACGAAAAAATGCTGGTGACGAAAAATGACAAAAAATGCTGGTGACGAAAAAATGCTGGTGACGAAAAATGACAAAAAATAATGGTGACGAAAAAATGCTGGTTACGAAAAATTACGAAAAATGCTGGTGACGAAAAATGACAAAAAATGCTGGTGACGAAAAAATGCTGGTGACGAAAAATGACGAAAAATGCTGGTGACGAAAAAATGCTGGTGACGAAAAATGCTGGTGACGAAAAAAATGCTGGTGACGAAAAAATGCTGGTGACGAAAAATGCTGGTGACGAAAAATGCTGGTGACGAAAAAATGCTGGTGACGAAAAATGACATAAAATGCTGGTGACGAAAAATGACGAAAAAATCTGGTGACGAAAAAAATGCTGGTGACAAAAAAATGCTGGTGACGAAAAATGACGAAAAAATGCTTGTGACGAAAAATGACAAAAAATGCTGGTGACGAAAAAAATACTGGTGACGAAAAATGACAAAAAATGCTGGTGACGAAAAAAATGCTGGTGACGAAAAATGACGAAAAATGCTGGTGACTAAAAAAATGCTGGTGACGAAAAAATGCTGGTGACGAAAAATGACGAAAAATGCTGGTGACGAAAAATGAGGAAAAATGCTGGTGACGAAAAATGACGAAAAATGCTGGTGACGAAAAATGACGAAAAATGCTGGTGACGAAAAATGACAAAAAATGCTGGTGACGAAAAATGCTGGTGACAAAATGACGAAAAAATCTGGTGACGAAAAAATGCTGGTGACAAAAAATGACGAAAAAATGCTTGTGACGAAAAATGACGAAAAATGCTGGTGACGAAAAAATGCTGGTGACGAAAAATGCTGGTGACGAAAAATGCTGGTGACGAAAAAATGCTTGTGACGAAAAATGACAAAAAATGCTGGTGACGAAAAAAATGCTGGTGACGAAAAATGACAAAAAATGCTGGTGATGAAAAAAATGCTGGTGACGAAAAATGCTGGTGACGAAAAAATGCTGGTGACGAAAAATGACAAAAAATGCTGGTGACGAAAAAAATGCTGGTGACGAAAAAATGCTGGTGACGAAAAATGACGAAAAAATGCTGGTGACGAAAAATGACAAAAATGCTGGTGACGAAAAAATGCTGGTGATGAAAAATGACGAAAAATGCTGGTGACGAAAAAATGCTGGTGACGAAAAATGACGAAAATTGCTGGTGACGAAAAAATGCTGGTGACAAAAAATGACGAAAAAATGCTGACGAAAAATGACGAAAAAATGCTGGTGACGAAAAATGACAAAAAATGCTGGTGACGAAAAAATGCTGGTGACGAAAAATGACGAAAAATGCTGGTGACGAAAAAATGCTGGTGACGAAAAATGACGAAAAATGCTGGTGACGAAAAAATGCTGGTGACGAAAAAAATGCTGGTGACGAAAAAATGCTGGTGACGAAAAATGCTGGTGACGAAAAATGCTGGTGACGAAAAAATGCTGGTGACGAAAAATGACATAAAATGCTGGTGACGAAAAATGACGAAAAAATCTGGTGACGAAAAAAATGCTGGTGACGAAAAATGACGAAAAAATGCTTGTGACGAAAAATGACAAAAAATGCTGGTGACGAAAAATGCTGGTGACAAAATGACGAAAAAATCTGGTGACGAAAAATGACAAAAAATGCTGGTGACGAAAAAAATACTGGTGACGAAAAATGACAAAAAATGCTGGTGACGAAAAAAATGCTGGTGACGAAAAATGACGAAAAAATGCTTGTGACGAAAAATGACGAATAATGCTGGTGACGAAAAAATGCTGGTGACGAAAAATGACGAAAAAATGCTTGTGACGAAAAATGACAAAAAATGCTGGTGACGAAAAAAATACTGGTGACGAAAAATGACAAAAAATGCTGGTGACGAAAAAAATGCTGGTGACGAAAAATGACGAAAAATGCTGGTGACTAAAAAAATGCTGGTGACGAAAAAATGCTGGTGACGGAAAATGACGAAAAATGCTGGTGACGAAAAATGACGAAAAATGCTGGTGACGAAAAATGACGAAAAATGCTGGTGACGAAAAATGACGAAAAATGCTGGTGACGAAAAATGACAAAAAATGCTGGTGACGAAAAATGCTGGTGACAAAATGACGAAAAAATCTGGTGACGAAAAAATGCTGGTGACAAAAAATGACGAAAAAATGCTTGTGACGAAAAATGACGAAAAATGCTGGTGACGAAAAAATGCTGGTGACGAAAAATGACGAAAAATGCTGGTGACGAAAAATGCTGGTGACGAAAAATGACGAAAAAATGCTTGTGACGAAAAATGACAAAAAATGCTGGTGACGAAAAAAATGCTGGTGACGAAAAATGACAAAAAATGCTGGTGATGAAAAAAATGCTGGTGACGAAAAATGCTGGTGACGAAAAAATGCTGGTGACGAAAAATGACAAAAAATGCTGGTGACGAAAAAAATGCTGGTGACGAAAAAATGCTGGTGACGAAAAATGACGAAAAAATGCTGGTGACGAAAAATGACAAAAATGCTGGTGACGAAAAAATGCTGGTGACGAAAAATGACGAAAAATGCTGGTGACGAAAAAATGCTGGTGACGAAAAATGACGCAAATTGCTGGTGACGAAAAAATGCTGGTGACAAAAAATGACGAAAAAATGCTGACGAAAAATGCTGAAAAAATGCTGGTGACGAAAAATGACAAAAAATGCTGGTGACGAAAAAATGCTGGTGACGAAAAATGACGAAAAATGCTGGTGACGAAAAAATGCTGGTGACGAAAAATGACGAAAAATGCTGGTGACGAAAAAATGCTGGTGACGAAAAAAATGCTGGTGACGAAAAAATGCTGGTGACGAAAAATGCTGGTGACGAAAAATGCTGGTGACGAAAAAATGCTGGTGACGAAAAATGACATAAAATGCTGGTGACGAAAAATGACGAAAAAATCTGGTGACGAAAAAAATGCTGGTGACGAAAAATGACGAAAAAATGCTTGTGACGAAAAATGACAAAAAATGCTGGTGACGAAAAAAATACTGGTGACGAAAAATGACAAAAAATGCTGGTGACGAAAAAAATGCTGGTGACGAAAAATGACGAAAAATGCTGGTGACTAAAAAAATGCTGGTGACGAAAAAATGCTGGTGACGGAAAATGACGAAAAATGCTGGTGACGAAAAAATGCTGGTGACGAAAAATGACGAAAAATGCTGGTGACGAAAAATGACGAAAAATGCTGGTGACGAAAAATGACAAAAAATGCTGGTGACGAAAAATGCTGGTGACAAAATGACGAAAAAATCTGGTGACGAAAAAATGCTGGTGACAAAAAATTACGAAAAAATGCTTGTGACGAAAAATGACGAATAATGCTGGTGACGAAAAAATGCTGGTGACGAAAAATGACGAAAAATGCTGGTGACGAAAAATGCTGGTGACGAAAAATGACGAAAAAATGCTTGTGACGAAAAATGACAAAAAATGCTGGTGACGAAAAAAATGCTGGTGACGAAAAATGACAAAAAATGCTGGTGATGAAAAAAATGCTGGTGACGAAAAATGCTGGTGACGAAATAATGCTGGTGACGAAAAATGACCAAAAATGCTGGTGACGAAAAAAATGCTGGTGACGAAAAAATGCTGGTGACGAAAAATGACGAAAAAATGCTGGTGACGAAAAATGACAAAAATGCTGGTGACGAAAAATGACGAAAAATGCTGGTGACGAAAAAATGCTGGTGACGAAAAATGACGAAAAAAGCTGGTGACGAAAAAAATGCTGGTCACGAAAAAATGCTGGTGACGAAAAAATGCTGGTGACGAAAAATGACGAAAAATGCTGGTGACGAAAAAATGCTGGTGACGAAAAATGACGAAAATTGCTGGTGACGAAAAAATGCTGGTGACAAAAAATGACGAAAAAATGCTTACGAAAAATGACGAAAAAATGCTGGTGACGAAAAATGACAAAAAATGCTGGTGACGAAAAAATGCTGGTGACGAAAAATTACGAAAAAATCTGGTGACGAAAAAATGCTGGTGACAAAAAATGACGAAAAAATGCTTGTGACGAAAAATGACGAATAATGCTGGTGACGAAAAAATGCTGGTGACGAAAAATGACGAAAAATGCTGGTGACGAAAAATGCTGGTGACGAAAAATGACGAAAAAATGCTTGTGACGAAAAATGACAAAAAATGCTGGTGACGAAAAAAATGCTGGTGACGAAAAATGACAAAAAATGCTGGTGATGAAAAAAATGCTGGTGACGAAAAATGCTGGTGACGAAATAATGCTGGTGACGAATAATGACAAAAAATGCTGGTGACGAAAAAAATGCTGGTGACGAAAAAATGCTGGTGACGAAAAATGACGAAAAAATGCTGGTGACGAAAAATGACAAAAATGCTGGTGACGAAAAAAATGCTGGTGACGAAAAATGACGAAAAATGCTGGTGACGAAAAAATGCTGGTGACGAAAAATGACGAAAAAAGCTGGTGACGAAAAAAATGCTGGTCACGAAAAAATGCTGGTGACGAAAAAATGCTGGTGACGAAAAATGACGAAAAATGCTGGTGACGAAAAAATGCTGGTGACGAAAAATGACGAAAATTGCTGGTGACGAAAAAATGCTGGTGACAAAAAATGACGAAAAAATGCTTACGAAAAATGACGAAAAAATGCTGGTGACGAAAAATGACAAAAAATGCTGGTGACGAAAAAATGCTGGTGACGAAAAATGACGAAAAATGCTGGTGACGAAAAAATGCTGGTGACGAAAAATGACGAAAAATGCTGGTGACGAAAAAATGCTGGTGACGAAAAATGACGAAAAATGCTGGTGACGAAAGAATGCTGGTGACGGAAAATGACTAAAAATGCTGGTGACGAAAAAATGCTGGTGACGAAAAATGACGAAAAATGCTGGTGACGAAAAAATGCTGGTGACGAAAAATGCCAAAAAATGCTGGTGACGAAAAAATGCTGGTGACGAAAAAATGCTGGTGACGAAAAATGACGAAAAAATGCTGGTGACGAAAAATGACGAAAAATGCTGGTGACGAAAAAAATGCTGGTGACGAAAAAATGCTGGTGACGAAAAATGACAAAAAATGACGAAAAATGCTGGTGACGAAAAAATTCTGGTGACGAAAAATGACGAAAAAATGCTGGTGACGAAAAATGACGAAAAATGCTGGTGACGAAAAAATGCTGGTGACGAAAAATGACGAAAAATGCTGGTGACGAAAAAATGCTGGTGACGGAAAATGACTAAAAATGCTGGTGACGAAAAAATGCTGGTGACGAAAAATGACGAAAAATGCTGGTGACGAAAAAATGCTGGTGACGAAAAATGACGAAAATTGCTGGTGACGAAAAAATGCTGGTGACGAAAAATGACGAAAAAATGCTGGTGACGAAAAATGACGAAAATTGCTGGTGACGAAAAAATGCTGGTGACGAAAAATGACGAAAAAATGCTGGTGACGAAAAAATGCTGGTGACGAAAAATGACGAAAAAATGCTGGTGACGAAAAATTACGAAAAAATGCTGGTGACGAAAAATGACAAAAAATGCTGGTGACGAAAAATGACGAAAAATGCTGGTGACGAAAAAATGCTGGTGACGAAAAATGACGAAAAATGCTGGTGACGAAAAAATGCTGGTGACGGAAAATGACTAAAAATGCTGGTGACGAAAAAATGCTGGTGACGAAAAATGAAGAAAAATGCTGGTGACGAAAAAATGTTGGTGACGATAAATGACGAAAAATGCTGGTGACGAAAAAATGCTGGTGACGAAAAATGACGAAAAAATGCTGGTGACGAAAAATGCCAAAAAATGCTGGTGACGAAAAAATGCTGGTGACGAAAAATGACGAAAAATGCTGGTGACGAAAAATGACGAAAAAATGCTGGTGACGAAAAATGACGAAAAATGCTGGTGACGAAAAAAATGCTGGTGACGAAAAAATGCTGGTGACGAAAAATGACGAAAAATGCTGGTGACGAAAAATGACGAAAAATGCTGGTGACGAAAAAATTCTGGTGACGAAAAATGACGAAAAAATGCTGGTGACGAAAAATGACGAAAAATGCTGGTGACGAAAAAATGCTGGTGACGAAAAATGACGAAAAATGCTGGTGACGAAAAAATGCTGGTGACGGAAAATGACTAAAAATGCTGGTGACGAAAAAATGCTGGTGACGAAAAATGACGAAAAATGACGAAAAAATGCTGGTGACGGAAAATGACTAAAAATGCTGGTGACGAAAAAATGCTGGTGACGAAAAATGACGAAAAATGACGAAAAAATGCTGGTGACGAAAAATGACGAAAATTGCTGGTGACGAAAAAATGCTGGTGACGAAAAATGACGAAAAATGCTGGTGACGAAAAATGACGAAAAATGCTGGTGACGAAAAAATGCTGGTGACGAAAAATGACGAAAAAATGCTGGTGACGAAAAATGACGAAAAATGCTGGTGACGAAAAATGCTGGTGACGAAAAAATGCTGGTGACGAAAAATGACGAAAAATGCTGGTGACGAAAAAATGCTGGTGACGAAAAATGACAAAAAATGCTGGTGACGAAAAAATGCTGGTGACGAAAAATGCTGGTGACGAAAAAATGCTGGTGACGAAAAATGCTGGTGACGAAAAATGACGAAAAATGCTGACGAAAAAATGCTGGTGACGAAAAATGACGAAAATTGCTGGTGACGAAAAATGACGTAAAAATGCTGGTGACGAAAAATGACGAAAAATGCTGGTGACGAAAAAATGCTGGTGACGGAAAATGACGAAAAATGCTGGTGACGAAAAAATGCTGGTGACGAAAAATGACGAAAAATGCTGGTGACGAAAAAATGCTGGTGACGATAAATGACGAAAAATGCTGGTGACGAAAAAATGCTGGTGACGAAAAATGACGAAAAATGCTGGTGACGAAAAAATGCTGGTGACGAAAAATGACGAAAAATGCTGGTGACGAAAAATGACGAAAAATGTCCAGAGCTCGATGAATGTTAGGGACCAAAAAAAAAGTCACTACCAATCAACTTTAAATTGCCTGAAACGTACTCCTAACAGGTTTTTGGGGGAACTTTTTTTTTTCGAAAAAATGCTGGTGACGGAAAATGACGAAAAATGCTGGTGACGAAAAAATGCTGGTGACAAAAAATTACGAAAAAATGCTGGTGACGAAAAATGACGAAAAATGCTGGTGACGAAAAAATGCTGGTGACGAAAAAATGCTGGTGACGACAAAATGCTGGTGACGAAAAATTGCTGGTGACGAAAAAATGCTGGTGACGAAAAATGACGAAAAAATGCTGGTGACGAAAAATGACGAAAATTGCTGGTGACGAAAAAATGCTGGTGACAAAAAATGACGAAAAAATGCTGGTGACGAAAAATGACGAAAAAATGCTGGTGACGAAAAATGACAAAAAATGCTGGTGACGAAAAAATGCTGGTGACGAAAAATGACGAAAAATGCTGGTGACGAAAAAATGCTGGTGACGAAAAATGACGAAAAATGCTGGTGACGAAAAAATGCTGGTGACGGAAAATGACTAAAAATGCTGGTGACGAAAAAATGCTGGTGACGAAAAATGACGAAAAATGCTGGTGACGAAAAAATGCTGGTGACGAAAAATGCCAAAAAATGCTGGTGACGAAAAAATGCTGGTGACGAAAAAATGCTGGTGACGAAAAATGACGAAAAATGCTGGTGACGAAAAATGACGAAAAATGCTGGTGACGAAAAATGACGAAAAAATGCTGGTGACGAAAAATGACGAAAAATGCTGGTGACGAAAAAAATGCTGGTGACGAAAAAATGCTGGTGACGAAAAATGACGAAAAATGCTGGTGACGAAAAATGCTGGTGACGAAAAAATTCTGGTGACGAAAAATGACGAAAAAATGCTGGTGACGAAAAATGACGAAAAATGCTGGTGACGAAAAAATGCTGGTGACGAAAAATGACGAAAAATGCTGGTGACGAAAAAATGCTGGTGACGGAAAATGACTAAAAATGCTGGTGACGAAAAAATGCTGGTGACGAAAAATGACGAAAAATGCTGGTGACGAAAAAATGCTGGTGACGAAAAATGACGAAAATTGCTGGTGACGAAAAAATGCTGGTGACGAAAAATGACGAAAAAATGCTGGTGACGAAAAATGACGAAAATTGCTGGTGACGAAAAAATGCTGGTGACGAAAAATGACGAAAAAATGCTGGTGACGAAAAATGATGAAAAAATGCTGGTGACGAAAAATGACAAAAAATGCTGGTGACGAAAAAATGCTGGTGACGAAAAATGCTGGTGACGAAAAATGACGAAAAATGCTGGTGACGAAAAAATGCTGGTGACGAAAAAATGCTGGTGACGGAAAATGACTAAAAATGCTGGTGACGAAAAAATGCTGGTGACGAAAAATGACGAAAAATGCTGGTGACGAAAAAATGCTGGTGACGATAAATGACGAAAAATGCTGGTGACGAAAAAATGCTGGTGACGAAAAATGACGAAAAAATGCTGGTGACGAAAAATGCCAAAAAATGCTGGTGACGAAAAAATGCTGGTGACGAAAAAATGCTGGTGACGAAAAATGACGAAAAATGCTGGTGACGAAAAATGACGAAAAATGCTGGTGACGAAAAATGACGAAAAAATGCTGGTGACGAAAAATGACGAAAAATGCTGGTGACGAAAAAAATGCTGGTGACGAAAAAATGCTGGTGACGAAAAATGACGAAAAATGCTGGTGACGAAAAATGACGAAAAATGCTGGTGACGAAAAAATTCTGGTGACGAAAAATGACGAAAAAATGCTGGTGACGAAAAATGACGAAAAATGCTGGTGACGAAAAAATGCTGGTGACGAAAAATGACGAAAAATGCTGGTGACGAAAAAATGCTGGTGACGGAAAATGACTAAAAATGCTGGTGACGAAAAATGACGAAAATTGCTGGTGACGAAAAAATGCTGGTGACGAAAAATGACGAAAAATCCTTGTGACGAAAAATGACGAAAAATGCTGGTGACGAAAAAATGCTGGTGACGAAAAATGACGAAAAAATGCTGGTGACGAAAAATGACGAAAAATGCTGGTGACGAAAAAATGCTGGTGACGAAAAATGACGAAAAATGCTGGTGACGATAAATGACGAAAAATGCTGGTGACGAAAAATGACGAAAAATGCTGGTGACGAAAAAATGCTGGTGACGAAAAATGACGAAAAATGACGAATAATGACGAAAAATGACGAAAAAATGCTGGTGACGAAAAATGCCAAAAAATGCTGGTGACGAAAAAATGCTGGTGACGAAAAAATGCTGGTGACGAAAAATGACGAAAAATGCTGGTGACGAAAAATGACGAAAAATGCTGGTGACGAAAAATGACGAAAAAATGCTGGTGACGAAAAATGACGAAAAATGCTGGTGACGAAAAAAATGCTGGTGACGAAAAAATGCTGGTGACGAAAAATGACGAAAAATGCTGGTGACGAAAAATGACGAAAAATGCTGGTGACGAAAAAATGCTGGTGACGAAAAATGACAAAAAATGCTGGTGACGAAAAAATGCTGGTGACGAAAAATGCTGGTGACGAAAAAATGCTGGTGACGAAAAATGCTGGTGACGAAAAATGACGAAAAATGCTGACGAAAAAATGCTGGTGACGAAAAATGACGAAAATTGCTGGTGACGAAAAAATGCTGGTGACGAAAAATGACGAAAAATGCTGGTGACGAAAAATGACGAAAAATGCTGGTGACGAAAAATGACGAAAAAATGCTGGTGACGAAAAATGACGAAAAATGCTGGTGACGAAAAAAATGCTGGT
Organism: Gymnoscopelus microlampas; assembly: GCF_963454915.1. Classification (NCBI taxonomy): domain Eukaryota; kingdom Metazoa; phylum Chordata; class Actinopteri; order Myctophiformes; family Myctophidae; genus Gymnoscopelus; species Gymnoscopelus microlampas. The sequence continues at coordinate 22,736,188 of NC_139952.1, forward strand.
GACGAAAAAATGCTGGTGACGAAAAATGACGAAAAATGCTGGTGACGAAAAATGCTGGTGACGAAAAAATTCTGGTGACGAAAAATGACGAAAAAATGCTGGTGACGAAAAATGACGAAAAATGCTGGTGACGAAAAAATGCTGGTGACGAAAAATGACGAAAAATGCTGGTGACGAAAAAATGCTGGTGACGGAAAATGACTAAAAATGCTGGTGACGAAAAAATGCTGGTGACGAAAAATGACGAAAAATGCTGGTGACGAAAAAATGCTGGTGACGAAAAATGACGAAAATTGCTGGTGACGAAAAAATGCTGGTGACGAAAAATGACGAAAAAATGCTGGTGACGAAAAATGACGAAAATTGCTGGTGACGAAAAAATGCTGGTGACGAAAAATGACGAAAAAATGCTGGTGACGAAAAATGATGAAAAAATGCTGGTGACGAAAAATGACAAAAAATGCTGGTGACGAAAAAATGCTGGTGACGAAAAATGCTGGTGACGAAAAATGACGAAAAATGCTGGTGACGAAAAAATGCTGGTGACGAAAAAATGCTGGTGACGGAAAATGACTAAAAATGCTGGTGACGAAAAAATGCTGGTGACGAAAAATGACGAAAAATGCTGGTGACGAAAAAATGCTGGTGACGATAAATGACGAAAAATGCTGGTGACGAAAAAATGCTGGTGACGAAAAATGACGAAAAAATGCTGGTGACGAAAAATGCCAAAAAATGCTGGTGACGAAAAAATGCTGGTGACGAAAAAATGCTGGTGACGAAAAATGACGAAAAATGCTGGTGACGAAAAATGACGAAAAATGCTGGTGACGAAAAATGACGAAAAAATGCTGGTGACGAAAAATGACGAAAAATGCTGGTGACGAAAAAAATGCTGGTGACGAAAAAATGCTGGTGACGAAAAATGACGAAAAATGCTGGTGACGAAAAATGACGAAAAATGCTGGTGACGAAAAAATTCTGGTGACGAAAAATGACGAAAAAATGCTGGTGACGAAAAATGACGAAAAATGCTGGTGACGAAAAAATGCTGGTGACGAAAAATGACGAAAAATGCTGGTGACGAAAAAATGCTGGTGACGGAAAATGACTAAAAATGCTGGTGACGAAAAATGACGAAAATTGCTGGTGACGAAAAAATGCTGGTGACGAAAAATGACGAAAAATCCTTGTGACGAAAAATGACGAAAAATGCTGGTGACGAAAAAATGCTGGTGACGAAAAATGACGAAAAAATGCTGGTGACGAAAAATGACGAAAAATGCTGGTGACGAAAAAATGCTGGTGACGAAAAATGACGAAAAATGCTGGTGACGATAAATGACGAAAAATGCTGGTGACGAAAAATGACGAAAAATGCTGGTGACGAAAAAATGCTGGTGACGAAAAATGACGAAAAATGACGAATAATGACGAAAAATGACGAAAAAATGCTGGTGACGAAAAATGCCAAAAAATGCTGGTGACGAAAAAATGCTGGTGACGAAAAAATGCTGGTGACGAAAAATGACGAAAAATGCTGGTGACGAAAAATGACGAAAAATGCTGGTGACGAAAAATGACGAAAAAATGCTGGTGACGAAAAATGACGAAAAATGCTGGTGACGAAAAAAATGCTGGTGACGAAAAAATGCTGGTGACGAAAAATGACGAAAAATGCTGGTGACGAAAAATGACGAAAAATGCTGGTGACGAAAAAATGCTGGTGACGAAAAATGACAAAAAATGCTGGTGACGAAAAAATGCTGGTGACGAAAAATGCTGGTGACGAAAAAATGCTGGTGACGAAAAATGCTGGTGACGAAAAATGACGAAAAATGCTGACGAAAAAATGCTGGTGACGAAAAATGACGAAAATTGCTGGTGACGAAAAAATGCTGGTGACGAAAAATGACGTAAAAATGCTGGTGACGAAAAATGACGAAAAATGCTGGTGACGAAAAAATGCTGGTGACGGAAAATGACGAAAAATGCTGGTGACGAAAAAATGCTGGTGACGAAAAATGACGAAAAATGCTGGTGACGAAAAAATGCTGGTGACGATAAATGACGAAAAATGCTGGTGACGAAAAAATGCTGGTGACGAAAAATGACGAAAAATGCTGGTGACGAAAAAATGCTGGTGACGAAAAATGACGAAAAATGCTGGTGACGAAAAATGACGAAAAATGTCCAGAGCTCGATGAATGTTAGGGACCAAAAAAAAAGTCACTACCAATCAACTTTAAATTGCCTGAAACGTACTCCTAACAGGTTTTTGGGGGAACTTTTTTTTTTCGAAAAAATGCTGGTGACGGAAAATGACGAAAAATGCTGGTGACGAAAAAATGCTGGTGACAAAAAATGACGAAAAAATGCTGGTGACGAAAAATGACGAAAAATGCTGGTGACGAAAAAATGCTGGTGACGAAAAAATGCTGGTGACGAAAAAATGCTGGTGACGAAAAATGACGAAAAATGCTGGTGACGAAAAATGCTGGTGACGAAAAATGACGAAAAATGCTGGTGACGAAAAAATGCTGGTGACGAAAAATGCTGATGACGAAAAAAGCTGGTGACGAAAAAAATGCTGGTGACGAAAAAATGCTGGTGACGAAAAATGACGAAAAAATGCTTGTGACGAAAAATGTCAAAAAATGCTGGTGACGAAAAAAATGCTGGTGACGAAAAATGACAAAAAATGCTGGTGACGAAAAAATGCTGGTGACGAAAAATGACAAAAAATGCTGGTGACGAAAAAAATGCTGGTGACGAAAAATGACAAAAAATGCTGGTGACGAAAAAAATGCTGGTGACGAAAAATGACGAAAAAATGCTGGTGACGAAAAATGACAAAAATGCTGGTGACGAAAAAAATGCTGGTGACGAAAAATGACGAAAAATGCTGGTGACGAAAAAATGCTGGTGACGAAAAAAGCTGGTGACGAAAAAAATGCTGGTCACGAAAAAATGCTGGTGACGAAAAAATGCTGGTGACGAAAAATGACGAAAAATGCTGGTGACGAAAAAATGCTGGTGACGAAAAATGACGAAAATTGCTGGTGACGAAAAAATGCTGGTGACGAAAAATGACGAAAAAATGCTGGTGACGAAAAATGACGAAAAAATGCTGGTGACGAAAAATGACAAAAAATGCTGGTGACGAAAAAATGCTGATGACGAAAAATGCTGGTGACGAAAAATGACGAAAAATGCTGGTGACGAAAAATGACGAAAAATGCTGGTGACGAAAAAATGCTGGTGACGAAAAATGCTGGTGACGAAAAATGCTGGTGACGAAAAATGACGAAAAATGCTGGTGACGAAAAAATGCTGGTGACGAAAAATTACGAAAAATGCTGGTGACGAAAAAATGCTGGTGACGGAAAATGACTAAAAATGCTGGTGACGAAAAAATGCTGGTGACGAAGAATGACGAAAAAATGCTGGTGACGATAAATGACGAAAAATGCTGGTGACGAAAAATGACGAAAAATGCTGGTGACGAAAAAAATGCTGGTGACGAAAAAATGCTGGTGACGAAAAATGCTGGTGACGAAAAATGACGAAAAATGCTGGTGACGAAAAAATGCTGGTGACGAAAAATGACGAAAAATGCTGGTGACGAAAAAATGCTGGTGACGGAAAATGACGAAAAATGCTGGTGACGAAAAAATGCTGGTGACGAAAAATGACGAAAAATGCTGGTGACGAAAAAATGCTGGTGACGATAAATGACGAAAAATGCTGGTGACGAAAAAATGCTGGTGACGAAAAATGACGAAAAATGCTGGTGACGAAAAAATGCTGGTGACGAAAAATGACGAAAAAATGCTGGTGACGAAAAATGCTGGTGACGAAAAAATGCTGGTGACGATAAATGACGAAAAATGCTGGTGACGAAAAAATGCTGGTGACGAAAAATGACGAAAAATGCTGGTGACGAAAAAATGCTGGTGACGAAAAATGACGAAAAAATGCTGGTGACGAAAAATGCTGGTGACGAAAAAATGCTGGTGACGAAAAAATGCTGGTGACGAAAAATGCTGGTGACGAAAAATGACGAAAAATGTCCAGAGCTCGATGAATGTTAGGGACAAAAAAAAAAGTCACTACCAATCAACTTTAAATTGCCTGAAACGTACTCCTAACAGGTTTTTGGGGGAACATTTTTTTTTTTCGTTTCGGTAGTGACACCATTGTGTCACTACCGAAACGGAAAAAAAATTACTAAGTCCAGAGCTCGATGAATGTTAGGGACCAAAAAAAAAGTCACTACCAATCAACTTTAAATTGCCTGAAACACCATTGTGTCACTACCGAAACGGAAAAAAAATTACTAAGTCCAGAGCTCGATGAATGTTAGGGACCAAAAAAAAAGTCACTACCAATCAACTTTAAATTGCCTGAAACGTACTCCTAACAGGTTTTTGGGGGAACAATTTTTTACACAACTTACATTCTGTAAAGCTTGACTCTGACTCACAATAGTCAGACTTTTGTTTCCTTTCATTTTCTGACATGATGTTAATCAGAGTGCCATAGCAGAGTGGTTAGTGGGCCTGCCTGGTGAACCAGAGGTCCTGGATGTCCTGGGTACAATTCCAGGTCAGGTCAACAATGTGGCAATCTTAGAGTGATTTGAGGCTGTTGGTTGTTAAAGTGCAGATGACACATTTCATATGTGTCATCTGTATGTGCCTAACAGTATATACTTAGCGAGCACACTGACGTTATTGTCACTACGTATTCGGCCCGTTTTTTGACCCCTAACTAGTCCTTCATACTTTTAGCTACAAACTCCGTTCCAACTCTACAACGTTCGGCCTACTCAGGCAATTTAAAGTTGATTGGTAGTACTTTGTAGTGACTTTTTTTTTGGTCCCTAACATTCATCGAGCTCTGGACTTAGTTTTTTTTTTTTTTTTTTGGTAGTGACACCATTGTGTCAATACTTAACATTCATCGAGCTCTGGACTTAGTAATTTTTTTTCGTTTCGGTAGTGACACCATTGTGTCACTACCGAAACAAATTTAAATCCGAAAAAATCGCAAAGTGTGGATGCCAAAATTGTTCCCCCAAAAACCTGTGAGGAGTACGTTTCAGGCAATTTAAAGTTGATTGGTAGTGACTTTTTTTTTTGGTCCCTAACATTCATCGAGCTCTGGACTTAGTAATTTTTTTTCCGTTTCGGTAGTGTCACTACCGAAACGAAAAAAAAAATGTTCCCCCAAAAAGCTGTTAGGAGTACGTTTCAGGCAATTTAAAGTTGATTGGTAGTGACTTTTTTTTTGGTCCCTAACATTCATCGAGCTCTGGACTTAGTAATTCTTTTTCCGTTTCGGTAGTGACACAATGGTGTCACTACTGAAACGAAAAAAAAATTGTTCCCCCAAAAACCTGTTAGGAGTACGTTTCAGGCAATTTAAAGTTGATCGGTAGTGACTTTTTTTTTGGTCCCTAACATTCATCGAGCTCTGGACTTAGTAATTTTATTTCCGTTTCGGTAGTGACACAATGGTGTCACTACCGAAACGAAAAAAAAAATGTTCCCCCAAAAACCTGTTAGGAGTACGTTTCAGGCAATTTAAAGTTGATCGGTAGTGACTTTTTTTTTGGTCCCTAACATTCATCGAGCTCTGGACTTAGTAATTTTATTTCCGTTTCGGTAGTGACACTACCGAAACGGGAAAAAAATTGTTCCCCCAAAAACCTGTTAGGAGTACGTTTCAGGCAATTTAAAGTTGATTGGTAGTGACTTTTTTTTTGGTCCCTAACATTCATCGAGCTCTGGACTTAGTAAATTTTCTTTTTACCGAAACGATTTTCTTTTAAATCGTCCCCCCAAAAACCTGTTAGGAGTACTTTTCAGGCAATTTAGAGTTGAATGGTAGTACTTTGTGGTGACTTTTTTTTTCGTCCCTAACATTCATCGAGCTCTGGACTTAGTAAATTTTCTTTTTACCGAAACGATTTTCTTCTTACCGAAACGAAAGTTTCGGTAAATCGGCCCCCCGAAAACCTGTTAGGAGTACGTTTCAGGCAATTTAGAGTTGATTGGTAGTACTTTGTGGTGACTTTTTTTTTCGTCCCTAACATTCATCGAGCTCTGGACTTAGTAAATTTTCTTTTTACCGAAACGATTTTCTTTTTACCGAAACATAAATCGGCCCCCCGAAAACCTGTTAGGAGTACGTTTCAGGCAATTTAGAGTTGATTGGTAGTACTTTGTAGTGACTTTTATTTTCGTCCCTAACATTCATGGTAAATTTTCTTTTTACCTAAACGATTTTCTTTTAAATTGTCCCCCCAAAAACCTGTTAGGAGTACGTTTCAGGCAATTTAGAGTTGATTGGTAGTACTTTGTAGTGACTTTTTTTTCCGTCCCTAACATTCATCGAGCTCTGGACAGTACATTTTCTTTTTACCGAAACGATTTTCTTTTTACCGAAACGAAAGTTTCGGTAAATCGGCCCCCCGAAAACCTGTTAGGAGTACGTTTCAGGCAATTTAGAGTTGATTGGTAGTACTTTGTAGTGACTTTTATTTTCGTCCCTAACATTCATCGTAAATTTTCTTTTTACCGAAACGATTTTCTTTTAAATTGTCCCCCCAAAAACCTGTTAGGAGTACGTTTCAGGCAATTTAGAGTTGAATGGTAGTACTTTGTAGTGACTTTTTTTTCCGTCCCTAACATTCATCGAGCTCTGGACTTAGTCAAAAAAAAATTTACCGAAACGATTTTCTTTTTACCGAAACGAAAGTTTCGGTAATTCGGACCCCCGAAAACCTGTTAGGAGTACGTTTCAGGCAATTTAGAGTTGAATGGTAGTACTTTGTGGTGACTTTTTTTTTCGTCCCTAACATTCATCGAGCTCTGGACTTAGTACATTTTCTTTTTACCGAAACGATTTTATTTTTACCGAAACGAAAGTTTCGGTAAATCAGCCCCCCGAAAACCTGTTAGGAGTACGTTTCAGGCAATTTAGAGTTGATTGGTAGTACTTTGTAGTGACTTTTTTTTCGTCCCTAACATTCATCGAGCTCTGGACTTAGTAAATTTTCTTTTTACCGAAACGATTTTCTTTTTACCGAAATGAAAGTTTTGGTAAATCGGCCCCCCGAAAACCTGTTAGGAGTACGTTTCAGGCAATTTAGAGTTGATTGGTAGTACTTTGTAGTGACTTTTATTTTCGTCCCTAACATTCATCGTAAATTTTCTTTTTACCGAAACGATTTTCTTTTAAATTGTCCCCCCAAAAACCTGTTAGGAGTACGTTTCAGGCAATTTAGAGTTGAATGGTAGTCCTAGCCCTGACATTGTTTGAAAATATCCTCAACATCTTGACACATTTGAAATATGTTCTTTTAAAGTTGTATTCACCTGTTTCCTAGGTTGTGTGTTTTCCACTTCCTGTCGGATTTCATTGGATATCATTAGTCATCTGACCAGTTTCATTGGATTTCATTGGATAAAATCGACAGGAAGTGGAAAGCCTAGGAAACAGGTGAATACTGTATATAAATCTTTCTCATGGGGAGCCCTGACACTTATCTTTCCACATGGGGGTCCACTGCCAAATACATATACATTTGGGGGGTCCTTGACCAACAAATGTTATAGAATTAATGAGTCTAAAGATTGTAGGTGAATGGATAGAGTAACTGCTTGGTGAATGGGGGGTTATAGGTTCAAGGCCCATTCACAGCAGTATGTCAGGATGTTCCCAAGCAAGACATTTGCTCTGAGGGCAGACATCAGCTGGGTAAAGCTGCATTTCCCCCAAAAGATCTGCACAGGACAGCAGTTTACATGTATGTTATTTTCAGTGATGGAGGCAAACCGCACATTCACTGTACTTTAGTACATTTTGAAAACTTATGACATAACTAGAAAAAGTGCTCCTCGGAGCACAGGTCTCCGCCAGTGTGCGTGCAAAGTTTCACGCCGATCGGAGCAGTTATAGTTAAAAACACGAATCGACAGTCTCGTCTCGTTTGAGCAGACATTGTGTTGGAAGAACTGAGGAATCAAACTCTTCCATTTATTCTCACGTATACTGTTGGAACTCTTAGCCCTGGCAGAGAAAGAAAGTCTGACAAAAGCTGAGCCTCTGCAGCTTTGGGAGTAGGATATTTTATTACAGGCAGCAAAAGATAATAGGATGGATACGGCCAAAGAGTTTGGACAGGAGAAATGAAATTATAGCGAGCCAGAGGAGCTGAGCTTAGTTTAAGAGTAGATTTTTTTTTGTCATTCCCCATATGATACAGAAGAACATTGGATTTTACAAAAGGTTCCTCTTTATTGATTTGGGTTGACCTGAACAACCAGAAAAGAAAGAAAACAATGAAAAAAAAAAACTTTCTTTACAGATGAATCATAAAGAACAATAAATAGCTTCTGTTAATGAATATAATCAGTAATTATCTTTATAAAAGAGTTGAAACCCTGTGGAAAGTTGACAGTGGCATAGGACACACATTCTTACTGTGACTGATTGGTTTTGGAAGCAGTTACTTCTGTAGAAACCTTTTTCTATTACTGATTGAATTCATTAACACAGGAGTTTTGACGGTGCATATCATAACCCATCCCTTTTCCTCTACATAATAATCAACACACATTTACAAAAAGATTTACAGCACTGCATTGTGGGAGATGGGAGTGCCCATCGGGCCGGGGTATGCTGTTGCCAGGCAACTAGAGGAAGAGATAAAAAGCTAGTCGTTAGTTTCTAAAAATCAGACTTGGGTAGAAAGAGGGGAGCAATGTACACACATGAGGTAAAAACAGGGATTTCACTTAAGCTTACAGAAGAAGCCATTCAACGGTACATCTTATAAAGGTATACAGTACAGTACTGGGTGGAAAGTTGGATTGCAATCATTTATTGTTCCTTTTTGTACACTTTTAAGGCAGCTGGTGCGATGTCACAAGATAGGCAGGGACATTTAAAATTTTAAAATATTTCAACCATAATATTCCATATATAAAACCACATAATTCCAAGTGACCATGGTAAAAGAATGGGTACCTTTCAATGGACTCAAAGTTAGTTTTTTGTTCCTCTCAGCCCATAAATACTATTGCCGTTATTTGGAAAGGGAATGCAATTATATGGAATGTCCTGCCCCCCTTTCAATCCTCTGGGAGGGGTGGGAGTATTAGAGGTGACTGACACTGACATGATCCAATCCGTGAATGCAGGTGGCTGTGGGCTGCTGTTGTCATGGTGATGTAGAGATTCTAATATCAGAGTATGTCCCATCAGAATGTCTGTTTGGGGACGGGACGGGGGGCAAACGTCAGTCATCGTTAGTATGACCCCCACCCCTCACTCTCGATGTTGTCCAACCAAAAAGAGTGTTGTCTCTCTCTCTCGCTCTCTCTCTCTCTCTCCCCCTTGATCTCTCTATTTCTCTCTCTCGCTCTCCTGTCCGCAGGTGTTGGTCAGATAAAGGTACGGTTCCTCCCCTTTATCCTTTGATCCTCCCAGCCTCCTGTAGTCGTGGAGAGGTGTAGGCCGATGCGGCCAGACACATCGCCGCCTCGCAGAACCCTGGGAGACCTGTAGGACCCGCCTTACCCGGGAGACCGTGCTCTCCGGCCGAGCCCTGAGGTCCTCTCTCGCCGGGTCTGCCGTCCCGAGCCACGCCGTCGATACCAGCAGGACCTGCACAGGGCAAAAGGCATTGAGCAGTGTTTCTCAATGAAAACAAAGGAGCACCACCAGAAGAGGAGGGCTGAAGGAGAGTAAACGGGCCGACATCCGGTCTCTACACTGGGATTTGGGCAGTGCCCCCAAAGGCATTTTCTTTTCTTAAGATGTTCAATATTACGTAATTGAGCAACTCTCGTAAGTACGCTAGCAAAAAGCTTGTCCAGTAAGATAACATCCATGTTCCGTGGGAGAAATGTTGTTAGTGGGAATGAAAACATAGGATCAAACAGGCCAACATCCTGTTATCAACATTCTATTGGGCGGCCCCCCCAGAGTAAAAAAAAACCCAGCAGAAGGCGCTGTTTTTTACTTTTTTTTGATGATGGGTCCCCCAGACTGGAGAGTTACAGACCCCTATAAGGGTTGATTTGGTCCAGTGGCGGTCCCGCGACCCGACGTTGAGAAACAGGGATTTAATTCATCGATTTTTAGCTGCAGTGTGTACAGTATGTGTATGTGTATGTGAGCATTTCCACTGACTGTATGACTGATTACTACGCAAGTTCATTGGCCTTGAGAAAGCTAATAACAGCAATATTCATATTACTGAATATTAATTTAAAATCAATCATTGTCAGAGGAGATGACATAGAACAAATTGTTAATGTGTCATTCTGGATTGGAATGATGGACCTACGTATAGTGTACACATATCTGCGTGTGTAGGCACGTGCACGTGCATGTGTGCACTGCCATTACATGAATTTGTGTGTACTATCTATTACATTTGCTTTCTACACGCTCAAGCACAAGGCCGTTCTACATAAGAGCATCTGTTAAATGACTGAAGTTAATGATGCCTTTGAGCAACTCCGCCCACCCCCTGTGGCTTTAGTGTGCTGGTTTATTGTAGCTGGAAAAGCCGTATTTCTTAGCTTCTGTTTTGTTATTGTCCTGCCCTCCGAGGTGTAGTCTCGTGAAACTGCCATTTCCTTTTACGGCGTGACTCTGCAAAAGGCTACACGTCTACGAGTGTGTCTGTGAGTGTTTGTCTGGCTGTGTCTCTCTCGCAAACCGCTGGTGTTTGTTTTTTCACATTTTATATTTTCTGAAATATTCAACTTTAACTTTATAATGGAAGTCAATGGAGCCAAATCTGGAGTCGTACATCTCTGAGCTTAACCCTATTGGAGAGTTACGTCAATGAGGGGGCAGAAATGCCGCCAATCGCGTGGTTCATGTAAATTCGAAATAGTGACAAACGCTCATAGGCTCCAGTGCATTCCGTGAACTTCCGGTTCAGGGCTTTGTCGCTATTCGCCAATAGAAGGCTCTGTAGAAGACTGGCCCGATAAAGTGAAAGGAGGTGACACAACTCTCCTTATATGGCTCTGGTACGTCTTAACTCTTATAACGTTTATAAACGTTTTTGAGAATTAAGCTATTGCCTACCAAAAACGTTTATAAATTGGGTTTTTCCGTTCTTCACAAGGAACCAGGAGATAACATTTTCCAAAAAGTTGCTGCTCCATTCACTTCAATGTTAAAAAATAAACAGAGAAGAAAATAACATATTTCCGTTCCCATTCCGAGATCCACATAATTTGACTTTGTATTTGTATGTGATGATTTGAATAAAACCCTTACGTAAACATTAGAGACAGACAGAGAGTTGTGAGAGTATAGATCTTACCTTGTATTCCTGGAGGTCCAGGTGCCCCTGCGTGTGGTTTGCCGGGATCTCCTCTATCACCCTTCAGTCCTCTCTTTCCTGGGGAGGGGAAAGGACATGAATGCTCAAACTTGACAATTTACGCACGGGTGGGTGGGTGCACATAAACCCTAGCATTGCTATTCTGGGGCAAAGACATTTGGTGTAGACTACTGAAAAAAGGAGCAGACCAAGTACAGACCCCTGGGGGGACCCCGGTCAACTGAAAAAAATAGGGTTTGAGTGGTTAAGCGTCTGGCGTCAAACCAGCAACCTTACGATTCCAAAACAGCCTTGCTACCCACAAGCTACAACTACAGCTGCCAATGTTGTGTACAGTAAATGCTCTGATACTTTCTTCAAGGACACTAGAGTTCTCAAATTATGCCTGAACCCGACCCTACCTGACCGACCGACCGACCGACCCGACGATTTCGGGCAGAGCCGGGCCGAAAATGTATGCTAACTAGTCGGGCCGAGCCGAGCCTCGGGTTCCAAAAAATAAATAAATACCCCCAAAAAATACATTTCAACTGCCCCTAGTGACCGAACGGTAAGGGCGACGGAAATGGCAGTGGAAGCGTTGGACGCAGCTCAAAGTGAACTCAGGTATCTCAGTTCGTTGCCGTACGACCTTCCTAGCCTGTGTTATTTAAAAAAACTGCCGAAAATGGCAAAAACTCAAACAGTGAAAGTGGCCGTTGTCAAGATGTTTTGGCCATTATCGGAGGGTCCAATCTGCTCAGTTCAAAGCTTCCTCCCTGACTTTGAGGACATTAAGCATAATGATATCGTTTTGGATTTTCTGGCCTAAAATTATAGTAATTATTCAGGCCGGGCCCTGTTCGGGTCAGCCCAATTAGGTCCGGGCCTTCATTTTCAGGCCCGTTGAGAACTCTAAAGCACACACAACTACCTTTAAGTCCGGTGTTTCCGATCTGCCCTGGTCCTCCGAGCATCCCTGGGATGCCACGGGCACCGTTGAGGCCGTGCGGTCCCTGGGTGCCAGGGGCCCCCGGGGGCCCAGGGGGTCCAGGAGGTCCCATGACGCCCGCTCCTCCGAGCGCCGCCCTCTTAGCGCTCACTGCCACTGCCGCTAGCCTCTCTGAGAAAGAAAGAAATAGCGGGCACATTATCTTTACAGTGGAAAAATGATTTCGATGATGATTACTTTTGATGAAGGGGCCAACGTGATTGCTTGGGAAGATTAAAGTGGGTTTGGGAAATGAGCTCATCAAATCTGACTAATTGACATCAAAGATGGATATTGGGATAGATGGTCTTGTTGCTCACCCTGCAGCATCTTCAGCACCACTTCTATAATATGCTGGTCTGACGCATCTCGGCCCTGTGGAGAGAAACGGACGCTTTTATCCAAAGCGACTTACAATAATAGCATTCAACATAGGTAGGGAACGAAAACTACTAATCACCAGAAGTCTTAAGTGCATTTTCTGCAAAAACAAGCAACCAAGAGTATACCTAGCGCTAAGGTAAAAGTGCAATATATCAGCTACCTATTTTCCTTAAACAGATACAAAATAGCAAAATCAAATGAGCAGGAGCTAAAACAAATAAGTGTATCGACTAAACAAGATCCAATAAAACAATACAACAATAAAACAAGCGTTCGTACAACTAGTTAACAACAAGTAGGCCAGGCAAAGAGGAAGGGTAGTGTTTCCTTCAGCCTGCGGCGATAGATGGGCAGTGACTCTGCTGTCCTGACATCAGTGGGAAGTTCATTCCACCACTGTGGGGCCAGAACAGAAAAAAAGTTGTGACGTGTGGATCGGCCAGAAGGACCCTTGAGTGACGAGGCAATCAGTCGCCCCGAGGTGGCAGACCGAAGTGGTCGGGCAGGGGTGTAGGCACCGACCATAGCCCGGAGATAAGAAGGAGCTGTTCCTTTCACTGCCCTATAGGCTAGCACCAGGGTTTTAAACTGGATGCGAGCCGCTACGGGGAGCCAGTGCAGAGAACGGAGAAGGATAGTTGTGTGGGAGAACTTGGGGCGGTTGAACACCAGACGAGCCGCAGCTTTCTGAACAAGCTCCAGAGGTCTGATGGCAGATGCCGGAGCACCAGCAAGGAGGGAGTTGCAGTAGTCCAGGCGGGAGATGACAAGATTATATATGGTATATGGTCTGTATCTGTCTGTATACCTGTGTCCCTCTTATGCCCATATATGGAGATCCCTGATGTCATCAGTATAAGCCCATACCCTGACTATTGGCATGACCATATTATGTGCATAGCGGTCAGATATGTGGCTCTGAACAACCGGATCTCCACATATGGAGATGTATATGTATGGGCAATATAGGTTTTGTTTATGGTTATGTCTGAGTCATAATGTCAGGCCTATATATATGGGCGTATCGGGTTTGTTTATGGTTATGTCTGAGTCAGAGTGACGTGGCCTTGGTGCTGCCATGGGGTCTGGAGTAGGTAGCGGTCGTCTGAAACCCACCCCTGATCCCTGGATGCCTGGCATGCCCGGTACGCCTCTCTCCCCGTTGAGTCCTCTAGGGCCGGGCAGACCGGATGGCCCCTGGTCTCCTGGTTTGCCAGAGTCTCCTGTGGGGCCGTTGTGTCCAGGATCACCCCGCACTCCTTGCTGTGGAGAAGCGGCCAGAGAGAGAGATTGATTGAGAGAGAGAGACGGGAAGAGAGAGAGAGAGAGAGAGAGAGAGAGAGAGAGAGAGAGAGAGAGAGAGAGAGAGAGAGAGAGAGAGAGAGAAGAGAAAGTTAAAAGATGGGCTTATTTCAAGACCATGAAGGAAAAGTATGTTAGAGAACTCTAACGTAGGGAGCACTGAAGAAAATTGAAGGTAATAACTAGGGGTGTTGGAAAAAAATCGATTCATGTAAGAATCAAAATTCTTATTATCAATGATTCAATTCAAATCAATTCATATTCTTTTTTTTTTTTGCTGGTTAAAGTTACAGGAGTTTTGCTCTATGGTTTTTGTGATATGAAATGTAAGCTTATCATTATTACAGTAAACATTATCTACAGTCCTATAGACTAATTATTTGTTTACCAACATTGAGACTGGACGCACAGGTGATTGTTTCACGCAATCAATTCCCAACCTGTTGTTTCGGGGTGCGCTGGTTTCAGCACAACCCAACCCCCTCTTGTGTGTTGGCTAGTGAGGCGCGTCCAAGCGAGACCTGATAGAATGGGTTTCATTGCGCGCATACTGGTTGCACGCATACTGGTTCTTATCAGTGTGACGTCGTCTGTTAAGGGGTCTATTCAAGGGCTTTCTTCTGAAGCTTAAAGTCACTTTCTGTTCAGTCCAGCTGACACTCGTTGGCACTCGTTAATGTTACTTGCATCAAAGCAATTATGTTGTGTTTCTACACCAAATAGAACTACACCCAATCTAAGATTCATTCAAAGCCAAGAATTTTTACACAACCCTTTCTGGTATTACATTTTTTTGTTTGAGCTGTTGGAAATAACTAGGCTACACTTTGAAAGTGTAATTTGAAATTATGAATTTAGATAAAACTGATTGGGATTTCCTCTTTTTAATGAGAATGAGATTTTTTATCGAATCTTGACCCCAAGAATCGGAATCAAATTGAATCGTGAGATAGCAGAATATTTACAGCCCTAGTAAGAACAAGGTAAGAAAAAGGGCAACATACTGTACTGGTGTACATAGTTGAACCACATCCTTCTACGACGAATAGTCCAGACGTTATTTACAACAATATATTAATAACAGAACCATATGTCAGACATCCAATGTACAGTATGAGGTTTCACAGCCTCGTGTTGTGATTTAACCCATTAAGACCTGAGGTCGATTCTACCAATGTCTTCTACTGTAAATCCTAACCGTTTTCTGAAAAACGTGTGTTGCTCGGTATCGGCATTATTTTAACTTTTAAAGATGATCGGCAAAAGGAGGTGTTCTCGCTTTAAAACGTCAAATTTTATACAAAAACCTCTCCTCCCTGCATCCCCATTTCTTTAACTGAAAAATCATAGGCCATGACAACATCTAATGCAGTCCAAGTAGAATGACATGCATTTAACAATACAAACTGAACCGAACTAGGACAGACTATTTCATGTCAAGGACCCCTCAAAATCTCAAAATATGTTGTTCCAGGGTCCAGGGACCCCCCAATAGCAGATCTACAAGCTCATAGCGCGGCACTCGGTGCCGCGCTATGAGCTTGTATATCTGCTATTTTTTGAATAGCCAAATAAATCTAAAGTTACACAGAGGCTTTCCCGGTCTTAATGGGTTAATGATAGAGAGTATAGTGACTCATTGCAGACAGAGTGACATAAATACATACAGTACACAGACAAACAGACAGCCTCATTCCAACAGCTTCGATTCAATCGCTTCATGGCTCATCTAATGTAATTAAGGGAAGCCATTATAATACTGTGTAGAACCTCCAAGGACGAAGGAGAAGAGGAATAGGGGAAGGAAGGAAGGAAAAAAGGACAGGAGGACAGGAGGAAAGGTGGGACAAATAACGCAAGGACGGGCATAAGGAAGGATCCATCAGTGGTGGAAAAACCTTTTACTTAAGTAAAAGTATCAATACTGCAATGTATAAATACTCTGTTTACGAGGAAAAGTCTGCTATTCAGAATTTACTTGAGTAAAAGTACAAAAGTTTTGGCATCAAAATATGCTTTAAGTGCCAAATGTAAAAGTACTCATTACGTAGAATGTCCCATTTTAAGTTTTCAAACTGTATACAAATATTTTGAAAATAGCAGATCTACAAGCAGATCTACGAGCTTGTAGATCGGCTATATTGTCAAATGGCCAAAATGTATATAGGGCTAAAGTGGTTAATGTATGTTTTGTAATAATAATCAAAATCTACAAAGTAACTAGTAACTAAAGTTTAAAAATTAATTGTAGTGGAGTAAAAGTGCAGTATTTGCCTTTGAGATGTAGTGTAGTAGAAGTAAAAGTACAGAAGATTGGAAATACTCCAGTACCTCTAAATTGTACTTAAGTACAGTGCTTGAGTAAATGTACTTAGTTACTTTACACCACTGGGATCCATCATTCTTATACCCATCCTTGCTTTATCTAAGGTAAGACAATCGCAACTCCATGCTTTTTTCTGTCGATAAGTTTGAAAGACACTTCTCAACATCTTTCAAACTGTGCTCACCTGTCCTTTGGGACCGGGTTCACCACCAAGACCCTGAACAAGAGAGAGGAGAAACATTTTGACTTTCATCACTGGCACAACATTCAATCATTTACTGCCAAACCAACTGTACAGTTGATTTGGAATTCGTTTCGACATCATCAAAAGGGGGAATATTATACATGTGAGTGTATACAGTGTCTCACAGTGCTACTGTACATCAAAGACCCACCATGCGTCACTGATCTTACTGTACTCTAAATGGTCCATTCACCATCTGGATTATGATGAGGACACCATTTTTTAACTGCCTTTCAACATATACTGTATATTTGTACAGGATGTTCTGTTCTGTTAAATCATTGTAATTGGATGCCTTCAGATGAAAAGAGGTTGTTTTCATGATTTGCACAGCAATTACATTTCCAGTTGAATACAGTGGTGTGGTGCATAAGAATGAATTAAAAGTTTCCTGAAATCAAGGAATCATAAAGCAATGTCATGGATTTTGAGCAGGTGTCTTACCTTTTCACCTTTCTCCCCAGCCAATCCCTCAACACCAGGGTCACCCTAACGCACAGACAGAGAAAGAGGGGTTAAGGACAGGTGTGTGTGATCAGTTAAGGACAGGTGTGTCAGTTAAGGACAGGTGTGTGGTCAGTTAAGGACAGGTGTGTGATCAGTTAAGGACAGGTGTGTGGTCAGTTATAGACAGGTGTGTGGTGAGTTAAAGGGGCTACACCATGAATTTCATTTTTTTTTAGGTTTTTAGTATTTTTTGGGCTCCCCAGTGTCTCTTGTACCCCAAAAAATATTTTTTTTAAACATTCAGTCATTCATGCTCATTTCATGGATTTCCTGAATGGGCGTGTCTGAACAGGCCATTTCAGAATGGCTGTGCAAGTGATGTCACTTGCACGGATTTTGCATTGACGATGGCCAGACAGAATTGCTCAGTAGCTCCCCCCTGCCCAATAGGACGTTTTGGTATTGCAGCTGAAAAAGCTTGGAATGACAGACAGTCAGATTGTGAGAAAAAATATCTGGATGTTTTTTAGGCTTACAACCTGTTTAAAACGTATTAGGGGGCAATATTTATATATAATATTTTTTTTTTAAATTCATGGTGTAGCCCCTTTAAGGACAGGTGTGTGGTCAGTTAAGGACAGGTGTGTGATCAGTTAAGGACAGGTGTGTGGTCAGTTAAGGACAGGTGTGTGGTCAGTTATAGACAGGTGTGTGTTGAGTTAAGGACAGGTGTGTGTATCAGTTAAGGACAGGCGTGTATATCAGTTAAGGACAGGTGTGTGGTCAGTTAAGGACAGGTGTGTGGCGAGTTAAGGACAGGTGTGTTGACCTGAACAACAATATCTGACTGACTTAAGTACGGAATTGAGATGCATGAAATGTCTCACAAATACTCACAAAGTCGCCCTTTCCACCGACTTTTCCTTGGAAGCCCTGGAAAGAGAGATGGGATGAGAGTCAGAAATAATCTGTAATCTATAATACAAAGTCACACGAAAAGGCAAGGACAAAATATTGATTCAAGCTCGTGTTGCCAGAGACCACAAAGTGAGAAAGATGCACTTTCGTCTCTAAAACATGAGAGATGATGACTGTAAGATTATCATTTATATTGCTTATGCTGCCTCCATGTACATTCAGTGATTCTCTGTGAATTTATGAGGGAGATATTTATGGGTAAACACTGCCCCCAATGGATAAAGGTATGAAACTGAGTCAATACCTGCAATCAATAGGAATGGACATGCCCGCAATATAAATCTAAATGAACAGGCTAGCCACATATGGTATGTACACTCGCTCACACACGCACGCACACACTCACTCGCACACACGCACAAACCAACCTTGTCGCCCTTGGTTCCAGTGAGGCCCTGAGCACCTGGAACACCCATGGGTCCTCTCTCTCCCTTGATTCCCTGTCAGGAGAAATCGGGAATGGACAATGAGAACAGATGCACAATTTGAACCATGTACTGTAATGTCATGCTCTACCCGGCACTTCTGTTTTGTCACAGTATACCCATGATTAAGCACTTAAGCCCTGTATATACAGGTTCAAGGACTTTGTTGTAGTCATTTAGTTTGTCATGACACAAGGTGGCAAAGCAACACATTTTATTATGAAATGGTTTCTGATTCTGGTGTGCAAGTTTATAATACACATACATATACACACACACACACACACACATACATTAGAGTACAAATAATATGTCAAATAACTTACACCCTTGCCCACAACTCCCTGTGGCCCAACTGGGCCTCTCTGACCTCTGTCACCCTATAGGAAAGAGACAGAAACAACATAGAAGCAGTCAAAATGAGTATCCTTGTTTTGCAGCTTTGTTATCATTGTTGACATGAGGTATCAATTCATGTTATCGATATCACAGTATTTGGTAAAAAATAGCATGATATTTGAATTTGTCCATATCGCCCACTGCCCAGCCTGTTAACGTCTTTTCATCCAGAGTGCAAACTACAGAACATTTTTAGATCCCCTACCTTGGGTCCAGGAACGCCCTCCATACCAGCTTCACCAGGAAGACCAGGCTCGCCCTAGTGGAAAGAGGATTGCAGTTATTTGCGTGTATTTGTATTAATCAAATGTGTTTGTCAAATGAAATAGAAAATGTTGCACTATTTTTCCTCATTTTCTTTTTATTTTTTTTATAAAGTATCTGTGGCCTGGATCGCCATCAGACCAAAAAATATTGCATTTCTCGGGCTCTAGTTGTCAGGAAACTGAGTGATAAGATGGGGGAGGACATGCAACACAGGTTGGAGCACCTGTGTTGACTTAAAGCGGTCGTCTTGACACAATATCTGATCAGCTACCTGCACTCCCGGATGTATGATTTTCTATATACACGTGGATGTTTTGTGTGTTTTACCAGAGGTCCTGAGGCACCGGCAGAGCCAACAAAACCTCTTGGTCCAGGCTCCCCCTGAAGAGAGGGAAGAACAAGATGTTGTAAACACAGTGAAAAAGCAATAAAAGCTGTAATGCCACCTTATGGTCTATGAGTCGGCCAAAGGCTTACCTTTCCTCCAGGTCCACCCTTTGTTCCTGGGCTTCCAGGCAAACCCTGAAGACAGAATGAGACATAATGAGAATGTGATAACAGAATATTAAAATGTTCTCTGCATTGAACTTTTATCCTGTATTGTATTCAGTGTTTTAATCATGTTTGGAAATTACTCTGTGTGTGTGTGTGTGTGTGTGTGTGTGTGTGTGTGTGTGTGTGTGTGTGTGTGTGTGTGTGTGTGTGTGTGTGTGTGTGTGTGTGTGTGTGTGTGTGTGTGTGTGTGCGCGCGCTTGCGCGTGTCTGTCTGTATGTATGTGTGAGTACAGTATATATCAAATACACCTACAGTAATAGGAGGAAAACAGGTTTTATGTGGCATCCCTTGTCATATAGCTTGAAATATTGCCTTACAGCGATAGTCCTGAATGTGTGTGTGTCTGTGTTTGTGTGTTTGTGTGCGTGTGTGAGAACATGAACGTGTATCTGAGCTTTGCCACAGGACAGCAGGATATATAGGCAGGCTAAGTTACGGTGTTATGAGTCTGCAGTCGTGTCACCGCAGTGACAATCATGGAGCATGAGTGTGCATGAGTGTGCACCTCATGCTCCATTACCCCTTGCTCAATGGCGCACGCGTGCGCGCCACACACACACACACACACACACCTGATGGGAAGCGTGCGCGTGCACGGGCACACGTACGTACATACTCTCATACAACCTGGTTTGATGGTGATAAATCGCTCGCGGTGGGAGGGAGAGAACTATTTCAAGGTGGTTTAAATTCTAAAACAGCTCGGGTGAGGGGGTCATTGTTAAGCTGGATGAGTGCCCAGAAAACAAACCCAACCCAGGCACAAAAAAAAAAATGTACAGGCTGTGTTGGCTTGTTTCTCCCTGCCTCTCTCTGCTAGCTCCTGGCTCTGGTGAATATAGTGGAGCTTTGCAGGCTGACCTCTTACGTGGTCTGGGCGACAATGAGCCTCGATGCAGACGAGGCTTGTTTGCATGTGGGGGGGGGGGGGGGGGGATGTTAGTTAAACACTCGTCACAACAAACAACCTCAAAGGGGGTGATCTATATACCGCTGTTTCTCAACATCTGGTCTGCGGCCAAAAACAGCCGATCTACATACTAACCGAGATAGATTGTAGATTGTTGGCTTTTCTCGGTGCGCAACCAAGTATAACGGGCCCTAGCTGGACACAAATGCATGAGCATGCATGCACGTGGGAACGAACGCACGCATGCCTACACACACACATGGGAGCGCATGCGCACACACACATACAGGACGGCTGTAGCTTAGTGCCTATAGAGGTCGTCTGCAGTGGTGTAAAGTAACTTGGTTACTAAATCCAAGTGCTGTACTTAAGTACAGTTTTGAGGTATTTTTTTTACTTTATTGGAGTATTTCCAATTTTCAGTGCTTTTACGTCTGCTCCACTACATCTCAGAGGCAAATATTGTACTTTTACTCCACTAAAATGATTTCGCGTTGTTATGTCGCATTGTTATTGTGAGCTTGTAGATCTGCTATTTTCAAAAGATTCTTTTTTGAAAACTTGTGAAATGGGACATTCTGCATAATGCATACTTTTACTTTTTAAGTGCATTTTTATGCCAATACTTTTGTAGTTTTACTAAAGTAAATATTGCATTCCGGACTTTCACTTGTAATGGAGTATATGTACATTTTAGTATTGATACTTTTACTTGAGTACAACATTTTTGTACTCTTTCCACCACTGGTCGTCTGGTACAGTAAACCAAAAGGTCACTGGTTCACCTCCCAGCCCTGGTCTATGTCAATTTCCCCCCTTGGGATTAATAAGTTCTAAAAAACACACACACACAAACACACACACACACACACACACACACACACACACACACACACACACACACACACACACACACACACACACACACACACACACACACACACACACACACACACACACACACACACACACACACACACACACACACACACACACACACACACACACACACACACACAAAATACTCACAGCTGCTCCCTGATGACCGGCAGGTCCAGGCATCCCTCCCTGCCCTGGGCCGCCCTGCAGAAAGAAAGGGAAAGAAGGAGAAGAACACACTCCTCATTTAGCCAGGATGAAAGCAACTCATCATTGTTACCGTCACTGTCATCACGTTTGCCAAAAGAAAATACTTGCCTTGATCCCCGGGACGCCAGGAGTGCCATCTTTTCCATCAATACCAGGTAGGCCCTGAGAAAAAACAGGCAGATGGATGCAATGGGCCGTATTTGCCAAACCTTTGCCGCGAGCGTGTCGTTGCAATGAGTGTGTATTTCATTTGCCGTCAGGCAGAAACCTTGTATCTCCAAGTTTCAGTTTTGGATGTTCTTTTCGTGAATGAATGCCCTACTTCGTCGTACAAAACTGTCACGCAAAAGTAGCAAAAACAGCCTGTCACAAGCTCAAGCTTGTATATCTGCTATTTCCTCATTTGCATTTTATTACATTTCATAAGAGAAAGATGAACCAATAAAAAGTATTAACATGAGCGTGTGACTAAAACTAGATTTACCCATTAAGACCTGGAACGCATCTGTGTCATTTTAAAATTCTTTAGCTATTCAAAAATAGCAGATATGCAAGCTCATAGCGCGGCACCGAGTGCCGCGATGAGCTTGTAGATCTGCTATTTTTGAAAAATCGTGAAAAAATTTTTTTTTACATTATTTTCAAAAAACTAGAAAACATTTTTAGAATCGGCCTCAGGTCTTAATGGGTTAAATCCACTGGAACATAGGTACTTTTTTTTCTCCTTTTCCTGAAACCTAACGGTTTTGGAGATACAAGCTTTCCACCTGACAGTGACAATTTGCAGTGAGTGTGTATTTGCCACGAGTGTGTATTTGCCATGAGTGTGTACTTTGCCCTAAGTGTGAGTTACATGGCAGCGCGTTCACTTACGTTCTCTCCCTTCTTGCCAACGGCACCCTGAGGGCCCTGGATACCTCTGTTGCCCTACGGAAACCCAGACAACTCATCATCGTTATCACCATCATGAGTACGGTCATCATCGTAATCATTATCATCATCGTTCAAGTGCTGAGGCAAGTTATTGTTGGGTTTTTGCTGCCTAGCCCCACTTCTTACACAATAACCTTGAAGAATAGTATAGTACTTGAAAGACGTTTTTTTCCCCTTATTTTTCTTGTACTTACGAGATCTCCCTTATCTCCTGCATCTCCTGGTGGTCCCTGAGGACCCTCCTCACCCTGTGGACAAGAGAGAGACAATTATAGCAGCCTGTGTGTGTGTGTGTGTGTGTGTGTGTATATACATACATATGTATGTGCGCGTGTGCGTGCGTGTGTGTGTGTGTGTGTGTGTGTGTGTGTGTGTGTGTGTGTGTGTGTGTGTGTGTGTGTGTGTGTGTGTGTGTGTGTGTGTGTGTGTGTGTGTGTGTGAGAGAGAGAGAGAGAGAGAGACAGAGAGTACTTACTGGTGGCCCGGCAATGCCAACAGGTCCTCCGATGCCCTTGTAACCACGGGGCCCCTAAGGGGAAACAACAACAAAAAAAGTCCTATCAATCACTTGGGATCTAAGGAGGATGCTAACTCACGGTGGGGCCACAATTCACTGTGATAAAGGGGTAATTAGCGCTTAACTCACTTTGCTAATGGGAGGTACACAAAGAGCCAGCTACTCTTCGCGTTGGCTCCGAGCCTGGGCGCTAACTTGGCTAACGCGGCTAATGTTAACAGTAAGACGGATGGCTACCGCGGATCATTAACTACAGATGGAGGCACCGTGCACCCAGACAACCCCCGACTCATTAGGGTGGGGGAGAGATTTGTGTTAGCATCATTTCCATATGTCCCCATTGCTGGTAATGGATAATGTTTGTATAGAGGGGCCCGGCCTAGCTCAGCCTTCTTGGCATTCACCTAGGAGGGAGGAGAGTACGGCTGTTCTTCATTTCTCCAAAAAAGAGGAATGGAGGAGCATTTGGAAGGTGTGCTATGGATGGAGAAAATGTGATAAAAAAAACAACACAAACAGACTGATGGCACTCACCGCCTCCCCCTTGGGTCCCATCATTCCCGGGTAGCCCCTCAAGCCCATTGGACCCTGAGATGGAGGTCAGAAAAAAAAAGAAGGATGAGGAGAAAACAAAGTCACATACTGCAGGTTCAGCAGCCTGGGGGCTGCGAGGGTTTAACAAGTTAATTCTGTCAGTAAAAGCTATAAAGGAAACAACACAAATATTGGCTTTCTGTATTTTCCAGCCGCTTTGCTACTAGTAGGAGCTATATGGTTCTACACTGTCTGCAAAACTTCCTGGAGATTCATCATCAGCATACCGGAGGTCCTGGGATGCCCTGCTCCCCAGAGATGCCCAGTTCTCCCTTGGTGCCCTGGAGAAGGGAGAGACAAAAGCAGGTTGATCAGTCATTCTCATTGTGCGCCCATGGCTGTAGAGCAGGTGCAGCCTAGTGGAGCTATATAACATTCAGCACAGTACTGTATGAGCAGTCGTGTATAAGGAGCTCGACTGCCTTGTTGCTGTGCAACAAGGTAAAACATGATTCAGTGCAGGTTCTGTTTAAGTCTATTATAGAATGCATGACCATGACATAATGGAGATGTAGCACGTGTTATTGGTGTTAATACACCCATGACTCACATAAAAAGAGGTAGGGGGTAGTATGTTAATCAAATGAATGGGCTATAATTATCTGTGTTTTAATTTGAACAGCGTGCGAGAGGATGAACACCTCAAAACAACCAGCCAATGGCTGAGACGAGGAGAGAGAGAGAGAGAGAGAGAGAGGGAGAGAGAGGGAGAGAGAGAGAGAGCGAGAGAGAGATAGAGAGACCAAAACTTTAAGCCAAGCCGTTCCTCTGAAACACTGGCCTGGAGGAGAGATTAATTTAATTTGGTGCATTCAGTGTTTATCTGTGTTTGTCCATGTAAGACAGTGTAGTGCCATCCGGCTATTGGTGCATCCGAGATCAGAGGCCAATTCCTTGCTTAAGGAAAGTGCTCTCTCAGAGGCCGCTGTGTGCTCATTAGCTGTACACAGTATACAGTAAGGTGATGGGGCCGGCGCTAACCCTCAGTCTCTCGTCTGCCCTTCATGTACCTGACACTTCAACTGCTGCTTTGATCTGCCTCCCCCTGCATGCTGTTTGTAGGTCAGGGCCAGGCCTGACTAATCACAGCCAGATTAGTGCCAGTCATGTGCCTCTGGAGGCGGGTGGTTCATTAGCGCTAATCCCTGCGTGTGTGTGTGTGTGTGTGTGCGCGCGTCTGTGTCTGTGTGTGTGTGTGTGTGTGTGTGTGTGTGTGTGTGTGTGTGTGTGTGTGTGTGTGTGTGTGTGTGTGTGTGTGTGTGTGCGTGTGTCTGTGTCTGTGAATGCATGAGTGTATGCAAAAACTTATTGCATGCATTTATTTGTTGATCTCAAAATGTACTGATGATAATAACTGTACTTGGCCCCCTCCCTTTTCACTCTTTACCAAATTTCTTTGCTGAAAATAGCCGATCTACACGATCACGACGCGTCGCAATGTGCTGTACCTATTTTTTTGCAGAAGATTCACCTATTATGACATGCCCCGAATAGGGACGCTAGTATTCATGTGGTTAAAGATGAACACACAGCAATAAAGAATAAATGGTGAGATTGTTCCACTCACAGTTGATCCGATGCTTCCAGAGTCTCCCAGGATGCCGGCGCGTCCCTTGTGTCCCTGGAAGGAAAAGAACAACCACCGAGACAATAAAGCTTTCATCATAACAATAAATCAACGGTAAATCGCTTGCCTGTTCATTTGTCTGCTCAACGAAAGGAGACTGCTCACCTTGACTCCCTGCATTCCCTGTGGGCCCTTGGCTCCTGCTGGACAGTTTAATGGACACTGTTTGGGCAAGGTGAAGGGAAATGCATGTCAGATCAGAAAACAATACACCGAGTAGAACTGTCAATGATGTAAGATTAGATCAGTGGTTCTCAACCAGTGGTCCTTGAGGGGGTCCCCAGCTAAATGATGGAGTTGGTAACCAAATGGATCCTTATTAGAACTTTAACTCTTGCGAGTGTAAAACGAAAACATTTATTGGTTTCATTTTACACTCTCAAGAGTTAAATTATTGTTAAACATCTGCATTAATTATGCAGACGTTCATGAATTAATACTTAATTTACAAGCAGCGTACACAATTAGTGTTATTGTTATTTTGAGCAACGTTTGCCTGTCATCTCTCCTATTGGTACCAACATCAATACAACATTAAATTGTGGACAAAATCTTATCCAACGATGACAAAATAATAAAAAAATTGGGTCTGAGAGGCTAAATCTCATCAAATGGTGGTTCCGTGGCTCAAATAAATAATGGACCTTGAAATGGAAAGGGTTGAAAACCACTGGATTAGACGGACAAGGAGAGAGCAGATGCTCATTCATGTTACCTGGAAGTCTGCACTGCCCTCTTCACCACCCAGGAACTTCCCAGGGGGTCCCTAGAAATACACAAATACACAAAGAGACAGGGGTGGGTGTGCAGACAGATGATAGACAGGCAGAGAAACAGACACAGAGATATACAGACAGACAGACAGACAGACAGACAGACAGACAGACAGACAGACAGACAGAAATAGTGAATACAGAGATAGATATTATAGACAGACAGACAAGACAAGACATACTGTACTACAAAGGACCCCAATGGAAACAAGCCATAGGCTTTCTTGGGTTTTAAATCCTCTTAGCTGACCTTGTATTGAACTGTACTTTCCTGTGCTTTTTTCTGCAAACTGCCAATAAAGTATTCAATCAATCAAAAAACATCGATAGACAAGTACAGTAGATAGTTGGATAGACAGACAGGAAGCTGGAGAGACATACAGACATATAAAGATTAGTTTCGCGTAGCCAGACAACTATTCCACAATCTCCGAATGCTATATAGAGTCTGGAACTACAGCTCCCGAAATCCGAGAGAGGAAGCTGGCACTTCCGTTCACGAGAACATATTTTAAAATATCTATACATTTTATTTTCTTAATTTCCATTTCTGCTTAGCATCAAGCTATACATGCTTAGATGATTGGTATTTATATTAGGATACATTTGCGCGACTGTAAAGACGAAACGGAAGCAGGGAGGACGCTTCACATCCGGTTTATATTCTAATCATGATCAGAGCTTCCGAGTCCCAGACTGTATGACCGGAAACATTTGAAAATTGTGGGAGGCAACAGTTTGGCCACGCGAGACTATATAAAGATAGACAGACATACAGATACATAGAGAGATTGATAGACAGTATCGACAGACAGCCACATATAGACAGACAGACAGACAGACAACATTCTGACTGGGAACATGGAGTCACAATTGTCAGAGTAAGTAAACACATAGGCCATATCCTGCTTAGCTGAGCCAGCATTCTCCCTCTCTCTCTCTCTCTCTCTCTCTCTCATTCTCATACACAGAGGCACACCCTTTATCTCTCCCTCCATCTCCATCCCCCCTCCCTCCCCCGCTATCTCGTCTGTTTATAGATTGAGTTAGAAAGTAAAGTATGTGTATGCAAGCTGATGTATCCCAGCCACAGTCAGTTGAGACAGCCCAGTGATCTAATGGGAGTTTATTTACCCAAGGACAGCACTAAAGCTAAACAAATACACTCCCCTGGGCAGGGAGCATCACTCTCAATGAAGTCGACCCCCCCCCACCCTCACCCCCCTTTCCTGGAAGCAGGGTTGGACACAGGAGAGTACACAACATACGGCATTGAAAATAGACTTAGATGGTGTAGGGCTCAGAAGCGTGATGCGATCTTCCACCACCACTCCTTCCCCTGTGGCTGGACACCAGTACGAGGAAGAGGGAGAGCTTCCACTATGCCGGCTGGGTTTTTTCTCCCCCAGCTATCCTGCACTGTTATAGTTGATTGTATTATTGCACACCCAAATGTGGTGGTTGATGATGATTGTGACTGTTCAGTCATTGAGGAAGAACATAATAATTAGTATAGTATGTGTTTAAAGAAGATGTAAGATATTGGTGATATGGGCAATATCATACAGTATATCACTTTTTTTTTTAATCAAATTGACTGTATTGTGATGATAATTGTCTCTGCCAGGCCGAAAGGCATGGCGAGACAGTATGTTTTGCCCCCTGTCCGTCCGTCCGTCCTTCCGTGTGTCCGTCGGTCCGTCCTTCTGTCTGTGAGCAGCTAATCTCCACCGTTGGCCAGGTCGCTGTGAAACTGCACACACACTCTCCCTGGATGCCACAGCAGAACCTCTGCCCCACATTTTTCAGATCAGCCTGTCATAGCGCCACCATGAGGCCGACTTTTGCAAAACAATTTTTTTTATATTACTCTTACAGATTTTCTCCAAAAAACACGCAAATCAGTACACAGTATCTCTATAGCCATGTGATCAACACGGATCTGTCCGATTTTCCATATTCCATCCTGATTGCCTAAGATTGGCGTCCAAAGTTTGCAGGATTGGTTCATTTTGAACAAAATGCCTCAAATCATGAACGCAGCATGCACTTTCCGTGCAATTTTCCACGTACATTCCCACTTGGCCCAGGAAGAAATGTCACTTGAAAACTTTCAAATCAGCCTCATGGTGGCGCTATAACAGGCCAATTCACGTTTTTAACTATAACTGCACCGATCTGCGTGCAACTTTGCATCTCCTTAGAGGCCAAGGTAAAACCTTTGCCCTGCATTTTTCACATATGCCTTTTAGAGCGCCACCAGGAGGCTTACTTTTGTAAAACACATTCTTTTGCTCTTACTCCTTCAGATTCTGTTAAAAAAACACGCAAATCGGTGCAGTATCTCTATAGTCATGTGATCAAGATGGATGTGTCCGATATTTCATATTCTATCCTACTTGGCTAACATTGGCTTCTAAAGTTTGCAGGATAGGTCCGTTTTGAACAAAATTCCTCAAATCATGAACGCAGTGTGCGATTTCCGTGAAATTTTGCACACGCATTCCCACTAGGCCGAGGAAGAAATGCCACCCTTTTCACATTGGCCTGTTATAGTGCCACCAGCTGGTCTAATTTAGCAAACGACATTTTTGGACGAAATGCCTCAAATCATAAATGCAGCGTCTGATTGCCGTAAAAGGCCTAAGAAGAAATGGCACCCTTTTCACATTGGCCTATTATAGCGCCACCAGGAGGCCACAATAACCTACCTGACCTGGCGGAGAGTTGTGCTCCGAGGAGCACTTTTTCTAGTTTCTTCATTTTTTCCCCAAAATATTTTGAAAGTATAAAATGAGGCTTGAGTGATTAAAACCAGAAAAAGACAACACTTCCCAGACTCTAGTCTAGTCTCATAAATTACTGATATATTGCCACGCCCTAAGTGTACTGTTATGGAGAGCAGGCATTTCTGAGATTCCATCCTCAGGCATACATAAAGGTGACCCAGAGTTGTGCACAGTTGAGTAACATTGCTGCGTTTCAGGCCAACATTTGTTTTGGCATTTTTAGTAACCTCTGGTGATCACATTTGCAGACAAGAGTGAAAACATACAGTACATACGCACAGACAGAATAGTTTGACTTCAAGCTTAGAGCACCTCAAATAAGTAGGTTGATAGATGAAAGTGGGCATATTCCATGCATCTG
Source organism: Gymnoscopelus microlampas (assembly GCF_963454915.1). Lineage (NCBI taxonomy): Eukaryota > Metazoa > Chordata > Actinopteri > Myctophiformes > Myctophidae > Gymnoscopelus > Gymnoscopelus microlampas. Next base: position 22,765,459 of record NC_139952.1, read on the forward strand.
TATATACAGTAATATGTGAAGCGTGGCAAGTGGCAAATATACTAGATTTGACCAGGGGAAAGAAAACATATCTTCCATAAAATGTATGCTTATTCATCTAACACGGGTTGCATTTAACATCTAGAGGTGATGGACCTGTATGTATGCCTTGGGCTTCATGCAGTTTATGAGATATGCTTTTATCACCAGGAAACATCGGTTAGATCTGTCAGAAATCACCAGGGGACAAAGTGTAGTCTTGGGTTGACACTTACTGGCTTGCCAGGGGGCCCGGGAAGTCCTGCAGCTCCAGGTGATCCCATATCACCCTGGAAGAAGCAGGGAAAAAACATGGAAAAGAGGATGGTAAGTCATGATGAGGAAACAAAATCAAAGAGTTTGGACATGTTTCCAATGAAATTATGATACATTATGAAATGATTAAATACTACTGTCAGTGCAGACGATTTAAACAATATATTTATAGTACCTTGAGTCCTGTTGCTCCAATCTCACCAGGTAGACCGATCGGACCAGGAGCACCCTAAAAAGACAGACAGAGAGACAGAGACAGAGAGAGAGAGAGAAAGAGAGAGAGAGATGAACATATTCCATGATTCATACAGTAGCTTATGTTCCCCTAGGCATTTTCATACAGCATACTTAATCCCTGCCCGCCCATTATTCCACCAAGCTATTCGAATATCTCCAAGGAAAGTCATCAAATGATAAAGGAATTATACCATACAAACCACTTACAGCCAGTCCAGGAAGACCAGGTCCCTGTGTAAAGAGCAGAAGGTCAGAGGGGTTACATTGCTTTATTCATCATATATTGAAATGTATTCCTCTCTTCGTCAAATGCTGCCCGTACCCTCATCTCTGTAGAAAACAGAAATAAAATATGCCAGTGGTTCTCTATGATCACAGGAATCATAGTCGCAAGGGATCATGATATTCCTTTGGACCGTGCATTTCTTATTACTGTTTGCAAATTGAAGCGTGTTGTGCTTTGGTTGCATTTCTATTGCGAGTCTCTCTGGATAAGCGTGTCAGATACGGACCTAAACTGTAACTGAAACCAGTCTAATGAATTATCAATTGTAATTTTTGTAAACACAATACTAACCAGATTCAGGTTCAGTATAATGGCTTATGGCCAGACAGCAACAGCTGGTTGCATTTTCCTTCTTTTGGTACATTGTGACTTTCAGCTCAGGACCAATACAATCACACAGCGCACGCACACAGTAAAATATGTAAAATGTGAATAGGCTATAACACACATTATGCTTAAAACCAATGCTAATAAGGATTTTTTTTTAAATCCCAGATTGGGCTGCCTTACATATATGAGACATGAGTAGCACAGAGGAACACAGTAATATGTGTGCACTGTGTCAGCACCCAAGACAAACATGTCTATGCAAGTCAAACAGAGACACAGAACAAAGTCATCATTTGGTGTTTGCCGAGTCCTCTGCTTTGAATTTATATTCCACAAAGTCATTAAGTCAGTAAGCCTTCTCGGAAGTCACCGTAGCACGATACAAGACAAGAGCCCCTCTCCTGTTTCTGTGCTGTGAGGCAGCTTGATGAATAAGTACACCCAACAGACAGACCGCCTGTTAAAAGGCTTTAACTAATAGTGTTTCACTCAACCGTGTCATTGGGTGGCTTCAATCATAATGGCTGAGCGGTTTGGTCGGTGTCCCATAAATGAACACGCAGCACCACCTACTGCTCGAGGTGGTGAACTGCAGTTGACCGGGCGGTGCTGGCAACATTGTTGGCACAAGTGTCATTCTGTCAGCATCATTTTGCACAAATATAACGGTCCCATCTGAAGCTATGACATTATAGCAAACTAAAGCTATATTTCAAAGAAGCAGATGACAACTGCTATTGTTCTTGCTTTTAGGGATGAACAGACAATGGCTCATGTTTGTCACTATAAAACGTATGCCAGACTCAATCCAATAGAGGGCACAGCTGGTCATCCATTCAAGCATGGAGAATTGGAACTCAGGGAAGGAGTTTAGTTCAGAGAACAGCTGTCCTTGCAGCATATTTGTTAGGGAACCAGGCTATGCTCATGACAATGAAAGATTAGATTGGCTAAGACTAATTCATCTATTCTGTATTGTACCATTTTCATCTGTTTTGTGCCATATTATTTCATATTCTGTGTTCCAGGTGTTGGCAAGGCTCAACACTAATCGGGACAACAAAATGGACTGGACTGAATTCATTTCTCCAGAATCCTATATGATAGAGAATGGAGGCTGGGTCTGTTGAACGGGTCTTCCCTTTCAACAGAAATAGCCTATATGGTTCATATGTTTCCAAATGTTCAAATAATGGCCAGGTAATATTTTGGGTATTCAAAATACATTTTGAATGTCTAAAACACCTCTGATAAATCTTGCATGTAGTGCAGTTGCTCTTCAGGTCAGGTTTGTAGTCAATACTATAACATTTAAACAATATCATGTTAGGTCTCATAATGGCTAAAACATCATGGTGCCTGGCTAGGAGTTTGTACAATAATATAAACATAACATGTTACAAATTAAATCATGCTTGATGTACTCACAGGAGCCCCAGGCTCTCCAGTTGGTCCAGGCCCACCCTGTAAATGGAAACAGACAGCTCTAAATATGGTACTGTAGCTAGGGAGAATATCATTCAAGGACGCTGACACAAACTGATATAAGTGCCAGCCAGTGTGGTGACGGAACTGCTCATGACAAATAGCAGCCTTGCTTATTTTGTGCGATTATGAGTTTAACCACTTAAACCCTATATACTTTGTTGCACGTCAAACAGCCAAAATAGCATATCTACAAGCTTGTAGATCTGCTATTTTGTTCACCTATTTTCACCGAATGTTTGCCTATTTTTGTCAAATGTTTGCCTATCATGACATGCCCAGAATCGGGACACTATAGGGTTCATGTGATTAACAGGCCTGAGGCAAAGGTAAGAATTAAATTCCAATTGACCAAATAAACAATGTCGACACTCGACAGACAGACAGACCGACAGACAGACATACACCCCACATTAGATCAGTGGTTCTAAAAGTAGGGTCCAGGGACCCACAGGGTTCCTTGAAGGGGTCCCAAATGGACCCCCACAGGTCTATAGCTCCGAAAGTGTACAAATGACCCAAATGGACCCTTACGGGTCCATTTGATTCAATTTATATACTCTCAGAGTAATGGGGTTCCTTGAAATGAAAATGTTGAGAACCACTGCATTAGATGAACCAGGGTTTGGATCACACAGACACTTGCCTTAGGCCCAGGGCTCCCGACAGCACCGCGATCACCCTTTGCTCCAATTAAACCCTGAAGATAGAGACACACAGATGGATGTGGATAGACAGAGACAGAGGGAAACGGGCAAAGAACAGCGTTAGATAAGGTAAAAAAAGATGTCACAGAAAACAAAACAAGATATCAGCTGAAGCTACAGTACTTGAGCTCTGTATGACCTGAATTCAGAGTACAATATGGCTAATAAGCCCTTAATTGAAGCTGACACATTTCTTGCAAGTAATTAGGAGGGGAAAATAGAGAAATTCCAGGACGGATTTACACTTTAAATCCCTCAAGAATGTCTGTGCGTGCGTGTGTGCGTGCGTGTGTGTGGGCATGTGATCATGACACTTTGAGACTTGAACCCATTATGGTTAGCGCTGAAGCAAGTTACAATAGCATTTCTGCTGTATTAAAGTTGTAGAGGATCAAGTACTGTGTTGGGTATCATGAACTAACTGGGTATCATTTATGCTGCATGCACACACACACACACACACACACACACACACACACACACACACACACACACACACACACACACACACACACACACACACACACACGCGCACACACACACACGCGCACGCAAACACAGTCTCTATAACCTTTCCTTGTTTATCCTACCAGCCTCTTGTCTATGTGTCACAATTTCCTCTTTTCCTCTTGTAAATAATTTCTCTCTTGCCTCTCTGAAATCTCCCCAGCAACATACAGTAGGTTTGTCTCTGGCCAGGCTGGGTAAAAGGAGGCTCTTGAAGGGGTACATTTCAGATGTTCTGATATGTGCTACGTGTTGCTGGAAGACCCAACGAAATAGCAGAGATGCTGACATGGTGAACATCCCAGCTGTCACGTCTACTGTACACCTAAGTCTATCTACAGTACCTTCCACAACTCTGCAAATTGGCATCACACACACACACACACACACACACCTGTCAGTTCCACACATCTACTGTGTGAAACCTTCCACAACACACACACACACACACACACACACACAGTCGAAGGACATACATCAATGCCGTTCTCTCCTGGACCTCCGTCAGGCCCTGCTTCACCAGCATCTCCTTTCGCTCCCTGTAGTCAAACGTATATGCTGTGGTCATATATACAGGTATAGGAAATGTGAGTTCTTATATAGTATCTTAACAATACTTCATACTCCAGTCCACACATATAGTTCAGAAGGGACTTACGGGGGGACCATTTGATCCGGTAGGTCCTTTCTCTCCCTGAGGAGACACAGGGACAGATGTTAGGTTGAGGCAGTTGATAGTGAACTCAAATGGCTTACTAAACGTTCATTCACCCAATCGACGTCTTCTTTATAACGTTTGCATGTAGTATACCCAAATATAAATAAAGTTTGTTCTGGTTTCAACCCTTGAGTCTTACTTATTTTATACTGGTGTAGCGCGGAGAATAAATACATTGCTGAAAATAAATAAACAGAATAAGTGGAATGGCGTGGCTCCAATGTGGGTTGTGGCTCCAATGTGGATCTCGGACTTCATGTGACCAGCCTGTGAGGACAGTCATCTATGATGTCAGTCATCTATGACATTATCTATACTAGAACCAGGAGACCTGGTACTGCCAGACCCCTAGGGGTTGAAATCTGAATGGCCGGGATTCGCATGACGTGTGTGACGTGTGTCCCTTCTATGTCCCTTCTATGACGAAAGGGGGACAGACTTTTTTTGGCTGGGGCCGGGGGACAAAGTGACATACCATGTATGGACAAAACAGATACAAAGCCTCATGTAAGCCTGACCCCTTGGGTCTGGCAACAAATATATGATTGTTATTTTAGCTCGATCAGAGCCCCACTGACTTCCATTATAAAATGTTATACGTTTTCAAAAAGTCTAAAGCATACATGAAAAAGCATACTTCTGTGGCCTACTGGCAGTGTGCACAAGAAATATGGCACTGATGAGTCCAGCGATTCGCGAGATTAGCTACAGAAACACAGACAGACAGACAGACGATCTTCTAGACTCTGAGGAGCCACACCATAAAATACATTGACAACTTTTGCCTATAATTACAAAATATGGGATGCCAGGTTGAAAGTGGTTAATATAAAATCCATGAAGTTGAGGTGTGCTTGGGTGGCCCTATACTGAATCTAGCGGTTCAAATCCGCTGCGGTGCATCCGGTATAGGAACACAATTGATTGTGTTCAGGGGAGGTATGCCGGGCAGGGAGGTAGATTTTTGCCTGTCAATGGGGGGTGTAGGATGGGAGTAGGATAGAGGCGCTGGGAGGATGTCCTCCCAGTGGGGGCTCCTCACTGGCAGGTGAGTCAGTAGGGTACAACACAAGTATGTGGTTAGGAATTAATTGGCATAATGAATAAATTGGGGGTAAAATAATTGGCTAAACTAAATATAGAAAGAAAAAACATCAATGAAGTTATGTTTTCACCACAACTTTGCAGAGCTGTAACCATTAAATGGGCTGGCTCCCCCATTCCTTGCCGAATTTCTACACAAACCTCACCCCATCAGCTCAGGCTCTGGAAAAGAGACCATATCAGAGCTGCCCAGTCCATCTTTATTAAATATCTATTTTGCTTCCCTGGCCTTTGATTACAGTTAAGCCTGGCTCTCTATGCTCTTGCCCTATTGCAATGTAATGTTTTGCACACATTTTATTCTGTTGTGTGTTTTATAATGTTGCCTTGTTCTGTTCTGTTCTGTATAGCACTTTGGTTGACCTCGGACATTTTAAATGTGCTCTATAAATAAATTATACACTGTTCAAGGTCTTCATGAGCTTCCATAGCCCCATCACTATTTCTCACATTCCAAAGATCACTGGACGAGTGGATTGAGACATTCAGAGATCAACTCTCTGAATGCAAACTATCAGAATCTGTATTATTTTTTAGTTGGCAAGGTTGGTGCATTCCTAACTAAATATAAGACATACCCCCCTTTCCCTCAAGGCCTATGCATCATTGTTTAAAGGGGGTACAGTATAAGTGATATTTCCCTTGTTAAAATAGCTCTTATATTCCCATAGTAATCATTGCTATAGAGTTGTTGGTCACTAGCACGGGGTCTCCCTGTATCTCCAGCTCTTAAGTAAACAGCAAATGCATTTTCAGATCGGGATACCAATTTCATCCAATCAGGAGGGAAAACTTATACATGATAAACTAGTGAAATTGGAAGCGATGAGACAAAAACAAAAAGGTGAGCAGATAAAATGACAATTGGAACACTACACAATTTAAGCTGATAAATGGTTCTCTCTCCTCATTAGATGAAATTGATGACCCACCTGAAAATGTATTGTCTGTGTATTAAAGAGCCGGATAAGAGAGGAAACCCTTGTTACTGAACAAACACTCTATAGCAATGATTACCATCTCAGAATATATAGCTTTAATCTTTTTTTTTTACAAAAAGAGTTTGGTTTTAACAAAAGGATATCGCTTTAAAGATACAATCAGTAAATATGGTGGTGACACCAGGCGGTAGGTGGATTTTGGACATTTCATTGGCTGGATTCCATTTCATGATTCCATAGTAAACATTAAATAAAATCCTGCAACAAAAAAAAAAACGGATTCCTAGCACCATACAAAAGATGCAGTGTGTTATTCAGCCTAAAAACATGATTCCATTTGAAGTCAACAACCCCCAAACCACCACCATCCCTGCCCCACCCATCTGTAAAGGCGAGAATGAGCAAAGCATCATGGGTAGACTTTAGAAAGCATGCTATGCTATGCTTACCAGGTGGGTAAAGGAGGAATGAAGAATATCTGAGTGGAGTGGGTCAGCAACTCAGCATACAATGTAACGTAATATATACTGACCCACTCCAGCCTCCGCTTCAGTCTCTTGTGCAAGTGTTGGAATATATTCACTCACAGATATATATTCAGTCATATACACAAAGTGACAGTGCCAGTGAGATGGCAAAGGAGTGTATATACATTTATACAGTCATTTATCATCATGTAATCACATACTGTATGTGTCTGCAGTATCATTTTTGCTATTTGGTGGTTGGTTGGTTGGTTGATTGATTGCAAATGAGTAGATCTTTGAGTGAAGTTCTCAGCCTAAGGTAGAACTCCATGCCATGTTTGAAGTCACCAAAGTGTCGTTGAGATGATCAAAGTAACAGGCCAACTGTTCCTAAAATCGACATGAGTCTAAAAGGAAAATCTATTTTTATGTGTGTTCTAGAGTCACACTGCAAAATCTAAAGTGTTAATTTAACTCAGACATTGACCCGATGAGGGTAAAGTTTACACTGCTCAGAGTTAAGTTAAAGCTGCATATTTTGCTATGCAGTTTGTTTCCTACACTGGCCCAGCGCAGCAGACTCCATTCCCAGTATGTTTATAAAACCTGCCTCTGGTTAACCTAAGAATATCTTAAATGTATCACATTACTGCGACATTAGCCCCAGCCCCTCTCAGGAAGGAGCAGAAGCCCCTTTCCTCAAAGCCCCCTCTCTCTTGGCTGTGAACAGTGCTCTTTTGTGCCGGCATGTTTTCATGCACGTTGCCCTCTGGAGGCAAGACTGCGGTACTGCAGAGCACCGCTGCTTTGCTATTTCTGTTGTACAATGATGGTCTTTGTGACAACCTGTTGGAGTCTGGTGGAGCGTGTGTGTGTGTGCGTGTACTCACATCAATGCCGTCGGACCCGGGGGTACCTGAAGGGCCTGCTGGACCGGGCTGGCCCTGTGGTCCAGGTGGACCTCTCTGAAAGAAAGAAAGAATATTAATGTAAAGGATGAATGGATTGCTGTCGGGCAGAAACCTCTTATCTCCATATTCTTCCTTTGTGTTTTTTTTCGTAAATTAACACCCTACTTGATCATACGGCAGCGTCACACAAAAGCATCAAAAGTAGCAGATCTGCAAGCTCGAAATGCGTCGCTTCAGCTTGTAGATCTGCTACTTTTGATGCTTTTGAACGTGAATCCTGAAAAGTAACAGTTTTGGACATTTGAGGTTTCCACCCGACAGAGACTAAATAATAATCTTGGCTTCTGAATAGGCTGAATATCGATTTATTTTTATGACAGTGGGAAATAAATGGTACTAAGAACATATACAGTAACATATTATTCCCACATAAACATGAGGGGTATATCTGGATATCAATAGACATAGAAAGCCATAATGGTAGTTAATCATATGATAAAAAAGCTAGTATTTATTTTATTGATTAAATAGTATCCACATCAAAGGAATGCAGCAGGGTTTGAATCCATGATTTGACTGTGTAAGAGTTCAGGGTTTTGTCACAAAACATCATTGAAGGTCCATGAACTGAAAATGGAACTGAAGTTTAACGTATCAGAACAGAACATGTAAACCGAGGACTTCAATAAATAATCCAACTAAGAAAGCAGCTTTTGGAGGAGTGAAGGCAGAGGACTGTGGACGGATGGGGGTGGGGTGTCATGGGACTGACAGTGTTTACCCACCCTGCCCCACTTCATCCATGGGCCTTTCAACCCACATCAACCCTCTAGGGAAATATGACCCGTATCAGTGGATCAGTCAGTCCGTCCGGCCTAAATAAAGAATCCTCAATCTGCTCTTCAATTAGGCCAAAAAAAAAAGTAATCCTTGATAGGGCAGAAACTGGTGGATTCCACTGGGTAGCAGTTAGGTGTGATGCTTGACTCTCTCCAGGGTAGACATTCTTTGTGTGCTTCTCTTTGAATAAGGCCTTTCACAGTCAGGAGAAAAGTTTGTTTATGTGTGTGTGTGTGTGTGTGTGTGTGTGTGTGTGTGTGTGTGTGTGTGTGTGTGTGTGTGTGTGTGTGTGTGTGTGTGCGCGCGCACGAACGTGCCACACGCACATGCATGCGCTTACACGTGCACGCGTGTTGGCTGGCTCATATCCAACTCTGTCATGGCCGATGTCTTGATTAAATCCGAGAAAAAAAGGAGAAAAATCCTTAACTTTAATTCAGTCTTCAAGGCACAAAGTAATCCAGGAAAGAACAGGAGATCCTCAGTCAAAACTTCACAAGATATCGATCAAGATACTCCTCACACGGTGCAGGTTTGTCCTCCAGCAAGACAGTTTAGTTGCATTTTCAATCCATAATAACAACATAAATCATCATTTCTCTAGACATGCACACAATCAAGCCACCTCTCGTAGATCTGTAATGCTAATTCAGCCTGCAGCATTCAACACTTCATCAAACAGTAGGATAGCACTCTCTCACTAGAAAACTCACTAATACAACTTATACAACATCCAGTATCTGCCCATCCAGTATGACCCATTCCAGGGGCCTCGCCACACCACAGAACCCCAGAAAACAGCAGCTAAGCCCGAATAGACCTCTCCCCAACCTCGCCTCATCTCCACTCACCACTTGGGCCAGGGCCAGGCAGAGGGTCTGCAGAATCACCCAACTCTTCAACAAGGCAGAGAGCGCAGCCATGGTCCCTCGATCTCCTCTACCTCTCTCCTCGGTGCACAAAAATCCTCTCTTCTCTCTTCACCTCCTTCTGCCCGTTCCTCTGCTCCTCTCCCGGCCGGTGTGTAGCGGGACTGTGGGGTGAAGCCGTCCCGAATGGAGAGTGGGGGGGGAGGAAGGGTGGATGGAAGGATGGATGGGGGGGCTCTGTGCACTGACCAAGATGAATCCACTCAGGGGGAGAGAGCTGTGTGTGGAGAGGGGAGGATGGAGGGAGGGGTGGAGGGGAGGGCAGTGAAACGAGAGAGAGAGAGAGAGAGAGGGGGAGAGGTGTAACCCCGTGCTACGGACGGCCCATGAGAACACAGGAGCTCCTGAGGAGCGGCCCCACATGCGGGCATGCATGCGCACATACACAAGCACGTGCACATATACACTTATAGCCTCTTACACACACACACACACACACACACACACACACTATTTTGTTTTACTATACTTGTGAAGACATCACAATTTTAGGACAGCATCAAAATTAGCCAATAATATCTCCAAGTTTTTAGATCGGCTATACACCGGCAACCAAGTATACCTAGGGCACAACTCTAACCCCAGCCCCCAAACCTAACCTCGAAGTGCTTAATCCTAACATGAATCGTTTTCTAACTCTACACCTATTTTTCTTTTACCATAAAACAACTATCTTTCTTGTATACTACTACTATACTTGTGGGGACATTTGGCCTTCACAAAATGTAGTGACACACTAACACACACACACACACACACACACACACACACACACACACACACACACACACACACACACACACACACACACACACACACACACACACACACACACACACACACACACACACACACGCCAGACGGATACCTCTGCATAGAAAGGGGCATGGATCATAGCCTTCCATGCATGCAAGACGCAGGATCTTACAATTTGATTGGATGCACATAACTACTGCCTTATGAATAATCCAATTTAATACAGATTTCCATGACTCAGCCGCTAACTCCTCCTACTGCAAACAGAGTGAATGAAACATGAGTGGAAAGCTTAAAACTCGGGCCTAAATGCACCCCCCCCCTTTCTCTCTCTTCACATGTGTGTTCTGTTTACTATCACCCTGAGGTTGACAATAGCATGCCAGTGCAAATGAAATGTACCTCTGCAATATTTCTACAACAACGTTGACAGGAACTAAGGAATGAGACGGCTTCTCCTGGAAGGATACATAAACAGAGGTTCATTCAATGGGGGAAAGAAGGTGGATAGTATCCATTTTGGAAAGAAAAACATGTGGATGTATTGCATCACTGTTGTTAACTGTCATTATTATTTTTTTGCTGCTCGAAAGCCTCTAGCAAATACAACAACCGCAACAATGGGATAACAATATACTTAGATACCAATTTGAACTGTGACACTGCATTTTACTATGTACACGGGCAACTACTGACATCTGGTGGTCGTGTTGGTAACGGCAGTTTAGTTCCCACAGTAATAGAAAGAGACCTTTCAAGGATGAATAAACAAAGCTTGTGGAAGAGTGAAAAATGACCCTATAGTGACCCCTATAGCACAGAACATATATTTAATCCAAAGGAGCATTGATTCTGCTGCCCACTAGATGGCAGCAAATGCACATTGGCTAAAAGTGTGCTGAGATTAGCCACTTAACTGCTGCAGGAGTGTTCACTGTGCAACAAAATTCCACATTTGTCCTCCTCAGGGAACATTACTGACCAGTCTGTGAGGGGAAAACATTTACTCGAATGATGATTTATTGCATGCAACACAGCTTCTCATTGCACGGGGGATTAAAAGGCATCTCAAGAAAAAGTTAAAGCGCTATTGCTTTCAGTCCAAAAGCATTCAATGCATTATAGTCTCATGAACTGTCAAATGTTTACCTTCGAGACAGCTACTTATTTTAATCCTTTATTAGAAAAAATATATCAAAGAGATAGTTGCATTAAGACCTTGAACAATGTGCAGTCTAGAGTTTGTCTGTGTGTCCGCGGGTAATCTCGCAAGCCACTGGACTGATCAGTGCCAGATTTCTTGTGCATACTGCCAGTAGGCCAAGGAAGTCATTCCTTGAATATTTTTCACATATTGGGAATATTTTTGTTTGTATTTTTGCTGCTCGAAATTTTCATTATATTTGGACAAGACTGACGTCATGTTGATAATGTAGTTTTCGCAGAGCCAGAGATCCAAAGGAAAGCCATGCCGTTATTAAACCCTTGTATAGTCTTGTTTTTTCATTTGTTTTATCTCTTCCGTGTAATGCTGTTGTAAAGCACTCAAAAAGCACTACTCATTATTATTTTCATTATTATTAGTAGTAGTATTTCACTCATCAGTGTGGCCTGAATTACATGATTTTCCCAATCAAAGTCAGCCTTGCTGTCCACTGGGCCGCACACATTGGCTGCCAGAATAACTCATGCAGTAGCCTACATACACAAAATGTACCAACCTACATTTAGTTGCGCCCTGATGTTGCACATCGACAATTGCCGATCTACAAGGTCACAGCGTGTTGCGATGCAATGCGTTGTGAGCTTGGAGATCTGCAATTTTCAGCGCACAACAACAAATCAGGCATAAACTGTCAGTGAGCCACCTGCTGCACATGAGACGACTTTCCTCGGCAGTTCTGCTTTTGGATGTGCTGCAATCAACCACACACTGCACTCTTTTCACTTGATTGCTCGGGTCTAAACATCAAAATCACTGATGCAAAGCTTGACAAATCATTGCATGAGGAAAAAGGGAGAGATACAGTATACATAGGAAATGTCTAAACCAAACATTCGTGCCGAGTGGATCCCCAGTGGTGAAGAGAGAAAAGAACATCACTTGCTCGGCGGTGTTTCTCGTTACATACTGTTCCCCCGCTAACTATAACGTAGATAACAGACATGGAAAACTGCAGGCGCTCCAAACACGAGTGCCGAAAATAGAGCTGTGTTCCGTCAGCAGAAATAACGGAGCAGAAATAAGACTTCCGGTTGACGATCTCTTCAGAATAAGAGTACCCTCTAGAGTAAAAAGAAACCATTGAAAACCATTGAAAAACGGTTCATTTGCACATTAAAACTATAAATTAAGCATTTAAACGAAGCTAGAAAACACATATTATGTATATTTGTAATAAAAAAAGTGTTTAACTGTTTTAATAACATAAAAAATGTATCTAAATGGATAAATGCTGTTCACTGGAGTGCATAGACTTCACAAATTGGGCGCTGGACACGAGGGTTAGGGTTTTCAATACAGGTGTATTTTTCCAAATACACCTGTCTGGCTTAGCGGAGAGTGTGGCGTTGTAGAGGGGGTCTCCCTGAACGCGTGCGTATGTCACAAGTGCCGCCACAAATTCCTGTCTCGTGTCCAGCGCCCAATTTGTGAAGTCTATGCACTAAAAATGGCTGTTTTCTGACCCCTGACCTCACTGGACGGCCCGCCACTTTTCCAAATACACCTGTCTGGCTTAGCGGAGAGTGTGGCGTTGTAGAGGGGGTCTCCCTGAACGCGTGCGTATGTCACAAGTGCCGCCACAAATAGCTGTCTCGTGTCCAGCGCCCAATTTGTGAAGTCTATGCACTAAAAATGGCTGTTTTCTGCCCCCTGACCTCACTGGACGGCCCGCCACTTTTCCAAATACACCTGTCTGGCTTAGCGGAGAGTGTGGCGTTGTAGAGGGGGTCTCCCTGAACGCGTGCGTATGTCACAAGTGCTGCCACAAATAGCTGTCTCGTGTCCAGCGCCCAATTTGTGAAGTCTATGCACTAAAAATGGCTGTTTTCTGACCCCTGACCTCACTGGACGGCCCGCCATTTTTCCAAATACACCTGTCTGGCTTAGCGGAGAGTGTGGCGTTGTAGAGGGGGTCTCCCTGAACGTGTGCGTATGTCAAAAGTGCTGGCGCCAACAGCCGTCTCCTGTCCAGTGTCCAGTATTGTCTGAAATTGGCACTTTTCTTACGTCAGGCCGCACTGGGCCTGCCACTTTCTTTTTTTTTACAAATTATCTCTCAAATGTTCACCAATATTCTCTACTGGTCTGTATCCATTTTCTATCAAGTTTAGGGGCGCTCAGTTATGGAGAAGTACACACACACACACACACACACACACACACACACACACACACACACACACACACACACACACACACACACACTAAAAATGTACTAATATTTCTCTATCTTTTTTTATGCTGTGTTTCCATGTTGTATATATGTTGTTAAATAATATAAATTTGTAATATTTTTTTTCTGATTACTTTTGTATTTGTATTGTATTTTAGTTTTTAAATACGTGAGATCAACTTTATAAACCCCAAATTCTTCTCCTTTTTTTTTATCTCGCTTGCACTATCTACTATTATTATTTGTAGCATATTTTGTGGTCTCTTTTATCATTGTTTATGTGCTTCTGCAATAAACAATATTATATCATCATCATTTTCCAAGAGTGACCTGGCCTAGAGTCATCATTATTACAACAATGGACAAACAATACAAAAACAATATATATATGTAACACACACAAATCAATATCCAGTTAAAGTGCAAAACAGTGCTAAGTGCACATTTAATGGGGGTCAATAGCCAATTTCAAACTGGAACAACCTGGCACTTAGAAGTGATCTAGTATAAGCCATTTAAAAAGACATAATGTACATCATAAATGTATTTTTTAAATACAATTGTGTCTTTCTTTTTTAAACTTGCCACTTAGAAGTGTTTTAGTATGAGCCATTTAAAAGGCATACATCATAAATGTATTTTTAAATTAGATTTGTGTCTTTTAAAAAACATAAAAAATTAACGCTCTTATTTTGAAGGCAACCGGAACCCTTATTTCTGCTAGCTCGAAAACCGGAAGTCCAATTTCTGCTGACGGAACGGAGCTCGAAAATAGCCAATCTACAAGCTCACTATGCGGGAGCGCATATTTTCAGCCTGACACTGTCATACGACAAAGCATAAATCTCTCTCTCTCTTTCTCTTTCGTCAGCCTCTTCCTATCTCTTCTCTTTCTGTCATCTCGTTCTTTTTCTCTCTCGATATGTCTTACTTTGTTTCCCCTCGGTTTAGGTTCACAACACTGCGGGGAATAATGACCTAATCCTTTTTATTTATTTATTAATTCCTTTATTTTTTAAAGTGCGAGTGTGACATCATATTCTGGTCCATGGGTGGATACATAGCACAGTTTCTGATATGTACTGTCTACTGGGGAGCTGCATGAATAAACATGGCCATGTGCTCACACAGTCCCTCATAAAGCAGCCAGCACGCTCACATGCCCTCCTTCTAAACAAGCACCCAGTTCTTTGCATAAGCTATGTACAGTATGTACCGACGCACAGACGCACAGGCACACGCAGTCATGCATGCACATTGCACAAACTCACACCACACACACAAATTCACACACGCATGTGCGCACGCACGCACACACACACACACACACACACACACACACACACACACACACACACACACACACACACAC
Organism: Gymnoscopelus microlampas; assembly: GCF_963454915.1. Lineage (NCBI taxonomy): Eukaryota > Metazoa > Chordata > Actinopteri > Myctophiformes > Myctophidae > Gymnoscopelus > Gymnoscopelus microlampas. Next base: position 22,780,741 of record NC_139952.1, read on the forward strand.
ACACAGGAAAAGGCATCACATTGGGGCTTAATTGAAATCTTATGAGTGACCAGGGAGACTTTTGGTTGTGCGCTGCACTGGTATCCTGCTCTCCAGTCCCCCCTTTTCCTGAGAAAGATCTGTTTCACACAGACAGGCTGTGTCCATTCCCTCCCTACTCCCTAATAACACGCCAGAGAGAACGAGAGAATGGAAGCAATCACAGAAATCTGACGGAGAGACAGAAACACACACACACACACACGCCTGCCACACAGCACAGCACACACACACACACACACACACACACACACACACAGCTTGATCCTGACGGACAGGGTAAATATTATTGCTGTGTGCAGGTGTACAGAGTGTAACACCGAGTTGATAAGAGAGCAGGTCATTAACAACCCAGCAGGGGGTTTTAATCCTCCTCCGGCTGGCCCACCACCCTCCATCCAACCCGTCCACCAGGCTGGAGTGCAGCACTAGGGGAGTGGAGGCACTCCCTGACAGGCTGATGATCTACAGGCTGTGGATATTGGTCTGCAGAGCATGATATATGGTCATTAGGGCATTTCACAAGGCTAATTTCTCAGCGAGAAAATCACCATGGGCAGCCGCGAGGTTACGGAGCTTCAGATGTTTGAAATTGCGGAGGGGGAATTCGGGGCCGATGAAGACATCTTGCGGTCAGATTTGGCTGTCTATCCGGGGAGCTAATGATTTGGCGGGGATGCTTTGGGGTAGGCTACGGTATATGTGTTTGCCGCGTGTGTGTGTGAATGAGCGTGTGTGCGTGCACGGCAGTCACGTCTGATTTTAGACCTTAACGAACGCCTCATTATTCTGTGGATTGACATCCTGGAGGACTGGAGGTTCACATCCTCCTGAGAGTCAACAATAATATTCACACCGTGGAGCAACAAGTGACAGGAGGTGGGATCGGCCGCCTGGGGATAGGAAGGTTCCTGGTTCGATCCCCGCGGCCCCTCCCATGCAGCTTCACGTCAAAGTGTCCTTGAGCAAGATACTGAACCCCTAACTGCGTATATGGCATACAGTGTATGCTTTGAGCGGTCGGAAGACAATCCATTTATATTAATAACTTAATTAATTTACATTTTTGGAAATCACAAAGTGCTACTGGGTTTAAATCAAAAGGCACACAAATCACAAAATCAGGGCAAAAACAACAAGAAGCCCCTTTCTTGGTGGAAAAAGTCGATTAAAAACTGTAAAGCTGTGTTAAAAAGGTATGTTTTGAGTCAACTTTTAAAAGCATCGGTAGATTGGAGTGCCAGTGGAGTGAAAGGAGGGTGGTTGTGATGTGGTCAAATGTACGCACTCTCATCAGGATCCTAGCAGCAGCTGTTTTGGATGTATTGAAGCCGCTGCAGGCTCTTGCTAGGGATCGCGATTTACCTTGCACCCTTCGATTAAAAATGCATTTACCTTGACAAAGTGCCAACCTTAAGTACAGTTACTAAGTACACACTACTACACCGAAGGCCAGATCAGCCTTTCAACAACTCTCTAAGTAGTATAAGTACCTGCAGAGAGCCCAGGTGGATGGTGAACGGTGACTCATTCAGTGACAGTGAAGGCTGCTATAGAAAGACAAGAACACATTAGCAGCCAGTGATGCTTTTATACCTTATTCGGGCCACTACGCGGCTAGGATGGGATGAGGTGCTGTTAAAGTCATATAAGCCACAAAGAGCGACCAGACATTCCACACAAAGCTAAGGACAAAACACACCTCCTCAGCCAAACAACAGACAATCCTTGCTAATGCTGTTTGCATTGGCTGCGAATCCCATAAAAGTATTTTATCTTTTGACATTATTATGGTAGCCAGATATCATGTAAGCATCCTCTGTGCTAAAAAGACAGTTCTCCCAGCCTCCTCCTCCGTTTGACTCACTAAGGTCTCAGGGTGATGAAGTGCTGTTTTCACTGATCATAATTGGAGAGATGTATTCGCTATCGGAGGTGGTCTGGCAAGGGGAAAGGGTTGATCTTTAAATCCTCCATGAGCCCTTAGCGAGAGATTTCCACTCTTCCAAATGTCATAAAACAAGCAACAGTAAATCCATTCAATCTCCATTATTGTATTACGGATATAAATTGAGACCAGGCTGAGTGAAGATATCACACGTTTTGTTATTGTCCTGACACATGTGGTCCATTTGAACCCTTGTTTGTGTTCCAAGCCGAAAGCTTTGTAATAAGAGTAATCTTTGGCTTTGTATTCATTCAAACTTGTGAGACAAATTATATTGCTATGGCTCTGTCATTTGGTAAAAAGCTTGCACTCTTTTTACAAGACAGATTAACCATTAAAACACATCCCCATGCATCTGTGCAACATCTACAACTGTCGCCAAGACTATTCCCACGAGACACAAGAACCAGAATGGTGGTTGTGAAATACAGTAACTGGACACTTTTTGGAAGATGCTCATAGTTCTTGTTATGAATCATCTGTTTATGTGTGGGTCTGTCAGTCTGTTTGTGTCTTACACATGCATATTCTTAGTTTGCTTTTGCAGGAGCCAGGCATAGTAACAGCAAGCCAAACGTGGCTCATTTCTGTTGTCTAGATTAGCACAGTGCTATTGTAACACCCTGCTGCGTGATGTCTTTGTCGTTTTCCAAAAGGCAAGGCCGGCCACAAGCCAGAGAATGGTTAGTTGACAGGGATCTCTTGGTCTAAACCCCCGCAAATGTGAAAAATATGGTGTTAGTTTGACAACAATATGCAGTGCAGAAAAGCACAGTGCTCTAATGTAAGTCAAATATAAATCATGCAGGACATACAAGCAGAGGCTGGCCAAAACGGTCTCAAGGTCTTGATGACTGCATCCAAAAACGAGCCAGGAGAGAGGCATGGTCCAGCAATCCTGCAGTAGTCTAACACATCAAGATTTAACTTGAAAAGTTAAAAAGTTAAATGAACACTCAGGAATTTGCATCCTCTGCATTATCTCAAATGCGACTCCTAGGGATACAGCAAAATGCATTTGCTTAACCTTCTCTGTCTCTTTGTTGAGAAAATACTCATGGACATATCCCAATATACAATATGAAAGCATATCATTCCATTTGAAAGCACATTACAGGCCATAAGAGGGTGTGGGAAACCTAAAAAGGGATGACAAATGAAATGCATTGTAATGTCGAACTGAATATTTTATTTAATATTACTTTATTTTAGGACTTTATCTTACATTTATATTATCCCATGTTCCACTGGATAAAAGGCATTAAATGTAAACATAAAGTCTACCTGCGAAACAAAGCAACAGAGAGCTTCCATTCCACAATAGCAAACACTTGCTCCATAATTCAACAGTCCTTCAGGGCTGAAGGACATGTACTGTAGCGAGAAACTTTCAGAAGTCACACCATAATCTTTACACAGGCAACACATTCTCACACATAGCCGTCAGTTATTGCCGCTCTGTCATTTTCACTCCCTAATGCGGCACTATAGACTACACAAACTAAAACGTATTGGAGCTTCAAATATTACTCAAATTGTGGTGTTTGGCCAGTTAAGTTAAGGCTTAACTGCTCCCAACATATGTATGTTTGTTTGCCTCCACCATCGGTGTGTGAATGGGTTAATGTAATGCACATTGTAAAGTGCTTTGCATAAAAGTGCTTTATATAAATGCACCGTTTACAATTCATTTTCATAAAAAGGGTTTGGCTGGAATTCACAATTTGCCATCCTTTCATCTGTAACTAGCTTTTGCAATTCGCATTCTACATGTGTCAACTCCTACACACATTTTCTCTTACCTATGACATATGGACAGTGCAGGGTTTTGGCTCCACCAGTCCATGGGCTTAATGCTGTGGTTTTCAAACATATTCATGTTAAGGATGTGTGTTGCTGCAGACCTCCATCTGAAAAAGGGAAGATTTGTGTTAAAGAATTTCAAAACGATTCAACATTTTCAACATTTTGTTAAAATAACAGATCCATCACAAATTCACAGCGTGTTGTCAGATCATTGAGGAGGCCCCTCAAGGACCCCTTGGGGCCCCCGGACCCCACTTAAAGAACCACTGGTTTAATGCTACTTCTCTACTAACTGCCTCAGGCTAGGCGATGTGGCTGATGTACTGTAGGGTTGGGTGCAGAGCCGCATTAACCGCGGAACTTAGTGGAACTGGCGTTCCACGGCCCACAGCCTGCAGGGCCCTGTGAGAATTGTGTATTTAATTTGTGTGTATTTAAAGAAAAAATGTTGATTTATATTGGTTAAATAGAACCAAATTAGACCGAATTAGACCGAATTAGACCCGAAAAAAATCGCGCGCTTCGCGCACGCGCGCAGGTTGTGCGCATGCACGCGCGTGCATGTGCGTGACATTACGCGACTGGGGGGGGCTTTGATTTTGTGGTGTTCCACGGCCCTGAGGGGTCTTAACGCGGCCCTGGTTGGGTGATATGGCCAAAAATCTAATATTACATCATGTTTTACCAAATATATTGAGGTTGATATTCTGATGATAATACAATATTGTTTTAATTCTTCAACAAAAAATAAATAGCGATAGTAGCCGACCTACATGCTCACAACATGTCAAGAATTAACAGCCATTTCTGACAATTTAAACCTTTTTTTTAAAGGAAAACCAGCTAAATACAACACTTTTGCCATATCGCAGTATTACAATATACGTAAATTCCCATACGATATCTAGTGTCTTCACTGTATTGATATAATATTGATATATTGCCCAGCCCTAGCTCCAGGTGCAAACTGGCAAACACCACTACTGATACATTCAAGGGACACCTTTAGACCAGCTGGGATTATAATAAAGACAGGATTATAATAAAGAGGTTCTCAAACTATGGGTCGGGACCCAAAGTGGGGTCACAATACAGTAATGGTTATAGATTTGGTGTTGAAAAGCATAGCCTGTGGATGCATTTTCTTGCAGACTAGACTATATACTTATGCTTCCACTTACAAATATTTACAGAAATGCCTTTCTGTAGCTTCTTAACTACGTTGAGAAGACACACATCAAAAGGAATCACAGCCTAAGTAAATGTACTTTCTTATAAATAGTATTGTTCAAGGCTACTGTCACAGGGCAGCCCGTGCCCTATACACAGACACGCTAAGAGGGAAGGGACAGTTTGTAGCATCATGTGATTTTTACCTGTATTCATTCAAATGTAGAAATAACACAGACTTCAGGGGTTCAAACTTTATGTTTATTTAAACACTGTTTATTAGAACTGATTTGCAATGTTTGTTTGTCACCTGGTCTTTCCTCTCCAGTACTGGCACCCTCTGAATCTGACATGTAACTGCCGAAACAGAGCAGGGCCAGTCCATTTGGTTTAAGAAGGGGTGGAATGTGCCAAGTACTGTAGAGGAGGAGGGGTGTTAATGTTATTTAGCATTTTGCTTGTATGTGTTTGGTGCCTGAAATATGTATTGAAGGGTATTCATGGACAATATGTTTAAGAAGCATTTATGTAATTGTAGATTAACTCATGGGCCTTGGTTTGCCTGGTTTGAGATAATGGATAGAAATTACTTTCATGGTGCTTGGTTTATCCCACCTTGCTAAAAAGCAGGCATGCTACAGGTATGGGGAGTTCAGTTAGACTTGGAGCAACAAGCTGTAAGCTACCAGGGCCCATGTTTAAGGGTGTCGCCTGTTTAAGTTTCTTAAGTTCCTAGATTGTTTTCTTTAGTTTGCTGTCAAGTATGATCATTTTCTATATTTTTTTGCTTACGATTTGCTTGGGTACAAAAAAAAAAAAAAAAACTTGCATCTCTGGATCTCTTGGCCAATTGGTCACTTTTACAGCTACCAACGTATGCAATTTGGAATGCTTTATTTCAACTTTGAAATTGCACTATTTAATTTATATCACATTATATTTATATTAAGGGGCGGCCATAGCTGAGTGGTTAGTGAGCCCGCCTAGGGAGCCAGAGGCAGCGGTGGCCTAGTGGTTAGAGGGGCGGCCTTGATACCGGAAGGTCCCTGGTTCGATTCCCCAATTCATCACATCAATCATGAATCACCGCTGAATAGCCCTTGAGCAAGGCTTCCATGCAGGGTCTGGCTGTAAATAAGTTCCGCACTTAGTCCAACACCCTGGGTAAACAACAAACTTTGCTTTGCTTTGCTTTGCTTTGCTTTGCTTTGCTTTGCTTTGCTTTGCCCCAGGTTCGATTCCAGGCCAGGCCAGCATATGTGTCGATGAAATGAAATTTGTCCCTGAGCAAGACTCTTAACCCCTAATTGCTCACAGGTTCTCATTGGAAACAAGACCGCAAGGACTTTCATGAACGACCTGTTAAAAGGAATTATCGTTATCCTTACTATAAATCAAGTGTGGGGTCCCAAAATAGACCCCCTGGTATTAAAAAAGTATTAGAACCCCTGTAATAATGGTTGTTACCTGGATGACTCAGCCAGGGCCATATGAGGCTACTGAGGTTCAATCATCCAACCTGTATTTATTTTCTCGGAAATACATTGAGGGCAGAGCCCTCATTTTCAATGATGCCGAGATTACAGAAGGCATAATACAACAGTGTAATAATATTGAAATAAGAGCAGCAGGATAAAACAAGTTATGTATTGTGAAAACAAGCAAAGAACAGAGTATGAAAACAATAATAACGACCATTTTTAATTAAAACAATGACATTTTAAAACTACAATTAGCGAGCAAGTTTCTAAATGGCCCCATTGAGATCATGGAGTCCATTTTTCAAGTGCAAGTAATTCATGCCAGCTAAGGGAGTGCTAGAACCGAAGGCTGTTTGACCTCGCTAAAGTAAGTAAAAAATAAAATAAAAATGTGAGTAGCCTACTTCTTTCCACCACTGCTGTGAAGATGAGTCCAGGCGTGACACCGCAGATGGTTCTCATCCCTGGATATGAAAGGCAGAGGAAACACAAAACACCTCCAACCTGACCTTGTCTGGCTGGAACTGCAGAGGAAAGAGTGAGGAAGAGGGGCATGGCGAGGAAGAGGGACATGAGAAACTTTGTTTAGCATAACGTTATGTCGGGCAGAAACCCTGTATGTCCATATTTCCTCTTTTTATGAGGAAGTATAACACAACAGGGCATAAATGCCCTGTTGTGCAAAAGTAGCGGCATACGGATGCCAGGTTGAAACAGGGTTAAGTCTGTCTGTGGGCATTTATAAATATTTAACCAACAAGAGATTGTGACTAAGTAATGACTACATTGAGAACCTCCCAGAGAGAGAGCTATTTAATGTTATTACGTAGTAAAGAGAAATAGAAACAAAAAAAAACCCTGATAAGGGATTAATACATCAAAATAAATAATGCCATTATAAAAATGGGCAATATGTTATTTGTTGTGAATTGACAAGCACCACAAAACACTGTAAATATTATTAAACTGGAGTGAAATACAAGGCCTTAAAAATGGCATCACTTGCAGAGTTCTCTTGATCATTGTCCAGAAGCAGCGATAACAACCATTCCGGGAAAATGAATCATAACCGTGTCTGTGGGAGCCCATATAAATGCAGTGTGATATTTCTTTATCTCGACTTGATGAACGATGAATGAAGGAATAAACTTTATTTCCCTTCAGGGAGCAGGTAAGGTTGTGTTCTTATCTTCATGCACCTTTATTGCTGTAGTTCCAAGCAGGACAATGTTTCAGAATTATTTGGTTTAACCATTATATAAACCCTATACACTTCCTTGAGTGGAGTCAAGGAACCCCTGGTTCTATCCTTGGTCCAGTGCTTTTCCTCCTCTTTCCTCTCTTCCACAACATAGCCAATAGATAAACTAACGCGTTGAGTAGATCTACAATTTCTCCCAAATGTTTGCCTATGACATGCCCACAATAGGTACGCTAGGGTTCATGCAAAACACATCAATCGCAAATAATGTACCCTTATTGAAAATATGAACCTTTGGTCTACTTCCCACCTAGCTTACATACAGTATAAGTAGTTTGGAGTCACAACCATTTGGATGGTAATTAAATGCTGCTGAGCAGAAATGGTGGCATGACATTACTGGAGGCAGGCCAATTTCACGCAGGTATGTTGCAATCATGCTCACTTCCTGCATTTAGACTTTGAGGAGGTCCTCCACACACGTGCACACACACACACACACACACACACACACACACACACACACACACACACACACACACACACACACACACACACACACACACACACACACACACACACACACACACACACACACACACACACACACACACACACACACACACACACACCATCATAGGAATAGGAAAGCCTCCATCTGTGATCTGTGTGGTTTGATGATCCATGCAGTGGTCCTCTCATTGCAAAACCTACAGACATATCTAATCGATGAAATCAGAGAGCGAGCGACAGACAGACAGACAGTGGAGCGAACAAGAGTACGAGAGCGTGAACAGTGAGGGAGAATCGAGAGACAGGTATAAAGAATGAGAGAGGGAGAGGAATAGAGAGAAAGGGAAAGAGAGACAGACACAGAGAGAGAGAGAGAGAGAGAGGGGGAGAGGGATCCGACTCAAACTACTGTCAGAGTGCCTTATGAGATGTCCTGTAAAGTAGCACCATATGTTTCCTTACAGATGTCTAGAGGCCACCGTAGGGGTCACATATGGTTTGCTGTGAGTACACAGTATCTGTGTACTCAAGGAAAATGTCCTTGTTCTAATGCAGTGCACTTCACAGGGCAGAACCAGAGCAAAGCAAATATGTGTGCAATGCGCAAACAAACATGGAATAAATACTTTCACCTAAAACAAAATAAATGTCATGTTCACTGTAGTAAAAACCAAATGTTCCTCCTGACTGTTTACTGTTGGAACATCACAATGATTTATCTAGATTTAAACTCTGCCATCTTATTGTTTTCCAGCCATTTCACATAAATTGTTGAGTCAATGTTATCTCACTGAACAGTTAAGTATATCGTTACAGGATTAGGCCTACATAGGGAATCCAAAACAGAGATTTTAAAACAGGGGTTCCCAAACTTTTCCATGCCAATGATCCCCAAATAGCCATAGCCTTTGGCTGAGGCCCCCTATTGTGAAATAGCTTAAAAAGAAGGGGGAACAAATAAAAAGATAATAACGCTTCAGTGAAAATAATATGCCAGGCTTAAACTGGCACAATAATCTATTATATAAGGGAAATATAATTTCCCTTTTAATGGGGAATTTAAAGATTTCAGGGATATTGGTAGAGCATTCCACTGTGTAAACCAACAGTCCTGATTGAATTTAATTGAATTTAAATTCAGGGCTGTATGGAGCGGGTCATTCTGTGCATGCGTTAATTGCGTAAAACGCGCGCGCACGCACACACACACACACACACACACACACACACACACACACACACACACACACACACACACACACACACACACACACACACACACACACACACACACACACACACACACACACACACACACCTTCCAATTGGCTCCAGTTGCGGCCAAGGCCCTCACATTGAAATCCTGTGTTTTAAAATGTGATATTACTGCATTTGAACGGCACACACAAGAGGAACTACTAACCAGACTCTAATCAAATCCAACGTAGAGGTGATATCTGTGATATATCAAAAGGTACATACCAACATCAGCTCTGCATTTCATCAAGCAAATCACAAAGTGAAGCATGATTCATTTTACAAGCAGCAGGTACCAGGCACAGTATGCTGTTAGATACATTATACTATTCGCCCCTTTCTTTTTATTTTCAGAAAATGAACCTACAATCCCCGCACAATAATGCGGCTGTCACAGCTCAATCTGACATACGTTTATTTAACATGAAAACATAAAAAATACAGACACAAAAGCCATGCCAGGAAAAGGCGCACACGCCTAAGTATGCACAACCCCGATGCAAGCGGAGGTGCATATAACGCACACGGCCACATGAGCACGCAGAATTGCTCCTATGGCCAGAGGCAGACGTTATCATAAACACCAGTGTAATGTGGATCAACCATTTTATTTTCAAAACAACGGCACTATCTAAACGCCTACGAATCTAAATACTGTAGGCAACATGTACTGATACAAATAAATAAGGAGTGCTGGGAGCGGAGGTGGAGTCTGGGGACGAGTTTTCAGAAAGATGGGGAGTCAGTCATTCCACAGCTTGGGAGCCAGCCACACATAGCAAATCACATTTCAATATGTTTGTGTATTTGTTCCCAGACACGACTCCATGGCCTGCCCTAAGTGCTTGTATAAATGAAGAAAAAAATAGGGAACTTGCACTGAGTGCACGGGGTCAAGAATAGCGTTTTTTTAAATTCAATTTAACATCTTAAGTAAAAAAGCAGGTGCTCTTCAAGGATTGCTCAAGGATTGCTCACATGCTTTAATGTGTACTTATGTCTAAATTATCTACTTTGATAGATGTACTGTACAGCAACAACATAGTTGCAATTTGCAAACTAGGCTTACCTTCTACGTTCTTCTTCACAATGTACCTGTTGCTGTTTCCATATGGCAGAAGATCACTACTCCATGACTTGCTGTGGTATTGCACCTTGTGGATACATAACTTTTGTATTAAGCTTTCAGGAGATGTGTGTGCACAAAACAACACATCAAATGAACACAGGGTGTGTACGGCAGCCAGCCTGCAGATGCCTACACCAATGTCATTTTGCCTTTGTATGTAATTGTGCTGAACGTATAAATGGGGCTTTAGAATAAAAATAAATAAATGGGGCTTTAGAATAAAAAACAATGACTGTCCACCATTATTTATAATGGAAGACCTTGGTATTTGGATGGCAGCCAGAAAAGCATCCTGTTATTTGTACTCTGATCATTAGATGTTAAAACCATGTTATTAAATTGTGGATGCATTTTCAGCCTTTCATCAGGGTCTAAAATGCAGTGGAGTTCAGATGTTGTTCAATAGTACAACTCTTCAAGTGGTAAAGTGACATAGGTCACATGGCATGTTAATACCACTATTAAATAGACCACATCCTAGACCGTAAAAACAACAATCAAGTGCAAACAAAAAATACTGTACTATGACAACGACGTTACACTTATAATTATGATTAGGGCTGCAAATGATTACTGTCATCCATTATTGTGGGACACACAAACAAACTGACAGGCCAGAACGGCCAAGGAATTCCTGCCCTGGCCGGTACTATGTATTATGATGTCAGTACCCGTTGTACTTTAGTACTTGGAGAAAATCTATGTCAGTCATCTGTGAGTAACCATGTGCTTTAAAACTAATTGTCAAATAAATACAAGCAGAGATCACTGGGACTGTTCCAGAGGCGAGGTTCAACCACGCAGCCTGTGTTTTGGGGAAACAGTGGTGGAAAAAGTACTCAAATGTTTTACTTAAGTAGAAGTATCAATACTGCAATGTACAAATACTTAAAAGTAAAAGTACGGAATTCTAAATTTACTTCAACAGCAAATTCATTTTCTAATTATGGCAAAGTAAAAAAGTATTGGCATCAAAATGTAATTAAAGTACCAAAAGTAAAAGTACTCATTATGCAGAATGTCCCATTACGCAGTTTTCAAATGGATACAAATCTTTTCAAAATAGCAGATCTACAAGCTCACAATGCGTCGCATCGTGACACATTGTGAGCTTGTAGATCGGCTATTTTCAAATGGCCGAAATATATATAGGACTGAAATGTTTTTTATATGTTTTGCAATAATCAAAATCTACAAAGTAACTAGTAACTAATGTGTTCTAATAATTATAGTGGAGTAAAAGTACAATATTTGCCTCTGAGCTGTAGTGGAGTAGAAGTACAGAACATTGGAAATACTCCATTAAAGTAAAAAATACCTAAAAATGTAACTTAAGTACAGTACTTGAGTAAATGTACTTATTTACTTTACGCCACTGGTTTTGGGGAAGGTCATGTATATCTATGGAGGATACAAACAGCTGCCTGGACACAGTAATGCCATCTACAAGTTGGACACCACCACAATGGTTTGGTCTTTAATGAACACCAGAGGCACTCCACCACAATGCTTCATCATCTCACTCTGTCATGTCACACTCACATCATGGCATCGTCGGGACATAACAAAGATGTTTTTATTTGGGGGCCGAGGGGACGAGGGGAACATCATCAGAACCAGTCAGTCATCATCAGTCCTAGTGTGAAGACGTTATGCAAGCTATATTCAATACAGTCTGGAGCCTTCAGGACTCGCACACTACATAAAAAACTGCAATATTAAAATTGAGAGAGAGAGAGAGAGATGGAGAGAGAAATGAATGCAGCAAACTGAAGAATACGTTTTGTTTTTAAATATAAAATTGAGTATTCGATCACAATATTTGTCATCTGACTATGACATAATTTGTGTACTAGGTTAACAACACTCTCATAGAGCCTATTAATTATTATTAATACTAATAGTATGTGGGAATACTAATAGTAGATCACCCGCACTAGTAAGAGGAAAGTATCCTATAAATTCCACAAAGAGTGAGTGTGTATGCAAGTGTGTCCTCAGCGTATCTCAAGAACTGTCTACTCTAAACAATCACCTTCATGTGATTCAGGTGAACATCATAATGATGGTTACTGCACTATTAAAAACTACACCACACCAACACAACATCAACAGAACTACACAACACACAAAACCATACCAACACAACATCAACAGAACTACACAACACACACACACAAACTTTTCTCCTGACTGTGAAAGGCCTTATTCAAAGAGATGAACCAGCCAGTAGGCTACGGGGCTGCACCATTAATGATAATAAACAGAGAAAGATGAAGACTGCATTCATACCAAGACACAAAGTTAAAAAGTATAATAATTAATTATAATAATTAAAGTATAATATAACAGTAAAACATAAAATTATAGCAACACAGAGCCTAGAAATAATCATTTGCTGGTTATGTCTCTGTCATGGGCGCTAATGCATTAGACAAGCTTGCACATTGTCAGCGGAATATTGCTGACACACCCGAATGAGGAATGCCGAATCCATGGCGATAGTTTCAGCTCACACCTCTTGGGATTCTGGGTGCTGACGGGATCGTTT
>NC_139952.1:22798835-22853835 GCF_963454915.1 Gymnoscopelus microlampas
ACTTGTGTTACTACCTGTATGTCAGTGGTTCACTGATTTCTTTTTCATTTCAAGGACCCCAAAATAATATGTATTTGGCCACGGACCCCCATCTCAATATATTTTGTTCCAAGGACCCCCAGAAGCAAAGATTTGAGTTAAAAATGTTAATTAAAAAATATATATATTCAAATATTTGCACAAATTTGAAAGATTTCTCAAAAATAGCAGATCTACAAGCTCATAGCGCGGCACTCGGTGCCGCGCTATGAGTTTGTATATCTGCTATTTTTGAATAGCCAAAGTGTAAAATAATGCTTTTTACCTCAAATCTAAAAATGACAGATTCTTCTTCAGGTCTTACTGGGTTAAAAACCTTACCATTACGGAATGCTCCAACACATATGGTTGATGCCAGTTTTAAAGGTCTTAGACACCAAGAGCAATGCAAAACGTCACACAACTTTGTCGGCTAAAGAGTGAATCAACTTGGTCTAATTTTTATAATTAACAGAATACTGATCTTCCGATTAGGCTTGTGTCATTACTTCTTACGCTATCGTCATCTGCAAAGGACAATTTCAGATCGCTTCAAACTACTGGTTGTTTTGGTCATGTTTGCCATGTATTTTGACATGTTTGTATCAACGCGTTGCGAGCTTTTAGACCTGCTATTTTCGCCAATTAGGGTTCATGTGGTTGTTAAGAGCCTAGATACTACACCAACAGAAAGTCACTTTCCCTGAAAAGAACACAAGTTAGTGACAGACCTGGTGTGCAGGCCTATATGTGTCATTATGGTTGGTGGGTGTTAGGGAAAGAGGGAGAGTGGATTTCCTGGTTCTGGTGCACACAACAAAGAGAACAAGAGAACAGCTGGCTCCAATATGCGGTTCACCCGTAAAATACTCTGGATTACCTAATCTCACTCACACAACATGAGAGGTGCTCTGCGAAACGCGCACGTACACGCGCACGCACACACACACACACACACACACGCGCGAACGCTTATGAAAGTAGATGAGAACATGAGCACGCTGGCAATCCTGGTCAACAGAACATACATATCACATATGAAGCGCAGATGAACCGTGTGGATAGCCACCGAACGCCTCATGCCTGAAGGGGGAAAAACGCATAAGGAATGGGGAGAAAGGCATGCTAAAGGACATGAACTGGGATTGCATGAAACAGACCATGTCCCTCGCGGCTCGCAGCAGTTTGATCACAGCCAGCTCAATAAGAGCGCTGGCAGAAAACACGTTACCGTTGAAGCAAGCATTTGAAAATATATCAAGTAACCGAGGATGGAGGGAGCACTGGGATCTTCTTAAATCAATATATTTTATAAGGCGCGGCATCAAGTGTAATTATATTTCCCACTAACGGGTTGGAAGTCTCCATAGTAACCATTCCCAAGCTATCAGCCACTACCCACAATGACACAAGCAGCACCACAACAGTGTGTGAAAGTGCTTCAGATCTTCGCAGTAAAAACTAATGGGCAGGCGGTTAACCGGTGGTATAAACACACACACATCATCTGCTCATTGCTCTAATTGATTGCACCCAACCTCAAAGAAGAGGAGAACGGCTCTCGCAAGTTATACGGGAGACCGCAGGCAGATGAATGATGGTGTCTGGGTGTCTGCAACGGCCACTCTGGCATAGCTAACGCTACGTGTCACAGACCGATAATAATAAATGGATACATTTATTGTGGGAGGGGGCGGGGGGGGGGAGAAAAGATTTAGCTGCGAGAGAGGGAGAAGGCCGAATGTTTTTCCTTTGGGATGGAGAAGAGAATGACTTGACAGAGGTGGATGATGGAGAGCAAGAGATAGGGTCTGGATCTGTTTTTAGTTTAGGCTTAGGAATCAGACAAAAACAAATATATATCCATGAATTCAAGTCTCCATGGGGCGATAGTTTTGGGTGAACTATCCCTTTAACTGTTTTAATGAGGGTGTTAAACTGTCTATTTAGAGCAGTTGGTCAGCATATGAAGAATTAACTCTCTACCTGTCTACCTATGAAATTAGGATGTGAGGAGTAGAGCTGGGTGTGAAAACTGCCATTTTCCTAAAGCGCTTTGTCTGTCATTTCCTCCGCCTTCTCTCTTTTTCTGCGTCTTTGCTGGTGTGGCTTTTCTGTGCGGTGTGACTCGATTTTTAAGGTCTATAATGAAGCTGTCGTGCCAGTTTAGGCATTTCCTCCATGGGATAGCATGCATGCAGGGTGAACAGAGGTAAAACATCTGAGAGCCTGTATCAGAACAGAGAAGCCCCGATCTCCATGGTAATAGTATGTGTATCGTGGTATACACAAAGGCAAAGGTGCCAGGGTCAAAGAATCTCTGAGGATTTTTTTTTGCAACATTTCAGCGACTCCCTTCGGAATCTGAAATTCTAAATTTGTTTGTTCTGGATCTGTCAGGTTGTGATTATATCGTCTCCAAGCAGTTTTTCGCTCAAACAATCCAACTCTGACGCGTACAGTACAGTGGGAGCCTCTGAGTTTTTCAGCAAACTTCAACTAACAAGACTTTTTCTTTCCTCCTGTGTTTGTCGGATGCCGGTTCATCCAAGTTCAGCTCAATTCCAGTTCAAATGAGTGGAACTAATCTTTGTTTTCTCTGCTAAGCTGCTCCTCAGGGGTCTCACTTGCCTGAATGTCTTCCTTTCTCAGAAACAGCACAAACAGGCAAAAGAGCTAAGCTAGCAATTTACAATGTACAATTTAGGCATTTAGCTGACACTCATATAAAGAGTGACTTACGAAGTGAAAGCATCACCATCATCATTAATACATCCATTCTGACTTTAACAGGATACCGAGGGCTCAGCACCTCTCCTTTTCACTCATCTGCTAAACCGACGGAAGTAGGGATAGTGACACCAGCCAACAAATCGATCTTAAACAGATGCCTGTTTCCAGAGTGAATGAGAGCATTAACTGTTTTAAAAAGGGGCAGTTCTGTTCTCTTTCCTGTCCTCCCCCCACCCTGCCTGGAAGGAAGGCTGAGATTGTCGTGTGGAGTGACGGGTCCCATTGGGATGAGCGCTATCGCAAGGTTGATGTGCATACCACGTATACCACTCTAACAAGAAAACAAAACAGTCAAACCTTTTATGAAGTAATTATTTAATATATGGCTTCATGAAAAATTTGATGCCCATAATTTATGGCCATAATATTATTGAGCTGTGTTCTGAAAGAAAACACAAACAAATAGTTTTTCCTTTCAAACATAATGCATTTAACGTATCTAATTCCTGTATATAGCATTCCTTATTATAAGACCAAACCTTTTCTGTGGGCAGCCACATACTGTACAGGACTACAATCTCACAATCTACGCTTGTGCAGATGCATTATTCTCTTTTATTCTATTTTGCAACATACGATATTCCCACTTTTTTGTGCTATGTTACTTTTATTATGACTATTTTAATCTTCTTACTGTACTTTCATTATTGTCAGAGAATATTAACGAGGCTCTAAGTATAATAATTGAACTGCCTGCACTGTTGCCACAGCTGTATTGTACAGCAAGTGCATAATATGTGACAATACAAACCTTGAACCAGGTTGTTGTCAGTCGGTGGACAGCTCACAGACTCCCTTGTCCACTCTCATAGAGCATTTCCTCGGGGATGGGGTTTGGTGACAAGTGGGAGGAAACCCAGCCCTCATACCCAGGCCTGAGGGAGGGGTGGCTGGGTGTCACTGTCAAAATCTAGCAGGCGGTTTGCCTCAGGGCCTGCTGGGAAACGGCGGGAAATACCTCAGCCTGACAGGAGACAGTAAAACCCAAACAAACCAGCACTCCAACGAGAGAGCTTTGAGCTGCAACATGCGATGAAATATTGCTACAATTATATACATATATTTTTTACATAAATCATACTTTTTAAAAGAAAGTAATAGTTTGAAACATACCTTTGAATGAGTATGCACTTTGAGCAAAGTTGCGTAACAATTCTCGTAGGGAAAATATTTCCCCTACAAATTCCTCGGAAAATGCTAAAAATAACACTGACCCATTTACTATTACCCATATGTTATGAAAAAATATGACAAATCATGCCAGGAAGGCTTGTTTTGTCACACGCAACTCACCACAAAATGATGAAGTCCGACGTTTCAGTGTCTTATTATGTCCTAGACATTTTTACGGCTTTCCGCTTAAGTATTTGGACGGGCCTTTAACAGTTCCTGTGGTGCAATTACCGCCTCTATTATTTTGTAATTCTTTTCCTCTACAATCTCTGCGCATGCAATTTATAAGACGCAGCCATAATAATGATGACGCATCACCGATGCTCTCCCATTCACTGAGTGTGTGTGTGTGTGTGTGTGTGTGTGTGTGTGTGTGTGTGTGTGTGTGTGTGTGGAAGCAAGGTAGAAGCACAGAGAGAGATAGAGACAGACACATAAGGCAGATGGATAGGGAGTGGGGCTGCGCAATTAACTGAAAATATATCGAAACCGATATTTAGAACCAATAACCGACTTATAACGAAAAATCGAGAAGCAAAGTTATTTATGTATTGATTTATGTTTTCTTATGTACAGTATGTCAACTAATCCACACAAAAATAATAGATTATTTATAATGGACTTAATCAAATAGTCTGAATAACCATTTAACCCTGCAATATTTTGTTGTATAATGGTGGCAACCCGTCGCGGCGTGTTTTCACCTTGTAGATCGGCTATTTTAACTATTTTCCCCTTAATTTGGCTGGGGACTGCCAAGAAAACCCCTCAAGGACCACTGGGAGTCCCTGGGCCCCACTTTGAGAACCACTGGTGTACGATATGAACTGTAGCATTAAAAAAAAAGAGATCATTTTTATGAGCATGTGGGCCCTCTGGGGAGAAACACTGGACATGAGTCAGACTGCTGTCAGCAGATAGGACTGGATTTACCGCTTTCCTTTGTATCCCGTTGCGTAATTGCAGGCAAGTCAGAGTCAGAGATTAAATATTTACCCCAACTTTGTGATTGAATACTGTAAAGTGATACAATAGAGAGCATTGCACATTCCAGGATGTGCAGTGTGGACCTGAGGTGCGCTCGGCCATTTCAGACACATCCATAAATAATCATACGGAGGATTCTCCCGAACATTGGCTTGTTTAGATTGCACCGGGTTTATTTCTGCATATTCTTCCTCCTGTGCCAAAATATCGAATCCCCTTCAAGCCTGTCTCATTTTTA
This sequence comes from Gymnoscopelus microlampas, assembly GCF_963454915.1. Classification (NCBI taxonomy): domain Eukaryota; kingdom Metazoa; phylum Chordata; class Actinopteri; order Myctophiformes; family Myctophidae; genus Gymnoscopelus; species Gymnoscopelus microlampas. Next base: position 22,804,045 of record NC_139952.1, read on the forward strand.
TGAAAAAGTAAGTGCAATAAAAGTGAAAGGAGCTCTTTTTTTATGCTCCAGATACAAGCCGTGTGAGGGGAATACAATTCAAACGTCTCCCTGTGGGTATTATGGTGTCAAGAAGTTTGGTTGGAATCATTACTCTGTCACATATACATACTCACCCCATACGGTCTGTACATCCATCTTACATGTAAACGTGCACACGGTAAAATCCTCAGTGTTAATTGGGTCCATTTGGTTCCATTTGTACACTCTCTGTGTTAAATGAACCCTCAAGATTTTATCATGTGTGTACAAAACCCAAAGGTTCGACCAGAGAGACATCACAGAGACAATGAGACAATGTCTGTCTCATTGTCTTGGCGAAATTGCATGGGTTGTATTGTTCTTGTATATTATTCATTTGCGACTGTAGAATTTCGCAACAGTGAATACAAGAGAGGTGCCGCTTTATTATCTGTGGCAAGGCACGACACTGCAGGGATTTCTTGCTGCTGTGAACAGTAGTTGAAGATCAATTAATCAACCGACGAGTCAATGCTATGTCTAGCTTACATCCGCTGGGAAGTACGGCACCAAATTAAGGAAGTCACACATACATCCAGGATCCAACCCGTGAATTAAAACATCCTCTTCTCTTGTCCTTGCCTCAGTCCATCTGCAGGGAATATCATGTGCCCATGCATCAAACAAAAAAGCCTGCTTGTTAAAATGCTACCATCATCCATGTTATACGTATGGATTTCTTACAGGTTTATTTTTTTATGAGAATCAATCATGCTGTGCATGCTCACTGCAACTCCCCAGGGGATAGAACGGAGGGTTTGGGAGATTGTGTGTGTGTACTGCATGTGTGTGGGCAGTCAGGCACTGAGCCGTGTGTGCACGTTTCGCAACGAGTTGATGCGTGGCTCCTTAGATTGGTAGTCATTAGCATGACAGAGTGATGTGGCCACACACTGGGTTTAAAGCCTGCCTGGATCATTAAGCATCACATAAGACAGTCTGGGGAATGCCTCCGCTCATCATGACTGTGGGAGATAAGGCCAGATATGGGGGGGGTGGGGGGGTGATCGTGATGGCGGGAGCAGATGCTTGGATTCCCAAGCCGAAACTCCGCCCACAATTGCTGTGATTGGTTGAGATGGGCAGAGGGAGCGGCCAAGGGAGTCCTCTGCCTCGCATTGCTTCATGTGATAACCTATTCCGTCCACCGCGGCTTGCAAACTCAGACGGCATTCAGGACGGCATGCAAAGCCGGCGTCTGATCGGACGGGCATTTGCTTAACTGACGGTTCGCTTTGGCACACGTCACAAGAGTCAAGACGCTGAGTGAACCAACCCCGGTTCAGGGTGGCAAGTCGACATGCGTTCCTTGTCCAGTTGATAGACAGTTGATCTCACCCCTCAGAGCATGAGCTCTATCCCCTCTAACAGACCTCTACAAGTGGCTCATCTGGGAACAAAGGAGCAGCTCACACAAACAGTACTTTAAGTTTTTGACCCACTGGAGTACTGTACCTCTCCCCTGGCTAACTGCCTAAGAAAATCCACCTTGATCTCTCATCCCTAGTCTTTGTGCATGCCAAAATGGGTGTTTAAAACACAAGCCCACTGACCCGGTGATCCCTCCCGGCGATGCAGTTACTCACCCACACAGCCACTGAATGGGTACCCAAGGCCCCAGCAATTAGGCTTAGTCGTGCTACGCACAAAAACAAAAAGCTAAAATAACAAACCCAACAAGCCCTATGGGGCAATGTTGCTCACCCTACCCGTGACTCCAAAAGGTAACCCCAGCTACAGTATGAGAAGTGAGCATTGCACTAATAGTTATAGGAGAGATAATTATATTGGCATCACATAGGCCTACAGAGATAATCGTCACTGAGTTGAGGTTTTCTCTGGCAGGAGATGGGCTACAGTATGAAGTCCTACTGGTCTTTGGAACTTGATCCCCTTTAGACTCTGAGGATTAGGACTTGTACACTTTACTCGTCAAGCAGTAGCCCTTGAAATGGCTGACTTCATGTGGGAAAGGCCAAACACAATGAGACATAGAGACAGAGAGAGCTACCGAGAGACAGAGAGACAGACAGACAGAGAGAGAGGGAAGAGAGGGAGACGGATGGAGAAAGAGATGTTTCCACTTCTGATTTTGTTGTTGTCGGGGGAGTACATTACAGCCAAACCAATAAACAAAATGTCATGTCACATTTGTGACTGGGTGGCTTCCTGTCTCGTTAGCCAATGAGAATTTCATTTCTCCTCTTTCAAAAAGCGCCGTTTAATTAATGTCACCACGGATTAAACGGAGCAATGTGGATATAAGTGGAGTCTTCTGACCCGCTGCGAGCAATGGAGCTCTGGGTCCATTCAGACTGTGATTGATTCGACTGACTAGGTCCACTATTAAAAGGGAGGGCAGGGGGTCATATCATGTAAAAAAAACTGCAGGGGATAACAATGGGGGGGGTGGGGGGAAGTATAGTAGTGGCAGAATCACAGGAAAAAAGGGCTGGGAATCAAAACAAATAATTTGGTAGATAAAAAAAAGTTATTTAAAGGTGGGTCGTAGCACTTGCAGGAAAACAGAGAGATGGTGTGTGTGTGTGTGTGTGTGTGTGTGTGTGTGTGTGTGTGTGTGTGTGTGTGTGTGTGTGTGTGTGTGTGTGTGTGTGTGTCTGTGTGTGTCTGTGTGCGTGCGCGCGCACGCGCGAGAGAGAAATAGAGAGAGAGTTGTTCCATTATGGCAGTGAGCTGTGCATGCTTTGTTGTGGCTTCCTGCATACAGGAGAGAGTGAAGCCCGAGTTATATTTAGTTGCGCGCGGGTAAATAGCTGATCTACAAGCTTGTACATCTGGTATCCTAGATGTGCTATTTTTGGCGTGCGACACCCCGGGTGCAACAAAGTATAAATCACACATAAGAGACCGAGGGAGGGAGCAAGAGAAAGAGAGAAGGGTGGTTGAGTGATTATGTGCTGAAGGAGGTTTCTTGTGTATGTGTGTGTGTGTGTGTGTGTGTGTGTGTGTGTGTGTGTGTGTGTGTGTAGACTCACTACTTTAAGAGCTTTACCACTCTAACCCAACATCCCAAATCCTGCTGCTCCTGTCCTCTCCTCCCCGCCTCCTCTCCTCTCCTCTCCACTCCAGTCCTCCTACCCCAGCGTGTGTGGAATGCCAGCAGCTCAAAGAGAAGAGAGAGCGAGAAAAAGTGACTCCTCAGGAGAGAGAGATGAATATTGGGAGGGGTGGTAGCTGTTAGTATCCTGCACTGAGCTGCCCCAGCTGGAACTACAATAGGAAACACTCTGCTTTTCCTGTGTTGTGCTGTTGTTGTGGTGTGGTGGTGTGTTGCCGTCGGCCCTCGCGAGGAACGGCGAGCGAGCAGGGGTCAGGAAACTGCACCGAAGAGGACGACTCGCTCTTGCAAAACGGTTACAGCGCAGAGACGTGCAGAGAGAGAGAGAGAGAGAGGGGACTGAGAGGGAGAGAGAGGGAGATAGAGAGAGATAGAGAGAGAGAGACAAAGTGATAAAACAGATTTTGGAGTCTGCGGAAGCCAGGATCAGAAGGAACACAAAAGTCTTGTGGGACAGCTTCGAGAAAGAGAGAAAAAGAAAGAGAGAGAGAGAAAGAGAGAGAGAGCAAGAGTTAGAACTAAGGTGAGAGGGCGAGAAACTCACCTGACACACTTTCTGATTCAGCCAGGTGGAACAGCCCTCTCCCGCCCCCTCCCCCTCCTTTCTCTCCCCCTCTCCCCCTCCCTGAGATGGGCGGCCCGCCGGCCCTCATCCACCTGACCTACCTGGGCTACCTGTGGGCGGCCGCAACGCTGGGCGCCGCCGCGCGCCAGCGCCACCACGTGCAGCACGGCCCCTGCAGCTACACCTTCGTCCTGCCGGAGGTGGAGCACTGCCGCCCGGCCAAGGACGTTCAGGTCACCAACTCCCTCCAGAGGGACTCTCCTCCTCCTCCACCGCCACCAGCGGTGGCTGACCCTGACATGGGCCGCCCCGAGCAGGGGGCCAAGGCCTCCTGGCAGGAGAGGAAGCTGGAGAACCTGGAGAGCGCCACGGAGAACAACACACTGTGGCTGCAGAAGGTAAGGCGGAACGGTGAGACGAGAGCGGAGACTAAAACTGTGTGCACGTAAAGTAAAGCCATATATGTTGATTCAACCCAGAGAGTGTACAAATGTACACTCTGGGTTTAACTAACACCCAGGATTTAATATTTTAAATGTTCATTTAATGTTCATTTAACCCTTGTTAAACATTTTACAGTGTGGTAAAGTGCACTCATTTAGAGTCAACATCAACATCTTTAAATGTTTTGCTAACATCAAAACTACCACCAAAGTTGTCCCTGGAGGGTGGTCAAATTCTCCTCGCAAAACAAAGTCTTTATCTTATTTATGTAATCTTACAGTAGCTCCAGTGCACGCTGTACATTCTCCTCTTCTCCTGCTTGTACGCTGCCCTCATCCTGTCACTTGTGTGCTCTCGCCAGTTACATTTCTAGGCTGGATAGACCACAAGGAGTGAAATGCAAGCTCATGATGTCTATGAAATTCACTTTCTGATATCAGAGTCTGTCACGCCTTCGTTATGCTCAGTGATTTTCCCTGATGCTTGATTTGTGCACATCTGGGTCTCTGACAACATGTGGTGTATTCATGTGTGCGTATGTGTACTGTATATAAGTATGTGTGTGTGTGTGTGTGTGTGTGTGTGTGTGTGTGTGTGTGTGTGTGTGTGTGTGTGTGTGTGTGTGTGTGTGTGTGTGTGTGTGTGTGTGTGTGTTTGTGTGTCAGTATTTAAGACCAGTGGGTAGCTTTAAATCCCTGTTGCATGAGAGAAGAGAAAAGACAAAAAAACGAAAGAAGTTCAGTAATATCAGAGAGAGCCAAATGCTTCTCAGACCGTTAAACCTGCTTAAGTAGTGTTCCCCCCACTGGCAGAACGAACACACACACACACACACACACACACACACACACACACACACACACACACACACACACACACACACAGAAACTTCTCGCTATGCAGGCTCAGCCACATGCTTTGCTTCATTTATAAAGCAAAGTCTACAGACACTCCCCTGACCTGGGCTCTGCACTAAACTTCACTAAAAAGATAACACGTTTCCTCGACGGTACATTTGTTTATCTGCTGGAAGCACATTTTAGCACGTCTGGTCTCCAGGCCACTGGCCTTTGCTGTGCCATTTGGCCCTTATTATGGAACAAGTCGACTGAAGTAGTGCGATACAGAGTGGCTTCACAATAGCGCTTGCACCGCTAAGGTCATCAGCTTCCAGGATCAGCGTTGCATTATTGTCGGTGAAAGACTGGGCTGAATGTCCACCCATCTCCTCCCTGTTTCTATTCTTGTCTGCGGGGTGTTTAGGTTATACAATAATCCTCAAAGCCATTTTTAGGCATTGCTTTCCGTAGTGGTTAGACGTGTGAAGGCCAGATTACTCTGTTCGTCCCAATTCCCTATAAAGCATGCAGGCCATCCGCTCCAAGCATCCTAGAGTCTTCTCCCTCCCGTGTCCCAAGCTGTGGAATGACCCCCCCCCCCTCCCCTCCCCCTCCAGGACTGCAGACTTGCTCCCCATTTTCAACCACATACAGTAGTCCAACCCTATCTATCGCCAGAGGAAACGTTGTCATTGAACGTTTCTCCAGAAACGTTCAATGACAACATTTCTGGACCAAAAAAAAAACATTTTTTTGGAACGTTGCATTTCAACATTTAGATTTATGGTTCGGTTTAGGGGTCAAGTTTAGGGTTAAGGTTAGGTTTAAGGTTAGGGTTCGTTAGTATGCAACGTTGAATCGACAATTGACTCAACATGGTTCTCATCTGCGTACCACGTTCACATGCAACGTTTTGGGGATAACATTCTTTATCACTGTACGTTCCTGCAAAACTGCTGTGACAACGTTTTCTCTGGCGACCAGGCTGCATAGTCTCAAAAGTCTGCAGACATCTCTTCAGACTCTTACTTGTTCATATACAGTTTGTTATGTTATTTAGCCCTTTCAATCCGGGAACGTACTGTATCTGAGTCATTTTAGATTTGAGCTAGAACCATTATTCTATACTTTGGCCATTCAAAAATAGCAGATCTACAAGCTCGAGCTTGTGCGAGCTTGTACAGTATACTGTATCTGCTATTTTTGGAAAAACCTTGAACATTTGTGCAAATCTTTGAATACATATATATATTTTTAAACAACATTTTTAACTCTTAAATATTTGCTTCTAGAGGTCCCTGGATCATAATATTTACAAATATTCGCTTTAAAAATATATATGATATTCAAATATTTGCACACATTTTCACACACTATGAGCTTGTATATCTAAATTGTTAATTGAAATAACGATATGAGTTGGTCATTATACAGAATCATATGTTGAAATTGGCAAGGGAATACTAGAATATTCTGCTGAATACTACCAAATATCATTCAAATACGTGTAAGCTTACTTTTCTGTTGAAAACGACCCTAGTAAAAGCTCTTTTAAAGACTGCATAACCGTTGGTTAGTTACATATGGTCACTATGAAAGGGACAACGTGGCATCCGTAACCATTTCAATATGAATATGGCCAGCCAACCAATCCCTCTCCAATTCAATGAATTCAATTTAGTTACTTTCCACGCCTGTCAATTGGGGCCTTTCTTTATAATGGAAAATCTGTATTTCTTTCTTTCTGTCACCTCCATCACACGTGCTTCCCACACTCCCTTTTCGTTTGAACTCCCTCCATAGCCCTCCTCTTCTCTTCTCTTTCCACACTATAATCTCTATAAATCTCATTTTGTTCCATTTATCTGGATGGGATCTCCATCCGAGTTGATGATGAATGTGTCTCCTGTCAAAACCTTCACTTACACGTCAGAACTCCAAAAAATGTCTGTCTCACTCTCTTCCTCTTCATACGCACACGCAAGCACAAGCGCGCACACGCACTCTCTCTCTCTCATCCATGGATTTCACACACAGTCTGACACCCATGCTGTGGGCTGGAAACCTGGCTCTCTTGTGTAGGTTCCCCTGACAGGGTTTCAAATATTAATGGTTTGAGTGGGTTTGTGTGTGTGTGTGTGTGTACGCGCCCTGGGTTCGATTTGTGGGAAAGAATTAATAAATACATTCTTAACCACTAGCCCGAGCGCTCATCACAACCACCTGAACAGCCATCAGCTGGTTGAAGCTGAAGCTGAATTTCCCCTGTGGGATTAACATTAATCCTCAAGGACCCCCTGGGGGTCACCGGACCCCCACTTTGAAAACCAGTGCTCTAAGAAAGTGGTTCTCAATGTGGGGTCATCCTGTGGCCCTCAGGGTTCCTTCAAGCGGTTCCAAATAGACCCTTACAGGTCTGTAACTCTGAGAGTGATGGGGGGTCCTTGAAATAAAACAAAAGTTTGAAGAACCACCCTTCTAAGAAATGCTCCATCTGGCAGTTTCTCTCTCTCCTCCACAGCCTTGATACGACCTGTCATGGAGGTTGACGAGAGCCAGTTTTATGCCTTCCATCTAAGAGCTAAGCTCAGCTGAGACACAAGCCAAACAGGTCTGTGGGTCTGTTACTGCAGTTTGTCTATAGGTTGCCGTCCGGACGTGGAGATTGAAACCTTTCGACACCTTTCAGCACCCAGGGCCAAAGCCATTCATAACTGATGGCTGTGCTGGTGGGACTCCCACACAAACAAAGCAAGGACCCGCGAGTGCAAAGTTTCCGATACTTAGGCCCGAGTACAGCGGCCTTTAACCCTGCATGGAAAAGGCTTTTCAACACCTCACTGATTGTGGCTATAGCATTCAGGAAGACTGGGTTATGTATTATGGAGGGACGTGCGCGTGCGGTGTGCGTGCGTGCGTGCACTTGTGTGTTTACGCCAAACTTGCTGACTCGCTGTCAAAGCACCCCCGCGATGCTACAGCCCTTCCAGTGAACCTCACTCTGATGCTGTTCAAAATAAAAGACACACACGCACACACATGAATCCACAGCATTCTGAAATGGGATCTGTTCTCTTCATGCACGGCACATGTCCCCATTCAACCCCCCCCCCCACCATCTAGTCCCCTCCACTCTGCCTAGTAACAGTTACTTTAACTCTGAGAGTGCAAACATGTTTACATTTCTCCACTCACAGTGAAAGTAACACTGAGGATTTAACTTTCCTAGGGGGCTTGTGGGGGCTGTGCGTGTGTTTTCCTTTATACTGGCTTTAGGAAGGCTCATGTCAGATCATGCGAACACAGTAATATTGCAAGGGGATCAAGGTGGCTGGTGACCTGGTTCACTCGCTCTGCTCGGCTTCATTGAGGCTGCACTCGTACGCAATTGCCTCCAAAGTGGGTTTTTTCTTATTTTATTCACTAATTGCATTTATTTTCGTCCCATTTCTTCTCTCGCTTTAATTTCCACACTTTCTCTTCCCCCTCTTGAACATTATTGAGCCTCCACCCCACCCTTTAACTGCATCTAAAGCCTGAATTATACTCATTATGCGTCCTGAGCTTTAGCAGATCTGCCTTTTTCACTGTTCGTGCTCGTCTCACGCACACACCCGCCCGTGTCAAGAGTTCAATTTTGTAACTGTGTTCAACTTTTTCTATGCGGCATGCACTAGCTAATCTATTCACATGAGAAGCCCTTCAATAAGGCATAAGACCAAACCTTTAAACGGATAGTTCACCCCCCAAAAATATTTTCTCAATCAATCAGTCACCCCATAGAGACTTGAATTCAAGGATATGTTTTTGTTTTTGTCGCATTCCTAAGCCAATAATTTGATGACAGGCAGCAGTTCCGGTAGGAGACACAAAGAGTCTCCTTTGTGTCTCCTACCGGTCATCAAATTATTGGCTTAGGAATGCGACAAAAACAAACAAATATCCATGAATTCAAGTCTCCATGGGGTGACTAATCGATAGAAAGAAAAGTCACTTTGGGGGTGAACTATCCCTTTAAGTTCATGACCCCATTCCTTAACATTGAGGGGTACATTTGTGCGGTGTCTCTGTGTGAAGCATCAGTCAGATCACTCGTGTGATATTCCCTCCCATCAAATCTATACCCCGCCTTGATGGGACTCCCTCTTTCCTTGGTGTTTCACCTTGATTGCGCTTAAACATTTAAACATTTAACTTCACTAAAAATATGCCCAAAACTAACCCTCACCTCCAAAACACTATGCCTAACCTTAACCCTAACCTCACAGAAATAATGCCTAAACCTAACCTCAAAACCCTGTCCGCCTGGGCAAAAACACCTGGCAAAGACATCCTCCCCCGCCTTGACCTGTCATTAATATTTGGCAGGCATACATACCACAGATGGGCGTCTTCCATCCCCCTGTTAACTGAGAGCGAGGAACAAATCTGTTCATTCACTCAGCAATTAAGATATCAAGTAATACAAATCCTCCCCCGTTTCCTTGGTGCCGGGCCCCCCTGCTGTCCCGCTTAGAAACACACTGATGACAGAATGGCGCTACATTCCCACTGTGGATTATCTGGCCAGATAATGCCACTTCTGAGAGAGCTACAATACAAAAAAAGTATGTCTCCAGTTTGGATCAGGTCTTGGCAGCATGCAGCACCAGTGAAGCATGGACCGAGGCTCTATCACGGCAGGGTTTAATAGGAACACTTTGATGAGGACTCGCTTCTGATAGCGGCTTCAATAATGGAGGCCCATTATGTCACATGGATCTCCAGTTGTCCTCCTTTGGAAATGACTCTAATCCTCTGGTAATCTCTGCATGGCATTCATTATGAAAGGATCTGTCTCCGGTCCACTGATGCCTCGCGCTCCATTTTATGCTCCGTCTTACGGCGGAGTCACGCGCCCCAAAATAGCCGATCTACAAGCTCATAGCGCGTCGCATCCTCGACTCGTTGTGAGCCTGCAGATCGGCCATTTTCGCCGTGTGACACCGTGGTACGACAAAACATGAATCAGGCTTTAGTCGTCCAAAGAAATGTCTGAGATGGATTCATGTAGTGAGAGAAAGAGATTACTGCAAGCGATTTACTTGCCATTTCATCTCTATTGGCTGCTCCAATTAGCTTATACTCCCCAGAAATATATAATAATAATAAATAAATAAATGTGGTGGTCACGCCTTATTATATTCCCCCGAATGTGCATTTTCTTTATTGAGAAAATAAACAATTGAGTCTCTTTCAAATGTGCCTCCTCTTTCCTTATTAGCCACTCATTAGCTGGATAATTGTGAATATTCACTCTTTTAGCGACTTCATTTTCCAGCAAAGGGATTTAGTGAGTGAAAGTCTGATCCCGTTCTCCCTGGAACAGCATAAATATTAATGTCTTCCCTTCCATAACCCACTCCGCTTTATTACGAGGCACAGGCTGCCGCCCGTTAAGCGTCGAACAAAATTCCATAGCTCACGACTGGTAAACGTTTCAACTAAAGCGCCATGAGCGCTAGCGGAATTCGTCTTCCATATGCCATTAACTCAAAACAGCCGCATTAATAAAAGAATCTGTTTATTGCTGCGAGATGGATGGCACTCTATTTTTATCTCAGCTATGGAATAAAATGAGTTTCCATTTGCCCTTCTTGCTCCCGAGCCAGTTGATTGATTCGACTATATGAACAAGTGTCCCTTAAGTCCTGGTCACAAATGTCATGCGGCAGCCACTCAGGTATACAGCAATCACGCTGGATTTCTGAAATGCTATTAAAGCTACTCTTGCACCATTGTGCATATTACATATTAGTTCATTTCATTAATGCGAGCGTGGCATTTGCCTGAGGTAAAGCCACAGAGCGCAGAAGAGCGAGGGGATGAATTGATGGATAGAGATATTAACAGTTGCCTTAGGGATACATGGGCCGCAGCAAGTTCCACCAGAGCACCTGAGAGCGACGTGGTGACAAGAGGAGGAATAGCCAGTTCAATGTCACTTCAACTTCCTCCTTCACACGCTGTCAAGACTGTTGTCAAACTCAGAGATATCATCGCATCATCAGCATGACCGTCTGTCACTGCAGAGATGAACCACTTAAGCCCTATTTGATATAGCCCCATGCATGACCTCCCCCCTTCGCTGTAGCTTCAGGAGTCAGTCACATAGCATTGTCATTCCAGATAAAAAAAAGTGTAAAACATAGTCCAAAGTTCCTACAGATTTTTACAGTCTTTAGTAAAAACAGTGGTAAAATTTAAATCCACCGTTTTTTTCCCACAGCCTGTGCAGAACTTAACACAGATGCAGGTTCCCGATCGGCCATGCACCCCGTATTCTGGATTGGCAATGCTACAATATGTGACAGAGTCCCAGAGCTACTGTACAGCAGTGGGTGAGGTCACAGATAGGGATGTTGTGTGAAAATATGAAAAACAAATGCGTTGTGAGCTTGTCGATAATGACAACCCGAAAATACAGATGCCATGGGTTTAAAGTGGTTGCAAAACCACTAATTCTTACAATGTGCGATATGTGATCCATGTGTTGGAAATAACCCACAGCTGGAGAACTACATTCAGGAGAACGTGCGCTCCGGAATGGAGGAGATATCGAGGAACGCCGTCCACACCCAGACGGCCGCCATGTTGGAGATGGGGACGAACCTCCTCAGCCAGTCAGCGGAACAGACTCGCAAGCTGACGGATGTCGAGACTCAGGTAAAAGCAGGAAAAGTTATTTATGTTATATAATTGAAAATGCCAATAAATAGGTGCAGTTGGTGGAGTTGTTGTTTATTCATTGTTGTTTGATATCACACGGTTGAAACGTGGTTGTCAGTGCTTTTTTCGTTGCTGTCGGCGGAAACCTCATATCTTCAGGTTTCAAATAGTTATTTTTTTTTAACGTAAATTAAAGCCCTATACTTCATCATACAAGAGTGTCACACCAACATAGAGAAAATAGCAGATCTACAAGCTAACAGCGCGTCGCAACGCATTGTGAGCTTGTAGATCGGCTATTTACCTTTTTTTTATAACAAAAAGGAACGGTTTTGGATATAGATTTTCAACCGACAGTGACAATTTGAAAATTGCGAGAGCCGACAGTCTGTTTTGCGAGGCTACTTTGGAAGCCCAGTAATTGGAATGAATGGGCTTTAAATCCTTTAGAGATATTACACAACATGTGGTCACTACATGTGCTACACATACACACACGCACACTAAGAAGCATGATGTCAGTGGTCAAGATGTGGATTAGTAGCTAATTAGATTAAATTACCAGAGGTACTGACATGCTGCTCGGAAAAAGGCTGTATTTTGGTTCTATACAGACACTGATTGACACAATGAGCTGACAAAGGGTGGCTAACAACAAGCCAATTAAAACATGAAAGGCAGTATCACAACACAGATGTCTAATCGTGCCACAAAGCTGTTATTACAGATTGGGCTGTTTTGATCACGCTATACTTTGATTCTGTCGAGCATAAACGTCCCTGTGATGGATGGATAACACAACCTGCATAAACATTTTTGACGCTTTGCAAATCTCCTCTTTCATCTTGCGGCTTCAAAACATGACCCTGGGGGGCAAGTGAGATAATTACTTTTGATTGTGTGGGTTTGATAAAGGCAACATCACAGGGCCTTGTATGAAAGTGTGCAACATTATGGATTTGTTAGCGTAGCTTTTGATCCGCGTCACGTTCACTAGAATGCACAGCAGGGAGCCAGGCAGGTGGAACAGTAGGAAAAAAGGCAGAAAGAGAGGAGGATGCTACACTAGCCTGAGTTGTTGTTTTTAACTCTCTTACCGCCAGACTTATTTCTGGCTGCGTGCACCCACTGCCAGCGATTTTTAAATTTTCTTACCTCTTTCAAGTAGTCACAGAATATTTATCTCCAGTATGATCGATCCCCTGATGGTTGCTAATCACAGCGGGTTTCACTGTGCTTCAGCGAAAAGAAAAAAAAATGTCATCGCGATCTCCCCGTTCAATTTCATGCCTTTTAAAATAGCATGTCTCGGCCAAAAATACATAGTTAAAAAAAAAAGTACACAGTAGCCGAGATACAGCCTTTTTAAGTAATACATTAATACTAAAATACTATACTAACATATACTATATTAAATATATAATATATAGTTTATATCTGTGGCACCACAAAATGGCAGCCACTGCTATGCCCTATAGCCGATCTACAAGCTCACCGCATGTCAAGCATGCAATGTGTTTGAGCTTGGATATTGGCTATTTTCATTTTCATTTTTCATTGCGACAACCCGCGCTAATATAAATCCAAAATAGGCTTGAAATACATAATGAATTATCCTTTTGTTGTTGAACAATACCAGAGACATCCTGGACAAACACAGACGATGGCTTATGTGTGAACACATGAATGTGGGATTCTGCGCCAAGATGTGGTGAACTGCGACTGGGACTGTGGGAAAGAAAAATACAAGTGTTTCTCTGATGCTCCCCAACTGACCTGCAGACGGTACTTTATACAGGCTGAGGAAGGTTGTGTTCAGCTGTTCTCTGCCTTGGCACAGCCTAGTGAAGGGGTCACTACAGTACCATTACCAAATAGTCAGGTCTGTTAGCAAAAAATGTGGACACGGCTCACAAAAGCGCGATGTTGCATCTTTGAAATCCAAGATGGCCGCCTTCTGCCATCTTGATGACGTGGCTCCCCTTCCAAAATGAAACCTATGGTGATGGAGAGCATGTAGAAAAAATGCTTTTGTGAGCCGTGTCCACATTTTCCTAAAATCGGGGCCTAAGCAACCTGACTAAAATGAACAACAGTGGCAGGAGTGACATTCAAGTGATCAAACCAGTCGTCGAAGGTGCTGAATGACCTCAGGGGCGAACAACGGGACGTATCTCTGCTCCGTGCAGGGTGACACTGGTACAGTAATTTTGTGCTAAACGTTACCGCTCGCCAAGTTCAAGTCAAGTCCAACAGTCCCTGACGTTAATGACAGCACGTAAACAGCCGGGCCTGACGTCACCCATGACGTCACTGATTCCGTGCCAACAGCGAGGCCTGACGCCACCCCCCCTGACATCACTGTTACCCCGCCCACACCTGGCCCACTCATCACCCCTGTCGTCACTCTGCCCACTAAAAGGAAGCCCACTCCTGGACCTGTGCCACCGCCAGGGGTTGCCGGTGACATAGGCGTCATCATTGCCGGGCGTCCTCTCCATGCTAGACGCTGGTGGAGGCGTAGATTTGCTACGTGCAGTACAAGGGGAAGAAAAATACTACAGAGTAACAGTGATGTGATTGGCATTAACACATTGGCCGCCAGAGGTTAATCTCATAATGTACTCACCAGTGCCAACGTTTTATTGTTGTTTTTTGTTTTTTTCACGTCGCCATAGACCTTGTTAAAATCTGTAAGATTGAGCTGTGCACTGTTTGTTTACATCGCGGACATGTGCCTGGTTCGAGCAGTGAAGACCACGTGTCAAACGGGGCATCCATGTTGTAGTTAGAACGGTTTATGTTAAACAGTGATCACCGAGGAGAAAAAAACTACAAGGAGAAAATAAGGTTTCAGTTTCGTCATTAGAACGAGGGCTGACGGGATCGGCAAAACCGGATCCCGATTAATTCTGTTTCCGGTGGTGTTACAATGAAATGGTCCGTGTCGGAAAGTTTTTTTTTCGCAAAAAAGGAAAAAGCACCACAGCCCGTAGGCTACGGGATCGGCGCTTTACGGTTGGATTTAGCGGCCCGTAGGCTACGGGCCCGGCGGTCAGAGTGTTAAACAAAAGACAAAGAAACATATTGGAACCATGCCATTCCTCTATGGATCCCGAGATCCACATGATTGGATTTGCATCTAAACACTGACTAACCACCCTTCTATCTGTCAATCTGTGTCCCTGTTTGTACCAATCTATACTGTAGGTGTTGAACCAAACGAGTCGCCTGGAAATCCAGATTCTTGAGTACTCACTGTCCACCAACCGCCTGGAGAAACACATTCTCCAGCAGACCCAGGAGATCGCAAGCCTCAATGACAAAAACAGGTAAATACGCTACCCTGGTAGACGATAGAAAAGCTATTTCAAGTGCTTGGCCACTCTCCAGATATACGTCTTAAGTGCACTAAGTGAAATAGAAATGTTGCAGATTGAACACTTTTATTACAGCTATTAATATTGTCCTTTATACAGTCAATTAGAAGCACCAACTGTAATAACATGTCTTACCCTGCTCCATAGGCAGGAACCACAGGAGTGCACTTAGTGGTCATATATTCTGCATTTTTGTGTTTGTGTGTGCGAGTGTTGTGCATACGTTAGTGCACGTGCATGTATGTGCAGTGGTGTAAAGTAACTAAGTACATTTACTCAAGTAATGTACTTAAGTACAATTTTGAGGTACTTTTACTTTACTGGAGTATTTCCAATTGTCTATACTTTTACTTCTACTCCACTACATCTCAGAGGCAAATATTGTACTTTTACTCCACTACAATTATTTTTAAACTTTAGTTACTGGTTACTTTGCAGATATAAATGATTACATTATAAAACATACATTAACCACTTTAGCCCTATTTTATACCTAGGCTATTTCAAAATAGCCGATCTACAAGCTCACAATGTGTCGCATCGCGACGTGTTGTGAGCTTGTAGATCTGCTATTTTCAAACATTTTAGTACTTTTTTCCTTTGGTACTTTAAGTACATTTTGATACTAATACTTTTGTACTTTTACTCAAGTCAATTTTGAATTCGGGACTTTGAAATCGGGACTTTTACTTGTAACATAGTACTTCTACATTGCATTATTGATACTTTTACTTAAGCAAAACATTTGAGTACCTTTTTCCACCACTGTGTATGTGTGCGTGTAAATGCATGTGCGGGGTACGAGTGGGAGGAAGGGGAAGGACGCGTGATGGAGTGGTTTCGCCATTCTTCTCTCTAGGAACGCAAGGTCAAGCCGGGGCCAGCTGTCGATGCAGGGGTTAAGGACAGGCAGGCATGGCGGTGTGAAGGAAGCACTTGTTTTCCCTCCCCATACCTCCCTATCTGGTTGTTATTCATTCCATCCATCTGAACCAAGTGTGACGGCTGCAGCTCTGCCGACACCTGTTACAGATCTGGCCCCGCGTTGGCCCTATGGCCCTTCGTCCTTCATGTCGCTGACACGGACCCTGACATATGTAAATAAATGGACGTGTCTTATAAAGGGCAATCGCCATGATTTGGACATTATGCGATCGAGGGGGTCGGCCATGGACTCGCGGGGTCAGCCACAAGAGAAATAAGCATTTTGAGGGGATGTTGTGAGTGACTACCGCTCCTGGAACGCTTCCAACTATAGAAATGCTTGTTTTCACAGAAATGGCATATCCCTGACGTCGGTCGAAAAACTTGTATGTATCACGGTGGATGTTTGATACTTTTCAAGAATTGGAAAAAAAATAACGTGTGTTCCAATGGATCCAATGTAGTTATTCAGTCAAAAGCCATTGTTAATACTTTTCATTGTTTAAATACGTACTGTATACAATCTACAGACATACTATGGGGGTGGCCATAGCTGAGTGGTTAGTGTGCCCGGCTGGGCAGCCAGAGGCCCTGGTTGTCGCAGGTACGATGCCAGGCCAGGCCAGCAATGTGTCGATGTGTGTTCCTGAGCAAGACTCTTAACCCCAAATTGTGCCGGCTGCTCACTACTCCTAGTGATTACAGGATGGGTAAATGCATGTGCATATGTATATACTGTATATGCACATACGCAAAAAAGACAAGGCTAACAAGAGTATTGATATTCAGATATTATATACATATGCAGTGACAAAAAACACCCCAAGGAGTGGGGACTATATTATTATGCTTTGTAATAATAATCAAAATCTACAAAGTAACTAGTAACTAAAGTGTTCAAATAATTGTAGTGGAGTAAAAAGTATAATATTTGCCTCTGAGATGTACAGTGGAGTAGAAGTAAAAGTAGTGCAAATTGGAGACACTCCACTAAAGTAACAATTCCTCAAAAGTGCACTTAAGTACAGAATTTCAGTAAATGTACTTAGTTACTTTACACCACTGCTGTCTGACAGTGACTAAATAAAACAGCAGTGTGGAGGAACTGCAGCACCAAGAGCAGCTACTCTGCAGTGAGAGAGAGGGAGAGTCATCTAATTGCAATAGATCCACATTACACGGTTGTTAGCGCGTCAGTCTGAACACCCATGATGTAATGCAATCCAAATGTTCTTTATTGAACTTAGCCCTAACAAATCAAACAGTCCTTAACTGTATCATGAGAATATATAGACAAGGTTTCCTCTGTACCCGAGGTGAGAAAACAAACAAAAAAACAAAACAGATAACGACGATACACTTTCATCAAGTGTGCCTTTGGGAATCTATGTGAATCGACAACACACTTTCTCTCTCCCGGGCTCATGAAGAGTGCATGCTCGTATAGTGAGAGATTGACTAGCACCGGCGAATGTGTGCGTGTGTGTGTGTGTGTGTGTGTGTGTGTGTGTGTGTGTGTGTGTGTGTGTGTGTGTGTGTGTGTGTGTGTGTGTGTGTGTGTGTGTGTGTGTGTGTGTGTGTGCGCGCGCACTAAGGGAGGGGCGGGGCTGAGAAAGCAACTCATTCAATCTGGATGGTTGGATTGTTTCAATAAATATCTATTGCAGTCATTAGTCAGAGCCATAACGATCATGCAGCATGGATTTATGATGTTCATTGGAGCTGCAGACCTTTTCTGCAGGCAACACACACACACACACACACACACACACACACACACACACACAGTCAGATTGTTGCCCCATGTGGCTGTGATTGAGAGCGCTAGCTTTCAGGCCCATCTGTGAACATCGCTGCTGTACAGGTGTTTCTGTGGTGCTAGCCCAATGAGACTCTCAGCCTGAAGTCTATAACTCATCCCTCATCGCAGCCGGGGCAATGCCACCGAGGGAGTAGTCTCTGGAGATACACACTGCTGGCTCACACAACTCTCACAAGCCTTCCGCCTATAACAGTCTGTACGTCAGAAGCGTTGAAATTCAGCAGAAAATAAAGCAGATGTCCCGTAATCCCCCCCCCCCCCCCCCCCACCACTTCCGTTTCGTAAGTCCCATTGTAAATCAGTAGAATCAGTGGTAAAGCCTATCTAGCTTGCTGCTTAGCACAAATGGACATTTAAAAACATAAATTTTAAATAACAGGAAAATGAAAAACTGATGACAGCTTCCTATGCAGAAGGTTTAGAATGTCTTTGGCATTCGAAGATTGAGGAGTTGCCTGACATGAGAGACTGAAAGGTACATAAAGATAAACAGGATTAGTGGGGGGGGGGGTCTTCTCTCTTTTCTTTCCCACCTCCACCACCAGTGGTGGAAAGTAACTAATTACATTTACTTAAGAACTGCACTAAAGTGAGATTTTTAGGTATTTGTACTTTACTTGAATATTTCCAATATCCAGTACTTTTACTCCACTACATCTCGGATCCAAATATTGTACTTTTACTCCACAACATTTATTTGAAAACTTTAGTTACTAGTTACTTTGTAGAATGATTATTATTACAAAACATATTAACCACTTCAGCCTAATGCCTTATATATATATTTCGGCCATTTGGAAAAAAAACGATCTACAAGCTCACAATGCGTCGCATCGCGACGCATTGTGAGCTTGTAGATCTGCTATTTACAAAAGATTCTTATACATTTGAAAACTTGTGAAATGGGACATTCTGCATAATGCAGCACTTTCTACTTTTGGTACTTTTAAGTACATTTCCATACCAATACTTTTGTACATTTTTAATTCCAGACTTTTACTTGTAACAAAGTATTTCTACATTGCAGTATTGATACTTTTACTCAAGTAAAACATTTTAGTACTTTTTCCACCACTCATCTCCAGCCTCTCTGTGTGTGTGTTTTTTTGCCAGTGGTCTGGAGCAGAGGCTGGTAGCGCTGGAGGGCCACTACGGCAGGGAGCTCCAGGGCTTGCAGGGGGAGAAACAGCAGCTCCAGGACGTGCTGGAGAGGCAGAGCCGGCTGGTCAGCCAGCTCCAGGGCGAGCTGGGCAGCTCCACCCTCAACAGCACCCTCCTTCAGAGGCAGCAGGCCGCGCTCTCCGACACGGTCCAGCAGCTGCTCTCCATGGTCAAGCACTGCAACGGTAACAACTTAAGTCCTGTATGCGTTGCCTTATGCGGAATAGCCTAATCTACAAGCTCACAACCAGTGTTGATTTTGTCGACTAAAACTATGATGAAAAATGTTCATGCACTACCTTTTTTCACTGACGAAAACTAAATAAAAACTAAGCTATGATGACTGAAACTAAGACAAAATATAATTGACAATTTCGTCAACAAATATAAACTAGACTAAAATGGGAGGGAGGGACTAGTGGAGAAGAGATCCAGTAGAACTAAAAGGCAAGTCGTGTATGTTGCACGTGGGTGTTGTACTCTGAAAATAGATCTACAAGCTCACAACACGTCACAGCGCGACGTGTTGTGAGCTTGTAGATCGGCTATTTTCAGCATGCAACCAAGTGTAAAATCTGCCATTACGACGCCATGATCAAGGCACCGCCAAAATACATTTTCGTTGACTAAATCAACTGTACAGTAGATTCAGTCGACTATAATCTTATATTTAGTCGACTAATACTAGACAAAAACATGTCAAAAATATGACTAAAACTAAATGGAACTTTATTCAAAAGATTATTGACTAAAACGAAGAAAAAAAAAAGTCAAAATCAACAGCGCTCACAACACGTAGTGATGAACGTATTGTGAGCTTAGATTGGCTACGTTGGAAAACTTTGAAAGGAAGGACTATTTCCCCTTTAATGACATGCGCAAAATAAGGACACCAGGGTCAAAGTGGGGTAAGGCAAGACAGGGCGATCAACCAGATTTTGAATAGGCAACACATTTTTCAGTATCACAATGTAACAAGATGTGTGAAAAACACGAATCAGGTTGTGGCCAATATATATATAGATATATGATAGCGGTAAGTTTGAGTATTCACTATTCAGTCAGTTATAGTTTTTGCAAGCTGTGATTTTCAAAGGTATATGACTTGTGGAAAAGTGGGAAAAATGTACATCCTCCTCTTTCTAAATCTGTATTCTATATGGCTGAATGTCAAATAAAACTGCTTGAACTTGAACTTGAAAGCCATAAAGGAAATACATACCCTCATAAATCTGGGGGTTTTAATGTCAAGTCAGCGGTTTTAGTCGATAAAGTGACTATCCCAAACGTTCCATCTGAATGTGTTTTCTAGAGATCGCTGTCAGAGAGGAGCCAACCGCCAGTTTCCGGGATTGCGCCGAGATTCTGAGATCAGGAATGACAGAGAACGGGATATATAGCATACGACTCGCCAATTCCACGCAGACCGTCAAGGTAATAGGTCTCCAGAAACCATTAGCGTTTTCTGCTAAATAAAACACAATCGAGTGTGACATGGCAACCCTCACACAGGGAACTGTTATTGTGAGCCATTTTTATCCCATTGTGCTGCATTGGTTGATTGATTTTCTCTACTATTTGAGTCAGCGGCTAATGTATTGCTTAACCAAGAAACTAAACAAACTACAAACGGTCACGCAGAGGTTCGATCACTTCCACGGGCAACAACACGCGGTGGAAAGTACACACTGTTTCCGCGTAATGCCATTCTATTGGTCTTTTATGGCGCAGAGGTTGATGGAAATGTCATGTTTGGGTATGGAGAGCTGAAATAATAAGCAACAGGAGCGCCGTGCCCTGCAGGCCCGCTGCCTGGTCAGTGAGTGTGCAGTTGAATGTTAAATCAGAACAGCTTGAGAGGCCCCAGCCCTGACCTGAAGTAGCTGAGCCATGCTAACTCAACCTTAGCCCACACCAGCAGGCTACACTACATTAAAAACTAACAACCTTGGCCTGGGCGCTGGTCTGAACAGGGGAAAAAACCCTCCAAAGTTTTTACTTTTGTTATTAATTACTCGTTTGCTAGCTGCAAAGCCCCAAACCCTCTATTTTTCCCCATCATCTTCCTCCTCATTTCCTGTGGGCAAAAAGCAGCCAGGTGTTTGGCGCTGGTGCCATGTGTTTCCTGCCAGCTGGGGCCAATACATGGTTTCCATAGATGCATGCCGCATGCGTCTCCTACTACCCACATCATCCGCGCTTTCAATCTATGCCATGTAATTCCATTGTGGCTGGCAAACTGGGTGGTAGTATGCAAGTGGGGCAGCTTTAAATTGCCCTGCTTTCTATGCAGAATGTGGTTTTTGCACTCGCCGAGGACAAAAAATCTCATGTTTATGCGGGATGCAGATTTGCCCACAGTGGCCATGCATCCATGATCAAACGAGAAACATGCATATCATTTCCACCAGTGAAATTAACTGGAAAACAGCATGTGTCCGTGTAGCCGGAGTCTGTCTATCCATATTTATGTCTATCGACGTCTATCTAGGAAACTATTATATCTTTACAAATAGTAAAGTACAAACTGATGGAAAAAGTCAAAGTACTCTACTACTGCATATATATAACACACAGACACACGCACACGCACACAAAATAATGGTCTGGAGGACTGGGTATTCGCATTTCACTCTAATAGAATTGGCCTCATGCTGCCAGATAATGTGAGGATTTGGAATATTAAATATGGTTCTGGTCAAAATCACACTTTTGGGAAACGATCTTCAAGAGACTCTTATTTTTCATACATTCACAGTGCATGTTGCCTTCAAGAAACACTGACATTGAGAGAATGTGCCAGAAAATAATCATAGCATAACAAAATTTGTCTCAATGTTCTGAGGGGGAAAAACAAACATTGAGCCATGTTGACCTAGAAGTCCTATTCTGGGAAGTGTCTGGAAAAACATCTCTTTTGCAGCAGAACACAGTTGAGATATAGTTAAAATTGAGGTCCCCTTTAGGAGGTATCCTAAAAACCCACCAACACCTACAGCATTTGTCAGCTATGAGTCTCACTGAGCCTCAAGCCAGGATGTGAGTTAGACAGTGAGGCTGAGAAGGGGTGGATGGTTTGAAGGCCGGTCAGAATATCCAGGGTTGGATTTGCTGGGGATGACGGCATGCTTCTGCTTTTGGTCATTAATTTAGATCACCGGTGGAGCTATGTCTTATCCTTGCTTCTGGTCAGATAAAACAGTCTATATTTCCCAAAATGTGTGTTGGGCCTGATGATGCCTGATGTTTTATATAAACTGCCCAAAAAGAATCTGAAACTTAATTTCGGCCAACTATTTCTCCCCTTTAATAATACCAATTGGTATTGTGTAGGGGTGTGCCGATACACTAATTTCACGAAACGATACGATACGATATTTGGCTCACAACTTCGATACGATTTCGATACGATACGATACGCACTTTTTTTATTATGAAAATAAATAGGGGAGAAAAAAAGGAAATGCAAACAAATAATTCTGTTTTTGCATTATTCAGACATGCAAACTTGTAGCTTTTCCGCCGTTTTGAATCCAAATAGGGCAATAGTGTGACACCTGAGCCGAAAAAAAACAACATGTTGTCACCCTTTTCACCTCGGGGCTGTTTGCATGCCTGATTATTTTGATTGGTAAAAAAAAAAAACGATACATATCGTCGCGAAAACGTATCGCGATATATCGCGGGACGATATATCGGCACACCCCTAGTATTGTGTTTTATATAATTTTATCGTTGATTAGTCACCTTTACAACAAGGTAGAGCTGGTAAGGATCAGGCATTCGTGGAATGAGCAACACAGCTAAATGTGTGGTTAGTGCCCCCCCCCCCCCCAAAATTGGCCAAAATCCCCCAATATGCTTCTGTTGGTAATCGCTCTCGTTTTGAGCGACCTGCCAGCACACACCTGCTGGCAGGAGTGTGCCAGTCACAGGTGGGTGACTGGCACCTGCATGAGCATGGGTTCTTTGTTGAGTTTGTGTATGCTGCAAGCAGCAACACTGCCCCCATGGAAAGATGCCACGTTTTTCCCTTCAGGATAGTAGGGCAAGTGGAAGCTGGTGTTCCGTTATGCAGAGTGGAAGCATTATCTGGTGTCAGCCCTGGTACCATTTCCAAACTTGGACCAAGTTCTGTGAGACTGGTGAAGTCAAGGAAGACAACAACTCAAAAAGGTTCCTCATCCTTGCTTCACTGAGGAACCATAGGTTTTCTTCCAGAGATTTACAGGCTAGCTTTGCACAATGGTACCAAAGACAGATGTCAAAGTTGCTGGACCCATGCTCAGGTGCTAGTCACACACCTGTGACTGGCACACACCTGCCTGCAAATGGTACCAGGGCTGACATCAAATCCGCGTAATCTGCGTAACGGAACACCAGCTTCACTGCCCTATTGCACAGGCCTCATCCTGAAGGGACAAACATGGCATCTTTCCATGGGGGCAGTGTTTCAGCTTGGAGCATACAAAAACTCAACAAAGGGACATTAACCCTGGCATCCCTATTTTAGGCAAATTTGTCCAAATTTGACAAAATACCGTCTGAAAAAAAGTATACAGGGTTAAGAAAAATTTCACTCTCCGTTTTCTTCCCCCTCAAATCGACCCCTGAGAATATCAGCAACTGATCATGCAAATGTTTTCTTTGTGGTCGGCATTATGTAGTTTCAATTTTACAGCGAAGTGAATAAATGAATAAACGGAGAGTTTTGCAACAACTGCTTTAGAATAAGGACCGTTGCTCACCATGAAGCTGATTGATTTGAGCTGCCCCGCACTGCATGAGAGGAATTTAAAACACCAATAAAAACGAACTCTGTGGCCAGCGAGTGTTAAGACTACATAGTGCTTCCAAGATTACAGGGGCTCACGGTAACAAAAAGCCATCTAATCTTACCACCCACTGGAACCAGTCATTCATCCACTGTGGAGTTAAGTGTTACATGTAAATCCTGAGAGACTGAGATGTAAAAAAAAAGAAAAGAAAGCTGTTCCCCTAACGAGTATAAATTTCAATTCCTGTCACGAGATGAGTGTGTGCAATTCATTACCGTTTGTCCTTCCAAAGATGTCTGCATTTGGCAAATGCATGGTCAAGTAAGAACAAAAACACTGCCTGTAACTAAAGACGAGATGTCTCCATTTCCCTCCCCAGCTCTGTGTTCTGACATTTTAGTTTTTCCAACCCACCTGGGTCACATCATTGTGTGACACCCTGAAATGGTGGGCTCGCTCTCTCCAACTCTGGGCCTACTAAAGGCAGTGGTTCTCAACCTGTGGGTCAGGACTGCCAGGGGGGACTTTTACGACCTTTTTAATACCTAAAAAAGAAAGGAAAGAAAAAAGACCACTACTGCATCAAACGTAATCAACAAAGTATCCTATAAAAAAATGCCAAATTGTCAAATAATATAAGAAAGAGGCACATTTTTTGAAAATATCCGATCTATTTTCAGAATATTTATCTGTGGAACCTAGTCAAACAAAATGTAATGCCTCAACTCCTACAATTCCAAATGCTTATTAGGGTGGGGGGTCCCCAGTTCAAATATGATTATTTTGGGAGGTCGCGGCCTGAAAAGGTTGAGAACCACTGTTCTAAGTCAGCCTTTGACTCACACAACACGATGGACGGTGGTGTGTTATATCTTAATTTCAACACCTAAAATGGATAAATACAATATTTTGCACGGGGAATTAATATTGGAACACATTAAATGTGCAAGAATTTGACTTGGTGACAATGGTTTCAGTTACAAAATTGTATCAATTCATGGGTTTGAAGAAGTACAGCAAAAATAATAATTGTCCATCTACAGGTGTTCTGTGATATGAAAACCAAAGGCGGGGGCTGGACAGTGCTGCAGCATCGCAGAAATGGCTCGGTGGACTTCCATCGGGGCTGGAGGGACTACAAGATGGTACGTTGAGCTGAACGCATCGCTAGTAAACACCACGGCCTCAGGAGATTGGGATGTGTGTGTACATGCTGCAAGTCAGTGCTTCTCAAAGTGGCAGGACCGGGCAGGAACACCCAGGGGTCCTTGAGTGGGTTCCAGGGGGTCCCTCCCCAGCCAAATTTGTTGATATAGCATCAAAAACAGTTTAACCACTTAAATCTACACAGCCTATTTAAAAATAGATCTGCTATTTTCAAAAAATCTTGACATTTCTTTATGACAAATGTGGAATATTTTTTAAACAACAAAAATCTTGTTTGGGGGTTATGATATTTCCAGATGGGGGGCCGTGGCCAAATACATATTAATTTGGGGGTCCTTGACCTGAGCAAGATATTTCCAGATGGGGGGGCCGTGGCCAAATACATATTAATTTGGGGGTCCTTGACCTGAACAAGATATTTCCAGATGGGGGGCCGTGGCCAAATACATATAAATTTGGGGGTCCTTGACCTGAACAAGATATTTCCAGATGGGGGGGCCGTGGCCAAATACATATAAATTTGGGGGTCCTTGACCTGAACACGGTTGAGAGCCACTGCTGTAAGTGACTCTGGGCAGGAGGTTTCAATCTGGAGCCACGGGTGGTTTGGCGCGGAGAGGCGTGGGATAGTGGCCAGCCCCTGATCCCAGGTGACCTGCGGCTGTTTAATTTGGACCGCCCGTTTGTTCTCCGCTACCCCCCGTGTTATTGCACCTGCTCCCTCTCGATTGTTCTACTCCCACACACCAGCACACACATACTGCATGTCCATAAACACACACACACACACACACACACACACACACACACACACACACACACACACACACACACACACACACACACACACACACACACACACACACACACACACACACACACACACAGAGCATGTCCATAAACACACACACACAAGCACACACGTACTGCATGTCCATAAACACACACACACACACACACACACCAAACATTTCAATCACTCACGTAACACTCCTTTTTAATCCGTCATTAAAGTTCTGTTCAGGAAAATGGGTCGATGTGGTTAAGAAACAGTTCCATGGACTAGCCGTGGGCAACAAGCACGGCCTGGACATAATACAGCTGGCCACAGGAGACCAGAAATTGGTGCCAATGTTGTGCAAATATGTTTTCACACCTTCCTGTTGTTCTGGATTTTATAGATGGATTATAGATAAGGCTTTTTTAAAATAACATCACAGTTTGTCCTCATTATAATCGTAATCCCTGTTTAGAAACAAACACATTGCCACATGCTGGGCTGGGTCATTAACTGCTTTGACCCTGGCGTCCGTATTTTTGTTAAAAAAAAAATGTTCACACAGTTTTCACAGTTTTTTTTCCACAATTTGTCAAGATTAGTCAAATATTTTCAACATTTCAAACTATTTCACAATTCTTCGAAAATAGCAGGTCTAAATGCTCACAATGTGTCGCGATGCGACACGTGAGCTTGTAGATATGTATAAGTATGAAATAGTGCTTAATTGTTTAAATAGTGCAAGTGGACAGTGACTGTTAAAATAAAGTGTGACAGTGAGAGAGAGAGTGAGGGAGAGACCAAAAGAAAAAGAGTGCTTTTTTTCCTCAAAACTCTCTCAAGAACAATATTGTCACAAGAGAATGATAAATATTTGGCCCCTGCTGGAGCGTGGGAGTGTGGGGGCCCCTGTAGATGGCAGATAATGTGTGTACTGATGTGCTTCACTGACCCCGACCACACTTTATATTCTCCTAATCTTTGTTCATTGTTTATCATGTGTTCCACCCACTGGTGTCCCAGTGATGAATGCTGCAAAAAATAGCCATGTTTTCATATATTTGCTTTCACTTTAAGAGCAATAACAAACATGGTCCCTGTACATTGCTGGGTGGAGAAAAAAAGGGTCAGAGAGAATCTACCCATCTGTTAAGACTTTGGACAAAACGGCATCAACAGTATCCTGTGACTGTGCTCAATTATTCACATATTTGATTAAGAGTAATCAGCCAGTATAAGGCCAAAGGTTTATTGATATTGTTTGGGAGAACCCAGATGCAATAAGGTCCTTAATTGGCCTAAATACAAGAATAACGCAGTTCGAGTGCAACTTCCGATTTATGAGGATGCATTGGTGTCGAAACATGTTATTCTTTATTATTTAGATACAATATGCATTCATGTGCTCCAGAACTTTGTGTGCTGCTTGCACTGAATTATCCTACATCTGAGAACGACCAGATTGTTCTTCCTCGCTGGCTGGTATGGCGGTGACCTTCAACGTTGTTTAATTATTGATATGACTAGCAGCCAACATTTCCATCCCTTCTTATCATATTCATCTGCTTTCATCTCGCATGTCCCCTTGTGCCCGGGATGTGTCATTTTGTTCTTGATAGGACGTTTTGGACGCGACAGAAAAGTAACTTAGTTTGTGCCTCCTCCATCTCCTTGAATAGAAATCAAATCTAATTTGATTGTCATTCTCCCCTCGGGCGCATTATTCATTCCTACTATGATCTCTGTCTGTCAAAGTAATCACACCCTGTGCACACTCTATCCACTTTCATTCTAACATTGAAGTTACCTTTGTGAGATCATTTTTAATATTACTCCGCCGTCCACCCGTTAATATAATTTAACCTTCCCTTTGGACTAAAAAATTATCATATATCCCTTTGACATTAATCTTTTCTTACGCATTTTATTATGTTTAACTTTCCCACAAAGCGTATTTTAAAAAGGGGGAAACCATTGAATTACAGCTTTGAAATACAGTACCGTAGTATTATTAGCATGTCCTTGGACAGATCAGTCTGTGCTTATATCTTGCCTAGTCTACAATGAGTGAAAATTCATTCTTGTCCTGTTATATGCAGCCGTAGATCATGTAAAAAAAGAGTTTGAGCACATAGTGTTCTGATTTTTCTGAAGTTTATTTCTTCAGGCGGTACATTGGTAGGACATCAAACATTAGGATCTTGATTGCCTTTGCACTGACTTTAAAAAACAGAGTGCCCAGCATGTGACAACGTATTTTGAGAACGATTACTTCCAAATGAGCTTGGCAGATCTCTGCTAAAACGCTTACCCCTTTTCTACTTTATTCCCCTTTGTTTCTATACTCTGTTTACCTATTTAAGGGCTTTGGAGACCCCTCTGGAGAGCACTGGCTGGGAAATGATATTATCCACAAGCTGACCAGCTCCCAGGACTACAGCCT
The DNA here is from genome assembly GCF_963454915.1 of Gymnoscopelus microlampas. Taxonomy (NCBI): domain Eukaryota; kingdom Metazoa; phylum Chordata; class Actinopteri; order Myctophiformes; family Myctophidae; genus Gymnoscopelus; species Gymnoscopelus microlampas. The sequence goes on from NC_139952.1 coordinate 22,832,193, forward strand.
GCATGTTCAGCTCAAAGATGGAGAAGGCAATGAAGCCTACTCACACTACGACCACTTCTCCATAGACGGAGAGGACAAGAACTACAGGTAACATTAAAGTGTGCATTAATGCTTCCATTTAACCCATTAAGCCCGGGAACGTATCTGTGTCAATTTAGGTTTCTTTGGCTATTCAAAAATATCAGATATATAAGCTCATAGCACGGCACTCAGATCTGATATTTATTTTCTTAAGAAATCGTGAAAATGTGTGCAAATCTTTTAATGTATACATTTTTAACTAAAATCTTTGCTTCTGGGTGTCCCTGGAAAAAAATATCTTGAGATGGGGGGTCCGTGGACAAATACATTTTGGGTGTTCCTTGAAAAGTTTGAGAACCACTGATATTATAGCAACATAAGTTTTTTTTTTTCAAAAAAACTGTAGAATTGTAGAACCCCCAGAAGCAAAGATTTGAGTAAATCACTTTAAAAAACATAGAAATCAAAGATTTGCTAACATTTTATGATAAAAAAAAAAAAAGATCTACAAGCTCGTAGCCGCGCTATAAGCTTGTATATCTCCTATTTTTGAATAGCCCAAGTATAAGATAATGGTTAAAGTGGCTAAAATCTAAAATGACAGATGCTTTCCTGGTCTTAATGGGTTAATGTATACTATACAGCTAAAGCAGGTAGGACATAAAAACGTACTGATTGCAGCTTAATATAATATGCACAGTTATGCATTAACTGGTCAACAATAATGTATTCAATAATTCTACATGTTTCAAGTCTCTGGTCTGGATTCTAGCTACGGTATATTAATTTCAGTGAATTACTTTTTGTACTGTGCACTACAAAGCATGCAAAGCTAAGTTACCAAATGTGCCCAAAGCATTTGAAAACCTGCATTCCAAATTAAAGTTAAACCCTTTCACGTGTCAGAATTCTGTCTAGAAACATTTTGAAGAAGCATTCCTTCAGTCAAGACATTTTCACGGAAGTCCTTTGAAAGGCATAATTGCAATGAATGAATCTCCGTTTTCCCTTTGGGCATAAAACTCTAAGTACCATGACAAATTAAAAAGCATTATCTACACTTAAAACCCCTTCTATCCTTTCTTATCAGCGCACACAAAAGTAAAGTACCCGCCAGGCTTATTGTTAAGAATGTCACTCAAAATCATGAGCTCAGCGGAGGGCAGGCTGCCACTTTTTCAATCCGTCACCACGGCTACCTCTGCCCCTGCAAATCCCCAAGGGTAGCCCCGTCCACTGGTGGATAACATGAGCAGTTGGCAGCGCCAGGCCGTGCCAGGAAACTGACAACTCAGGCAAAAACTCTACAGTAACTCTGCGATTGCTAACAAGATTAGGTGTGCAAGCTGAAGCCATGGCCTTCCAAAAATTGTACAAACATACTGCACTGTAGGATGGTTTAAATCAGTGGTTCTCAAAAATGTCTATGTCAAGGACCCCCCAAATTCCCGAATCGATATGTATTTGGCTGCAGACCCCCATGTATAAACACTTCATGCCAGGGACGATAATATGAGAACATTTAAAACAAATCAAAATTATTCTAAATGTAAAGCAAAGAATAGCCTAAGTACAAAATAGGATTAAAGTGGTTAAACTGTTCCTCATATTGCAGGGGACCCCCTGGAACCCCTTCCAGGACCCCTGGTGGTCCCTGGTGGTTAGATTGCTTTTGAATGAGCTGAAATGCTTTTGTTTTCAGCAAGGTTATGATGTTTCATGCAATTACAGTATGAGATGAAACAACATAATATTAATTTGTTCCATGATCCCTGTTAATATATCTGATGGCCTTCATCTTTTTTAATAAGATCCCTGTTATGTAAAACTGCACTTTAGCTTCACAATATTCCTGTGGGCTATGCAGTGTGTGTGGCAGAGCACCTGCATGGGTGTCATCAAGCCCGTAGCCAACAACCACTGTGCTGATGTGTCGTCATAACTATTTGAGTGTGTGCTAGTTTTATTAGCGCGCTGCGAATGCTGGCCTGATCTCTAGGTTCCTTTTGGGGATTCCTGGATGGATGCCTATGGTGTTAAACAACTATCAAGTCACAGTAATAGCGTCTTCAGCTGCTGCCGACGTACTCCCAATGCCGCAACCGGGTGGTCTTTAGACAACGCACTTTCTACATCCATTCATTGTTATCACTGACATGCCAATGTATCCCTTAGCATAGTCTATGATAGCCATTATTAGTAATTGGAGATGGTCTTTTAATAGTGTTATCCAACCACAGGGACTAGGGGTTTGAATGCTCCTCTGCATCCACACGAGAGGGCAGTCTTTGTTGCAGCACCAGCAACTACTGCAGATGGGTCAGGGTCAGCTTGGGTGAGAGTCTCCTTACTGGGAGGTGGAAAGAGGTGGCAAGTGATTCCATGTGTGCCGGAGATGGCATGTGGTTTCAATACCATCCCTGTAGGACCATCCAGTCCCAAGAGCAACCACTAGGGGTCAGCTGTGACGGGAGTACGTGGGGAATTCAGATATTGGCATAATGATCAAATCTGAAGAGGGGAAAAGAATATAAAAAATCTAAATAACTTCCTCTGGGCCAACATTCTACATAACCAAACAGTTAAGACCACTCCTGAGGACAAAGGCTTCCAATAAAGACATCACCATCGCCCCATACTCCCCAATGCATTAGTTGAACTAACCAATGTGATTCCTGTCCTGTCAACCAGACCGCCCTTTGCTGCCCCTTTGCCGTGAGGCCCTGCTCCCTCCAAACTCACTTGGAAGGATTGGTGATCCCTCATACGGTCGTCAGCAGACAAGTGTGCCCCGGGTGATCAAGAGGTCGCATAACTCAGGGCAGAGTCCAATATTAACTAGACCAGTTGACAGGACAGCAGAGGACAGGCGGCAGGGTTGACCTTCTCATCCACTGCACTTAGGACCAACACTGAGCCACACATGCTCCAGGGGTTAGGCAAATAAAAGAAAATGGTTTGGGCCGCTTAACCCTTTAAGACCGAAAACGCGCCTGTGTCATTTTAAGATTTCTTTGGATATTCAAAAAATAAAAAAAATAAAAATATATACAAGCTCATAGCACGGCACCGAGTGCCGCGCTATGAGCTTGTAGATCTGCTATTTTTGAAAAATCGTGAAAATGTGAGCAAATCTTTGATTATATCTTTTTTTAAAGCAAACATAAACTCAAATCTTTGCTTCTGGGGGATTCTACAAATGTCTTCTAAATCCTATTTTTTTAAGAAGAATAAAATATGTTGCTGTAATCAGTGGTTCTCAAACTTTTTCATGTCAAGGACCCCCAAAATTATATGAATTTTGGCCGCGGACCCCCATCTCAAAATATGATGTTCCAGGGACCCCCCAGAAGTTGTAACAGAGTTAAAAATGTTCGCTACGGAAAAAAACAGATATTCAAAGATTTGTACACATTTTCACGATTTTTCCAAAAATAGCAGATCTACAAGCTCATAGTGCGCCACTCTGTGCCGTGCTATGAGCTTGTATATCTGCTATTTTTGAATAGCCAAAGAAATCTTAAAATGACACGTTCTCGGTCTGAAAGGGTTAAGAATGTAACCCAGTTGAACCAGCTGATGCATCTTTAAGATGGATATAATGGCACGGCTGTTTACATTGTGAGTTGACACTTGTTGATACTTGACGATCTGTAGGCTGCAGCAAATCTCGACTTTGAAGTCTGCTTGGTTTTAATTAGGGGAAGACGAGGAATAATTGTGTTTTGTTTTACTGGAGGATAGAGGCCAATGTTTTAACACTTTTTTGGTGGATTTCTCCCCTTTAACCTTGCTAATCCAGCCTTCATGCTGATGGCTTCGGTGGGACAGCCGGCCGCACCAGTAGCCTCACCCATACTGGCACCCAATTCAGCACCAAGGACAGAGACAACGACCGCTGCACCTGCAAGTGTGCTCAGATAGCCTCTGGAGGTACAGTAATAGAGTATGCTGTTTCTTGTCTGAAATCTCTCCCTCAAAACATATTTTTTCCTCAGTCAGCTGCCTTGTAAATGTCTCCTTTAGCCCATTCAATCCGGGAACACATCTGTGTCATTTTTAGATTTCTTTGAGCTATTCAAAAATAGCAGATCTGATGAGCTTGTAGATCTGCTTGTAGATCTGCTAAAGCGACATTTTTTAACTCAAATCTTTACTTCTGGGGATTCTACAAATGTCGTCTAAAACATTTTTATTTTTTTGGGGCGGTGTAGCCGCCCCCTATAAGTGAGTTTTGGACACTGACCAATCCTGCACAGTGATTGGCCAATAGTCTACAACGCATTGTATAACCCCTAACCCTTCCATTGTTAATGCAAATCGATACTTTTGCAAAGTCAGCCAATCACATTACAGCTAGTGTCATCACCACTAACTGTAATGTGATTGGCTGACTTTGTAAATTCAGGACTGTGATTGGCTAGCGAAACACATGACACATGTGCAGCCCTATGAATAGCAGTATGGACTTTAAAAAACGGTTTATCCGTTTTTTAAAGTGAGTCATGTTGTGATGACCACACACCGCCCACTTCACACTGGATGTGATTTTTTTACTTACGTTGCAATCAAACTTTTTCATGTCAAGGACCCCCAAAATGATATGTATTTGGCCGCGGACCCCCAACTCAAAACATTTTGTTCCAGGGACGCCCAGAAGCAAAGATTTGAGTTACAAATGTTTGCTTTAAAAATATTTTGAAAGATTTTAACAAAGTTTAAAGATTTTTCAAAAATAGCAGATCTACAAGCTCATAGCAAGGCACTCTTTGCCGCGCTATATGAGCTTGTACATCTGCTATTTTTGAATAGCCAAAGTATAAAATAATGGTTAAAGTGGTTAAAAATCTAAAATGAGATCATAAGTTTAAGAGGTCATAAGTTTTTTTCTTTTTTTTGTGCCTGACCTCTCTGATTGTGTGTTCACTCCAGGGTGGTGGTTCGAAGCTTGTGGGCCATCCAATTTGAATGGCATGTACTATCCTGCCTCTTCCAACGTGGTTCGCTACAACGGCATTAAGTGGTACTACTGGAAGGGGCCGAGTCTGATGGCTACCGTGGCAACGATGATGGTGCGTCCTGCAAGTTTTTGATAGGCTGGCACATGGCAGAGTGGAGCATGATCTCACCTAATGACTGATGTGTGCAGGAAGCGGATCCCTTGAGAGAAAATGTAAACCAAACTTTGGAAGGTTTCAGCTACCGGATATTTTCTCATGAAGTTGCTTTAATAATGTCCGGGGGCCACATGCATACTCGTCTGAGAAAATGACTGTGGGTTTTCTTGAAAGTTGGTAAAACAGGAGTTTTAATATGAATAATTTTTCAGATGAGATGCTGGGTGAAATTAATGTTGCTATTCATTTTGCTACAGTATGGACAACATTATTCATGAAAAATGAGGTAGTAAACATTCATGCATTTAAGTAACAAAGAAGTCATGTTTACTCATCTATTTGTTTCCCAGTGTGTTTGTTTTCATAGATCTTTTGTTTACAAAGATATTTGTTTTACATAAACTTCTGAGACCTGTATCCTATGTGATTTTGGCCATTTGTAAATGATGAAACTTTACGCATGTGTCTAGATGTTTATATGTTTTGATTATTATCAGTGATTTTTTTTTCTGTAAATACAGTATGTAGAAACATTTAGGCTTTATTTTATGTACACATGTACAGTACATGCACAATGAACTGTAAAATAATCTGTCTGAAGTTTGCAACTGTTACTGACACCATAATATCGTCAATGACAGACGTATTTTTGATGTTATTGATCATTCCGTCTTTTAAAGTTTTGGGAGTAAATCTTCTATAAAACCTCCCGGAATCTTTGCAGCCGCACCTTTAATAAAGTTTAATGAGTATGAGATCAATTTTACAAAAGTGCTTCCAGCATTTTCACAATTGTCTTTTCAACGAGTTTATTTACTCTCCAAAATGCAATATTTGTAATGAACTCACAGGCACACAGAAAAAAAAGGAATAGCTGGGGAAAATCCCGTTTTTTGTTTGTTTGTTTGTTTGTGGTTCGGAAAAGCAATAAAACCATTGGGGTGTTTGGATACTTCTGCAAGTAGCAAGTGTACTCTCTGCATGCGGGTTCTATACACAACAAGGTAAAACAAAGGCAAGAACCTGTCAGATGGAAGCTGCGTCTAGTACCATCAGTTTGATGAATCATCCCATAACAGTGTTCCCTATGGTACTCATTAGAGCACGGAAGCCCCCATGCGCTGGAAAAACCACAAAGTAAAATCCTTGGCGTTAATTTAACTCTGAGAGTGTGCATGTGGCCCAAAAGGGTCCATTTGATTCCTCTTGTAAATTACCTAAGCATTTTACTGTGCAGCAGCCACTGAAAATTTAGATAAAATGCAAATAGCTGGCTAAAGCTTTAGTGTCTGCAAATTATTATGGTGACTCATTCCAGATTTGACAAAATGCTTCCACTCGTTAGGGCTGTCTCATGCGATGCTCAAGGATGACGCACATCAACATAAACTGTGTTGGAAACCGGTGTTAGATGATTTCATGCTGATCAGTCTTGTCTTGTTTTACACAGAGAGAGAGGGGTGGGGGGGGGAATTAAACAAATACACTGCTCTCTATTGGGTTAAACCATAAAACTTTTACACTCAAATAACAACAGACACATTTCTGTCATTTCTGTAAACAAATGGCTTTTTATGTATACGGTTTCATTGGAACTGCAAAAGCACTAACCGGTCTCCCCTCCCTCCCTCTATATGGGCGTGATTTACTACTCTATTAGGGAATATGCAGGGGCTGCTTGAGACAATAAAACTACTCAGAGAGATAACACCGCTGTTACTTTGCCTGGCCGTATCTCACACCTCCATTAAATGTTCATGTATAAATATACGACGCAATCACAATGGAATTTGTGAGGAAACTGCACCGATCATCACTACCTGATCCGTGGCCAGCAGAGCTATGGATACGTTCGACCATGGAGTCCCAGGGCTAATGAAGATGTTGCTTTTAACCTCATCATGCAGAAAAGCATACACTACGCTACTAAGTAATTATATACATGTACACACACACACACACACACACACACACACACACACACACACACACACACACACACACACACACACACACACACACACACACACACACACACACACACACACACACACACACACACACACACACGCACACACACACACGCAAGCATGTACTGTAGGCATGCCCCCACAAACCCAGACACACGCAAATGCCTGCCTACACACACACACGGTGGTTGTATGGGACGACAGTGCCACTAAACAGGTTTATTACGACCTCCACAGGGCGGGACGGGTGATGGATCACAACGGGTGGGGGGCGGGAGTGGTGGGGGGGTGGGGGGCTTGGGAGTGGCCAGGGGAGTGAATCCATCAAAGTGAGTTTTATAAAGACCACTTTCAGGTGAACAGCGGCAGGTCCACCGGAGTGGTTGTGTTCCGGTCCGCTGGAGCGCAGGGCTGGGGACCGCCTCGCCACTCCGCTCAGCCCCCGCCCCAACCTCCCTGGTCCCCGTTTATTAGTTGGGTTATTTGTAGGCAGATGGCACGAGACGAAGAGAGGAATGTGCGAGACGGAGAGAGTGTGAGAGAGAGAGAGAGAGAGAGAGAGAGAGAGAATGTTTGTGTGTGCTTGTGTATGTGTGTGTGTGCAGGACTGTGTATATACAGCACATAGGTGATGTGAATTATAGCGGTAGCTTCATCCCAGCTAGACCCACATGTGAGAATTTATCACCTCAGCCAAGATGGATTGAGAAAGAGAGACAGCAAGAGGAGACAGAGAGAAAATGGGGTGGCGGAGTCAAGAGCTCATAAGTCCTCCCTCTTTCTGTCTCTGCCCCCCCCCCCCCCCCCCCCCCGTGTGTGTTTGATTCATAAGGCGGGGTGGGGGGGGGGGGGGGGGGGGGGCTGTTGACCACAGACAGGTAGGCCATTTTAGGACGAAAAAGGTGGTGGTGGTGGTGGCGGGGGGACGGGGTCGTTGCAGTAGAGCTGGTGTGATCTGCAACCCGTCCTCACCGCAAAGTTTACTGTGTCAGCAGTCGGCTTGTGTACAGTAATTGCGGCCGTCTGAACAAAATAAACGCGCCCGATAAATCAGATCACCGTGTAATGTGTCCGTTTCTGTCCTCCGTGTTTTTGTTTTATATACACAGAGAGAGAGAGAGAGAGAGAGAGAGAGAGAGAGAGAGAGAGAGAGAGAGAGAGAGAGAGAGAGAGAGAGAGAGAGAGAGAGAGAGAGAGACACACACACACACACTCATGTCATTTCTGGGAGGTGATGAAAAGATGGGAGATGCACCCACGAGCCACTTGGGGGCACTGGTGACACAACGAATGTTTCCTTCCTACCTTGTAGAGTGTTGAGAGCATCTGGAGCACCTCCCAACCTCTCTCTCTCTACCGCAGGTCTGGATTATATAACCGTAAAATCATTAACACATCTTGCGCGTTGCACCCCCCCCTCTCCCAACAGATGGTTAACTGAAGGCTAAAGAGGACGCAAGAAAACAAGGGGCGGGGGATTACTTAATATGTATGGCGAATTATATTACAGACACTCCGAAAAATCTGAATGAGATTCAGTTCATTGGCCAAGTTATGATCACATAATGAACTTGAATTGGTGCATTGCTGCCAGGCACAAAGACGGAAAAATGTACACTGTATACATCATATTACACAGCAGATATACGAGAAAAAGTATAATGCAATAGGTAGTATAAAAAAATCACATCCAGTGTGAAGTGAGCGGTGAGTTTTATGAGTTATTAATTTCATCATGCGTCTCGCTAGCCAATCACAGTGACACCATGTCTTGGCGTCACGGCATGGATCAATTCACACCTAGCGTAAATTGAGCGGTGCTTACATTTTTTACATTATTATTAATTTCATCATGCGTCTCGCTAGCCAATCACAGCTCGTCTGCGAAGTTTGAAGTTAATTTCATCATGTGTCTCGCTAGCCAATCACAGCACGTCCTGCAAAGCTTAGCCTATGGGCATGTTTTCCACAGCATGGCGTCACAGCGAAAGACAAATCTTCACGACGGAAAGAAAAACTTTCACCACGGATGGGTCCTAAACCCTCTTATAGGAGCGGTTGCACCCCTCAAAAAGTATATTATACGTATAAGAGTAAAAATATGAATAAGGAATATATAGGGGCAGACCAGTGGGATGCCAAACGCCATGTATCAGTACAGCACATACCTAGTCACAAATATAGCTGTAGCATTGTATGGGCTATGCTACAGGTAGTAGAACAACTACTGTACATCAGCTAGTGACTTTTTGTGTGGTAGAGGCAGTGGTGGAAAAAGTACTGTTTAAGTAATGTTTCACTTAGGTAAAAGTATCAATACAACGATGCAGAAATACTCTCCAATAGTCCATTATTCAAAATGTACTTGAGTACAAAAGTATTGGCATCAAAATATAAATTAAAGTACCAACAGTATAAGTACTGAAATGTTGAAAAAAAAATAGCAGATCTACAAGGTCACAACGCGTTGCGATGCGACGCGTTGTGAGCTTGTAGATCGGCTATTTTCAAAAAGCCAATGTATAAAATAGGGCTGAAGTGGTTAATGTATGTTTTATAATATAATCATTTATATCTGCAAAGTAACTAGTAACTAAAGTTTTCAAATGTTTGTAGTGGAGTAAATGTACAATATTTGTCTCTGAGATGTAGTGGAGTAGAAGTAAAAGAACCTGAATACTGAAAATACTCCAGTAAGGTAAAGATTCCGCAAATTTGTACAGTTCTGAATACGTCAGGCATTCAGAACATCGCCGGGTCATGTGGCCTGCTGCCAACAAGGAAAGAGAGTGGCTCCAGTTTGATGAGGACATGGACCAAGTCCTTGAAGCTACTGCAAGGGGAGACGCAGACCAGAAGTTGCGGACGATGTCTGCAATGATCATCAGCATTAGTGCTGAAAGGTTTGGCATAAAGGAACAACGGCCAACCAGAGGTCTAGGGGAGCCAAACAGACGGGAGGTGAAGATCAGCCAGCTTCGGCGGGAGCTTAGACTGTTGGGGCGGCAGTTTAAGCAAGCAAGGGAGGAGGAAAAGGCCGGGCTGGCAGAGCTCCGCAACATCCTGAGGAAAAAACTCACCACCCTCCGTCGAGCCGAGTGGCATAGGAGGAGGGGTAGGGAGAGAGCCAGGAAACGTGCAGCCTTCATCTCGAATCCCTTTGGCTTCACCAAGAAGATCCTCGGGCAGAAAAGAAGTGGCCACCTTGCCTGTACTGAAGACGAGGTTAACAAGTACCTCAGTGCCACCTACAGTGACAGTGCAAGAGAGGAAGATCTTGGGCCATGCAGGACCTTGATAACTCCGCCAGAGCCCACCTCGGCATTTAACACCAAGGAGCCAACTTTGAAAGAAGTTGAGGAGGTTGTCAAAGCTGCTAGAACCAACTCAGCGCCAGGCCCCAGCGGAGTGCCATATGTTGTCTACAAGAGATGCCCTAGACTCTTGAAGCGACTATGGACGATCCTCAAAGTCATCTGGAGGAGAGGGAAGGTGGCACAGCAGTGGAGACACGCAGAGGGTGTATGGATTCCAAAGGAGGAGAGCTCAAGTACCATTGAGCAGTTCAGGGTCATCTCACTCCTCAGTGTTGAGGGCAAGATATTCTTTAGTATCGTTGCCCGACGCATGACGGAGTTCCTCCTGGGGAACACTTACATCGACACCTCTGTGCAGAAGGGAGGAATCCCAAAGGTTCCAGGATGCATCGAGCATACAGGGGTCGTCACCCAGCTGATCCGGGAGGCACGTGAAGGCAAAGGAGACCTGGCAGTCCTTTGGCTCGATCTTGCCAATGCTTACGGATCCATTCCACACAAGCTGGTGGAAACCTCGCTTGACCGACACCACGTTCCAGGCAAGATCAAGGACCTCATACTGGACTACTACAGCTGCTTCAGTTTGAGAGTCACCTCCGGAACAAAAACATCCACATTTCATCGGCTTGAGAAGGGCATTATCACTGGATGCACTATTTCTGTGATATTGTTTGCCTTGGCCATGAATATGCTGGTGAAGTCAGCAGAGGTGGAGTGCAGAGGCCCACTCACAAACTCAGGTATGCGGCAGCCCCCAATCAGAGCATTTATGGATGATCTGACAGTGACTACAACATCAGTCCCGGGCTGCAGATGGATCCTTCAAGGCCTTGAGCGTCTCATTAACTGGGCCCGGATGAACTTCAAGCCATCCAAGTCCCGGTCCTTGGTTGTGAAGAAGGGGAAGGTTACAGACCAGTTTCGCTTCTCGCTAGGAGACATCCAGATCCCATCTGTGGGAGAGAAGCCAGTTAAGAGCCTGGGCAAGATCTATGACTGCACCTTGAAGGACACCGCAGCACTCCAATCAACAACTGAGGAGTTGGGAACCTGGCTGAAAGCAGTGGATAAGTCAGGGCTACCAGGCAAGTTTAAAGCCTGGATCTACCAACACGGCATCTTGCCACGACTCCTCTGGCCACTACTGGTCTATGATGTGCCAATGACCACCGTCGAGTGCTTCGAGAGGAAGGTCAGCTGCTTTCTGCGGAAGTGGTTGGGCCTACCACGAAGCCTCACCAGCATCGCCTTGTACGGGAAGAACAACAAGCTGAAACTGCCCTTCAGTAGTCTGACGGAGGAGTTTATGGTTACCCGAGCAAGAGAGGTGCTGCTGTACAGGGACTCTAGTGACATCAAAGTCTCCTCGGCTGGCATAGAAGTAAGAACCGGCAGGAAGTGGAAGGCTCACGAGGCAGTCGACCAGGCTGAGGTGCGGTTGCGACACAGCGAGCTGGTGGGAACAGTGGCATCCGGAAGGGCAGGTCTCGGGACCAACCCAAGACCTCGCTACAACAAGTCCCAGGGAAAGGAAAGGCGGAAGCTGATCCAGGAGGAGGTCCGAGCAGGGGTGGAGGAAGCCCGCTGCAGTAGGACAGTAGGGATGCGGCAGCAGGGGGCGTGGACCCGATGGGAGGAGGCAGCTGACCGGAAGATATCGTGGACAGAGCTATGGAGATCTGAGCCACACCGGATCAAGTTCCTCATTCAGTCGGTGTACGATGTCCTCCCAAGCCCATCCAACCTCTTCCGCTGGGGCTTGGCCGAGACTCCACTGTGCCCTCTCTGCCAGAGAGCAGGATCGCTGGAGCACATCCTGAGCTGCTGTCCAAGGGCACTAGGAGACGGGCGTTACCGCTGGCGCCACGACCAAGTGCTGCGGGTCATCGCAGAGGTCATCAGCACAGGGATCTCCACCAGCAAACACCAACAACCAACAAGGCAGTCCATCGCCTTTGTTAGGGCTGGGGAGAAGCCACAGCAGCGCCTGAGTCAAGCAGGGGGGCTGCTGGCAACAGCTCGAGACTGGCAGCTGAAGGTCGACCTAGGGAGACAGCTCAAATTCCCGGAGAACATCGCAGTGACCACACTCAGGCCAGACATGGTCCTGGTGTCAGAAACAACAAGGCAAGTGGTCCTGCTGGAGTTGACTGTTCCCTGGGAAGACCGGATGGAGGAGGCCTTTGAGAGGAAGAGGGCCAAGTACGAGGAGCTGGCAGGCGAATGCCGAAGCAGGGGATGGAGGACCCGATGTAACCCCATCGAGGTCGGATGCAGAGGATTCGTCGGCCAGTCTCTCATCAGGGCACTCAAGATGCTGGGAGTGAAGGGACTGCACAACAGAAAAGCCATCAAAAACATCACCGACGCGGCAGAAAAGGCGTCAAGATGGCTGTGGATCAAGCGGGGAGATCCGTGGACCACAAAAGCTACTTAGACACAAGTCGGGGCCTGATCACCCCCGGCTGGGTCGCCTGGGCGAGGGTGTATGATGTTGCGAGACCCGAAACACCCAGTGAACCCAGGATACATCACTGAGGATGTGTCTAAGTTGCACCAAAAGTGTTTATTAAAACTAGTTGATCTGGCTAAGCCAGTGACTTCCGGGAATAGGCCGGGTGACAACCATGAAGAGTATGGCGACAGCTGGAAAGACAGCCGACAACTGGAAAGACAGTAACCGGGGCAGAGAGGGCCAGCAACCCAAACTGCAGCTCCCGTGAGGGCGCACCCACAAACAAGCTACGGAAAACTCTACGTTATTATACCCCCAGGGGTGCCCGAGAGGGGGGGAGGATGAGCACCCCAACAGGACGGATAAACAGGCAACGACCCATGCTAACGGAAAAACGACGATGAGTGCAGTCTGTATATGTGGCAAAGTCTGCAAGAACCAGCATGGCCTGAAGATCCACCAGGCCAAAATGAAATGTTTGACAGGGAAGCAGGTGGTGCAACGCACAGGTCCAGTACCTGGTGAGACGCAGGAGGAGCCCGGCCGGGAGTCACCCCACAGTGCCCAGACCCTCCACGCTCCACAAGCCCCACCCTACGTCAGGCATTCAGAACATCGCCGGGTCATGTGGCCTGCTGCCAACAAGGAAAGAGAGTGGCTCCAGTTTGATGAGGACATGGACCAAGTCCTTGAAGCTACTGCAAGGGGAGACGCAGACCAGAAGTTGCGGACGATGTCTGCAATGATCATCAGCATTAGTGCTGAAAGGTTTGGCATAAAGGAACAACGGCCAACCAGAGGTCTAGGGGAGCCAAACAGACGGGAGGTGAAGATCAGCCAGCTTCGGCGGGAGCTTAGACTGTTGGGGCGGCAGTTTAAGCAAGCAAGGGAGGAGGAAAAGGCCGGGCTGGCAGAGCTCCGCAACATCCTGAGGAAAAAACTCACCACCCTCCGTCGAGCCGAGTGGCATAGGAGGAGGGGTAGGGAGAGAGCCAGGAAACGTGCAGCCTTCATCTCGAATCCCTTTGGCTTCACCAAGAAGATCCTCGGGCAGAAAAGAAGTGGCCACCTTGCCTGTACTGAAGACGAGGTTAACAAGTACCTCAGTGCCACCTACAGTGACAGTGCAAGAGAGGAAGATCTTGGGCCATGCAGGACCTTGATAACTCCGCCAGAGCCCACCTCGGCATTTAACACCAAGGAGCCAACTTTGAAAGAAGTTGAGGAGGTTGTCAAAGCTGCTAGAACCAACTCAGCGCCAGGCCCCAGCGGAGTGCCATATGTTGTCTACAAGAGATGCCCTAGACTCTTGAAGCGACTATGGACGATCCTCAAAGTCATCTGGAGGAGAGGGAAGGTGGCACAGCAGTGGAGACACGCAGAGGGTGTATGGATTCCAAAGGAGGAGAGCTCAAGTACCATTGAGCAGTTCAGGGTCATCTCACTCCTCAGTGTTGAGGGCAAGATATTCTTTAGTATCGTTGCCCGACGCATGACGGAGTTCCTCCTGGGGAACACTTACATCGACACCTCTGTGCAGAAGGGAGGAATCCCAAAGGTTCCAGGATGCATCGAGCATACAGGGGTCGTCACCCAGCTGATCCGGGAGGCACGTGAAGGCAAAGGAGACCTGGCAGTCCTTTGGCTCGATCTTGCCAATGCTTACGGATCCATTCCACACAAGCTGGTGGAAACCTCGCTTGACCGACACCACGTTCCAGGCAAGATCAAGGACCTCATACTGGACTACTACAGCTGCTTCAGTTTGAGAGTCACCTCCGGAACAAAAACATCCACATTTCATCGGCTTGAGAAGGGCATTATCACTGGATGCACTATTTCTGTGATATTGTTTGCCTTGGCCATGAATATGCTGGTGAAGTCAGCAGAGGTGGAGTGCAGAGGCCCACTCACAAACTCAGGTATGCGGCAGCCCCCAATCAGAGCATTTATGGATGATCTGACAGTGACTACAACATCAGTCCCGGGCTGCAGATGGATCCTTCAAGGCCTTGAGCGTCTCATTAACTGGGCCCGGATGAACTTCAAGCCATCCAAGTCCCGGTCCTTGGTTGTGAAGAAGGGGAAGGTTACAGACCAGTTTCGCTTCTCGCTAGGAGACATCCAGATCCCATCTGTGGGAGAGAAGCCAGTTAAGAGCCTGGGCAAGATCTATGACTGCACCTTGAAGGACACCGCAGCACTCCAATCAACAACTGAGGAGTTGGGAACCTGGCTGAAAGCAGTGGATAAGTCAGGGCTACCAGGCAAGTTTAAAGCCTGGATCTACCAACACGGCATCTTGCCACGACTCCTCTGGCCACTACTGGTCTATGATGTGCCAATGACCACCGTCGAGTGCTTCGAGAGGAAGGTCAGCTGCTTTCTGCGGAAGTGGTTGGGCCTACCACGAAGCCTCACCAGCATCGCCTTGTACGGGAAGAACAACAAGCTGAAACTGCCCTTCAGTAGTCTGACGGAGGAGTTTATGGTTACCCGAGCAAGAGAGGTGCTGCTGTACAGGGACTCTAGTGACATCAAAGTCTCCTCGGCTGGCATAGAAGTAAGAACCGGCAGGAAGTGGAAGGCTCACGAGGCAGTCGACCAGGCTGAGGTGCGGTTGCGACACAGCGAGCTGGTGGGAACAGTGGCATCCGGAAGGGCAGGTCTCGGGACCAACCCAAGACCTCGCTACAACAAGTCCCAGGGAAAGGAAAGGCGGAAGCTGATCCAGGAGGAGGTCCGAGCAGGGGTGGAGGAAGCCCGCTGCAGTAGGACAGTAGGGATGCGGCAGCAGGGGGCGTGGACCCGATGGGAGGAGGCAGCTGACCGGAAGATATCGTGGACAGAGCTATGGAGATCTGAGCCACACCGGATCAAGTTCCTCATTCAGTCGGTGTACGATGTCCTCCCAAGCCCATCCAACCTCTTCCGCTGGGGCTTGGCCGAGACTCCACTGTGCCCTCTCTGCCAGAGAGCAGGATCGCTGGAGCACATCCTGAGCTGCTGTCCAAGGGCACTAGGAGACGGGCGTTACCGCTGGCGCCACGACCAAGTGCTGCGGGTCATCGCAGAGGTCATCAGCACAGGGATCTCCACCAGCAAACACCAACAACCAACAAGGCAGTCCATCGCCTTTGTTAGGGCTGGGGAGAAGCCACAGCAGCGCCTGAGTCAAGCAGGGGGGCTGCTGGCAACAGCTCGAGACTGGCAGCTGAAGGTCGACCTAGGGAGACAGCTCAAATTCCCGGAGAACATCGCAGTGACCACACTCAGGCCAGACATGGTCCTGGTGTCAGAAACAACAAGGCAAGTGGTCCTGCTGGAGTTGACTGTTCCCTGGGAAGACCGGATGGAGGAGGCCTTTGAGAGGAAGAGGGCCAAGTACGAGGAGCTGGCAGGCGAATGCCGAAGCAGGGGATGGAGGACCCGATGTAACCCCATCGAGGTCGGATGCAGAGGATTCGTCGGCCAGTCTCTCATCAGGGCACTCAAGATGCTGGGAGTGAAGGGACTGCACAACAGAAAAGCCATCAAAAACATCACCGACGCGGCAGAAAAGGCGTCAAGATGGCTGTGGATCAAGCGGGGAGATCCGTGGACCACAAAAGCTACTTAGACACAAGTCGGGGCCTGATCACCCCCGGCTGGGTCGCCTGGGCGAGGGTGTATGATGTTGCGAGACCCGAAACACCCAGTGAACCCAGGATACATCACTGAGGATGTGTCTAAGTTGCACCAAAAGTGTTTATTAAAACTACAGTGCTTGAGTACATGTACTTAGTTACTTTACACCACTGGGTAGAGGACGGGATCGTGGCAACGTGCCACATTGATAGACAGAAAAATAGAGCAGTGCTGTACGTTCATGTTCATGGTGCCCTAAAAAAGGAGGTCGTCGTTAACAATGACAGTGCTGTTTTGATGGCGGGAATTATAGCAAAAAGAAGGAACACAGATCAGAACTGTCTGCACCAATCCTTTAAAATAATGAACAATTCCACAGTCAAATAATGGTGGGTTGCCTTGTGCTGCATGTGCTCGCTTTGAAACACACACACACACACACACACACAGTCGCTGAGGGTGGAATCCAATTATCAGCATAAAAGTCAATCTGATTCCTTTGTGTTGCATTACCACCCTACGAGATTCTCCTGTTGACAGACATGCTCTTCATTTCTCTCTCACAATCTCCTCTCCATCTTTGACATTCTCCTTGCTCCCACTCTCTATTACGTGTCGCCTCTGGTCGGGTGGAAACCTCATACAGTATGTTCAAAACTGTTACTTTTCAGGGTTGAAATTCAGAAATATCAAAAGCTCAAAGCTCAAAACGCGTCGCCTCGCGCCGCATTTCGAGCATTTTAAATTGGCTACTTTTGCTACCTTTGTGTGACGCTGTAGTATGATCAAGTAGGGCGTTTATTTAGGAAAAAAACACAAAAAGTTAAAATATGGAGATAAGAGGTTTCTGCTCTCGCTCTCCTAATCCTCTACAGCACCTCTGGACACAGTATGAAAGGCTCACTCATTTTCTCCAGCATGGTTTTCATTTGAGGTCCAACATCAATCACCCAAAAGTCCAAGAAAGTCTAAAAATCCATCTTGACTCTGTAAGGGTGGTGTTGTATTATTCATCAAGACAGAGAGCAAACGTGCGATAGTGCAGTGTAATCCAATGTTTTGACCTGGATTTTCATAGTCAAAGTTTGTCATAATATTCCATTAACATGCGCAACTATTGGAGAAATAAAGGCTGTACAGTATATCACAATGTTTGTGTTTGTTTGTGTGCATGCGTGCGTGTGCTTGCCTGTGCATTTGAACAGTACAACAATCTCGCAATCTGACAACAATTTAAGCCCAATACACACTTCGAAAATCTCCCGGTTCGGAATGCTTCCCGAACTATAGTCAGGACACCTGGAGGTGCATGGGTTCCGAGCAAAAGTTCTGGGACCGCCCTTCCGAAGCTCAGAATGAAGTCAATTTGTACTTACAGCATATCACATCCTTTTCCGAATAAAAGTTTGGTCGTCGGAAGGAATATGCAACGCACTTTAGCCTCTGGGGGCATTATTTTAAGTGTTTCTGTAACTCTTGTAGCCAGAGGATATCCAGACTGAAACCTCCACTAATGTGCCTCGGCCAAATTTGATGTTTTAGATACAGACAACATAAGCTAAAAACCTCAGATGATGGCGATGATTCGAGCAGGTTTTGAGTAGAGATTGTATTCTCCTTTGCTCTCCACACAGACCGTTTACCTGAATGCTAACCTCCCGTCATCAAAGCCTGCACAATCTTGGTCAACACTACTCGGACTACAAACGGATGACACATGGAATCCAACACTTTCAACACTTCTTCACACCTCTTGTCCCTTGCCTGAGATGACATCTGCATTCATATGCAGATGTCTGTTTATAGAGATCACATGTCGGTGCAAATAATCACATGTAGGGGCTGGTGTCTCCGTCTTATACTTAATACACTCCGTTGTACAAGAGTGCAGCTTGCCGAAAATACCAGATCTACCAGCTCTCAACGGGTGACACCGTCAAACGACGAAGTATACATTAGGCTTTAGAGCCTACCACGCTGCATCAATATGTTGGTGTGCGTTCATGGGAAATATTTGGGTTCTGTGCTCAGGCTTGTGGAAATGGCAGCCTGTCTCTGGGGCAGAGAGTGTCTAGCCAGGTCCTTCGGTGTGTAGGCAGCAGCAGTACAGAGAACATGCTTTCCTGCAGCCGTCACCCCTCCTGACAGCTGGGAACATCCACAGTGGAGAACACCGCAACTGTGAGAGAAAATGAGACGCAGCATTCTCACCGGGGGGACGAGCGTTACCTACAAAAACAATTCCAAATCCTACCAATTAATGACCGGCATGCGTGTGAATAGATTTGCATAACATTAATTATCGAGATCATTGCCGTTTGGAGTCATTTGATTTAGCAGAAAGTTAGGCTACTGCTTATTCAATCAGAACAAACCAAAAGTGATTATTGTAGCTTTTGTTCTTCAGCACAATTAGCGTCTGTTGATTTTTGCGAACGTGCCAGCGCCTCCATCGTGATGGAGGGATGCCAACCGGGTCTATTTCTGTCCCACTCTGCTCGGTACCTGAATGGGCCAATCAGAAAAGGCAGAGCCAAAAGCCAAGAACCCGGTAATTACGGTCGTAATTCACGTTGATTAGCCACTAGTATAGTTTACTAGTGAGTGGTTGAAACATGCATCGTGGGAATGCGTGAATTCAATCAAAAAGTCTCCCTAGCAAGTGGGTTGAGGTACGGTGGCAAGAGTAAATTTGTAGCTTTGTGTTAGCTCTATCGCCATGTTGGATTTCTCTAATTAGGGAAGCTATAGGGAAGTTTATAAGAAGTTATGTTTGCTGAGGTTCAATCAGGAGAGTGCACCACAGCACCATATTGTGATGGGTGACATTAGTTGATACATTACCCACATGAACCCTAGCATTCATATTCTATGCATGTCATAATAGGCGAATATTAGGTAGATCCACAAGCCCACAATTGTACAAAGATGTGTTGTATAGGGAAAAGGGGGCCTAGTAGAGACCATGGTGAACAAGGTACAGTATATAGAGTTTAAGTAGCTAATAAGAAAAGTTGCTGAGAAAACCCCCCGGGTAGGCCAGATGTACATGTACCTGTGTACCGTAGAAAAAACTAAAACACAAACAAATCCAACAGAGCTCAATATACAGTATCCAAGGGTTTATTGCAGGTTAGGCGATATGTCAGTCAAAACTGGTCCACACGAAGCAACAACTGCTCAAGAGCACCTCAAAGTCTCTATGGTTAGAACTTCTGATGATTCCTCCTCAAGCCCTCAATACACCACTGTTTCTCAATCGTTGGACATTTTTGCTAAGGTCAGCGAGATAACAATATCTGTGTGCTCCATTCATGAGTCAGCTTTATCAAAAGTTCAAGAATATGATATCTAGGTGTTCCGTTCATGAGATAACTATATCATAGGTCATGAAGATAATGACATATAATGTAATTTCATTCATATTGTTGGGCAGAAACCTTGTATCTCAATACACATATTGTATACTTCAGTTTTTCATCTATAATGACCAAAATGGATGACAGGTTGAAAGCAATGTAGGGAAGCAATGTGGGGATTTTTATTATTTCATGTAAACGAAAACTTACTGCGTGATGACATAGATCAACTTTTATGAATATAAATGTGATTCCCAAAGCTCACGTCGCTCCACTCGCACCTGATTTTAATTAGGGAGACACTCTTGGGCTGCTACGTTCTTTGTCTAACTCAAGATGATGGCTAGACGATGCATTACTCGTTTTAAACTTAAACAGTACTCTAAAATATGTATCTGAAAACATTTTAGGTTAGAAATAAGCAACACAGTAACATAAACGTGCTTCACACTGCCCTTCTCTTTCTCCCACAGGCTGCGTGAGATGCAAGGCATTGCAGGCTACAAACATAGCCTTCTCTGGCTAATGCCTTGCCATAGCCCAAGGGGATGGGACCTTCTGATTGGTTCAGAAACATACAGGCTACCGTTTCAGACTGAAACCTCTAAATAAAATTACAGAAAAATCCATTTCAACAGGACTTTAAGGCAGTAGCGCCGACAGAGATTAGTTTGAAAGTCGGTCCGTGGGTTTTATAAATATTTCACCTATGAAAAGTATTAACAAGAGCTTGTGACACTGGATCATTGGAACACAGGTTCTTCCCCATTTCCGTAAAAGTAACGGTTTGGGACATACAAGGTTCCTGCCCGACAGTGACGATATGCCCATCATGCACTCTGAGCCATATCCCCAGACCACCACGGTCAAAAGCACGATATCTACACAGTATGTATTCCTGCACTCAACAGGTTTCTCAGACTCCAACTAACAACTCCCTGTTCGCCTTTGGCTAGTATCATCGTACCATGTTCTGCTAACAGGTGCAGGGTAGAACTGACCTTCACTCCTCCACATTACAGTATGTTTCTGTTCTCTCTATCCGACTATATATATAAAGGTTTTTTGACACATCACCGCTGTCGAGTGGAAACCTAAGCTTGTATGTCCCCAAAAATTTACCCGTGTTTCAATGGATCCAATGTAGTTATTATTTTTCTCACACGTTATGTTGTTTCCTTGGGATAAACTGAATTGGTTATATTGTGTATTAGAAAAAGTATGGGTTTAGAATAAATGTTCACAAAAGCTTAAACAGTACTGCACAGGGCAGTAATATAAAGCACAAAGATAGTACGCCTTATTATATCCAAACAGAACATTAGAAGGAGTTGCTAATATTCTCCTTGCTGTGCACTGCCAATTGTCATTACGGCCCCTGACACTCTTCATAACATCCAATACTTGTAATCAAGTGGTGTTGGGCATGTGGGGTCTGATGCTGTTAAGACAGAACAGGTGTTTGGGCTCAAGGCTGCCAATCATAATTGCATGTCCTTAGGGCTAATCATTGGCACTCGACTTTTGCTCAGAACCCGACCGCTTTTAATCCCATTATGTACAGTATGGCAAACAAACTGCCACCCTTTATGAGCCATTGTGTATTCCGAGGGAATAGTCAATTAAGACTAATTGCAGGGTTGACATTTTCAGATATGAGTTTCAGAGAGTGTACGTTTGTGGCACAGAGGGGAGAGCAGAGGGGAAAGTTGGAGATGTTTAATTTCCCTGAAGTGCTATTGTGCTTTATTTCCCATGAAGCCGCCTCACTGAAGTG
>NC_139952.1:22858835-22993835 GCF_963454915.1 Gymnoscopelus microlampas
TAACTACGGTAACTAACTGAATGAATTAAAAAAAAGATGTATTCACTTGGAGGGAGAGGGCTCCAAACCCCTGACCTAAACAAATATTTATTTGGGTCGTTTATTGGGTCGTGCTGGCTCTGGACACGGGCACTCGCTCGCATAACGGCTCAAGGTCTGGCTGGAGCCAAAATGGCGAGGAAATGTGAAGCGAAGTATGATGAATAAGAAGCATGTCGCCGAGAAAAAAACACACGTCGGCTTTTCGGATACATCTGGAGATTAGCATCTTTGTCATTCTAAAATACACCGTGTCTTGGTTAACTACGGTATAACTAACTGAATCAAAAAATATTATTATGGGGAGAGTGACCCAAACCCCTGACCTAAACAAATATTTACTTCTGTTTATTGGGTCGTGCTGGCCCTGGACGCAGGCACTCGCTCGCATAACGGCTCAAGGTCTCCCTGGTACGCCCGTCTCGTACATAGTACGCTACAGTCACAAAACCACTCAGTCAACGTCTTTAGATGGGGTTATTAATGTTGAAATTTTGACATGTCGTGAAACTGCCTGGGCCGTTGGGTTTTTGGCTTTGTTAATGTCACGGTTTTTGACTTTTCGTTTCAGCGGGTTATGGACTTCACCTGGTGATGCTTTGTGAGCTGTGACATGCAATCCTCTGGCCTCTCCTTACATTCCATGCCCCAGGGAACACATGGGGAACACAAACCCTGGAGGGCAGAAAAACAAGTACCATTGTCTAGGAGCTGTTTACTCTGTCTGCAGGCTACATTGTGTGTGTGTGTGTGTGTGTGTGTGTGTGTGTGTGTGTGTGTGTGTGTGTGTGTGTGTGTGTGTGTGTGTGTGTGTGTGTGTGTGTTTGTTTGTTTGTGAGTGTTTGTAGGTGTGGGCGTGTGTGCACACTACAGTGTTTACTCCCACAGCTCATACTGGCTCCAGGTGTTCTATTGCTGACTGAGCAGGAGACAATACTGTCAGAGAGAGAGAGAGAGAGAGAGAGAGAGAGAGAGAGAGAGAGAGAGAGAGAGAGAGAGAGAGAGAGAGAGAGAGACAGACAGACAGACAGACAGACAGAAAGACAGACAGACAGAGAAACAGAGAGAGACAGAGAGAGAGAGACAAAGAGAGAGACAAAGACAGAGACAGAATGTGGAGAGCACCATCGAGGGGGTGAGAGAATAGAGAGGGAGAGAGAGAGCAAGAGAGAAAGAAAGAAACCGACAGACAGAGAGGAATAGAGAAGTGAGAGGGGAAAGAGGAGGAGACAAAACGAGAGAAGGGAGCGAGAGAGAGCGTGTTGGTGCAGGAGAGTGAATGAAAAATTCATATGGCTTCTGGTCCCAAAAGCCCCTTCTGTCTTTGCTAGGAGTCCTCGGCATCAAACTGCCGAGCAGTAGGGGGGGCGATGGGACTGTTCCAAAGAGATGGTACACACTACACACACAAAGATACACTCAAACACTCACAAGTTAGGTAGATCTAGTAAAGGGATGGAGGGGGCCAGACGAGGTGTTAAGCTGGAGTCAGGAGTGAGCTGAGAGGGCAATAATATTCCCTTAACAACAGGCAACAGTGTGTTGGGAGCCACATCCTAATAGACCCCCCCCCACGTACCACCGCAACCTGAAACTAGTGCTGCACTGTCAAGTTTTGACCAAACTTCTCCAGCGAGGGCAAATTTGTGTGCGTACCAAAATGAATTGCGATATTTTCTACCCATGTCGGTGTGCATAACAACCATGCCAAAACGGCGTGGAAATGTGAGGCGAGGTACGCTGAATAAGAAGCTTGTCGCCGAGAAAATAACGTATGTCGGCTTTTCGGATACATCTGGAGATTAGCATCTTTGTAATTCTAAAAGACACCGTGTCTCTATCCTTACCGTGTCACAGCCTTGAGCTGAGGAAATGAGAGAGAGAGAGAGATCCACTATTGCAGTGTTGCCATAGCCACCGTTGCATTCTTAGGATGGTGGAGCAGAGAAGGGAGGCAACAGAAAAGGGAGGAGAGGAGAGAAGAGATGAGAGGAGGAGAAGAGGGAGGAATGGAGCTGCTGGGGGGTGAAGAGAGAAGTTCTGTAGTTCTGCCACCCCCCCCCCCCCCCCCCTCCCGTTTGAAAGTGGGTCAACAACACGTGCGAGGCATGCATACAGACTCACTGTAGATGGACGCACATGCACACACACACACACACACACACACACGCTTAATTCTAAACAGTACAGTGTATGTTTGAGGCAGGTCTCGGGGAACGTATCCCTTCTTAAGTCTGTTTTATACCTCGCTGCTCGTTGTGTCTCGCACCAAAAGTAGCAGATATACAAGTTCACAACATCTCACAGCTCTTGTAGATAGCTATATATTTTGGGGCAAGACGCCGGCGCGCAACTAAGAATAAATCAGGCGTAAGGGAACGCCCACTAGAGCAGAGGAGACGAGGCAAACACTGGATGTTTGATAGGGGTTACCCAAAGCCCGGAGCTTCGACTGCAAAAACTGAATCCAATCAGATCGGGAGGGGAGCGGTCCGCACATTTAATACGTGTTAAAATTTGAGAGGGAACAAATTTAACCAAATGGCATGAGTCCATTTGGTTACAAATGGGTTACAAATGGATAAATGAAGACTGGATTTTATTTTCTGCAGTATGTGCGTGTGTGCATGTGAGGGCGACTGCTGCTGCATGCTGAACTCAAACATCATCATAACCCTGGTTAAGTTATAAGTGTGATATTGTAAAATGCACAACCAAGAACCAAATGGTTAACCAGGGTTAAATATTTGATAAGCAGCAGGACTTAAAATGATCCCTGATTAATAAGCTGTATATGCCTTAATACATAATAATTGCCTTTCTTGAGTCTTTCACTCAATAGGGGGCGCTCCCGTCGCAAGCTGATGATGTAATTTGTCCATGTGTGGTCCAGCCCTATGGATTGTATGGAATGAATGTGCTAATAAAAAAACACCTAAATAAGTCCTAAGGTTAATATGAGGATCATCAAAACAATATTTTAAATATTTTGTATTTGCACACATGGACAAATTACATCATCAACTTGCGACGGGACTTGTCCCTATTGAGTGAAAGATGAACTATTTATAAAATAAATACAATATTTAAGTTGTATTTCATTTTAGTTATAGAGGTCAATTTTTATGTATTAAGGCATATAATACTTATTAGCCAGGGATCCTTTTAAAGTACTGGCTAAAGCTTGACAATTATCCACAATTGTGAACTGGTGTTGACAGACACTGTACGAATGGGAAAATGCTGATATTACTGCGAATACAACCAAGATGATCATATAGATTATATACCATAATCATTACATACATTGCTGTAGACCTATATTATAAACGGTGCGTTTATACAGCGCCTTTATGCAAAGCGCTTCACAATGTTTTTCACATTCGCCCTTTCACACTCACCATTCACACACCATTCACACACATCATTCACACATCATTCACACGCTGATGGCAGAGGAAACCATGCAAACCCTCAACTTGCTAATTGGAAGCAGTTAGGGATTCAGTGTCTTGCCCAAGGACACCTCGACACGCATACAGGAGGAGCAGGGGATGAAACCAGGAACCATCTATTTCCAAATGGTAAAAAAATGGTAAATGGTGCATTTATATAGCGCCTTTATCCAAGGTGCTTTACAATGATTGATTGTGCATTACATTCACCCATTCACACACACACACATTCATACACCGATGGCGGAGGAAACCATGCAAGGCACCACCCTGCTCATCGGGAGCAATTAGGAGTTCAGTGTCTTGCTCAAGGACACTTCGACACTAACTCTGATGGAGCCCGGGATCGAACTGGGAACCGGCCTAGGTGGCCACTCTACCCCTGAGCCACTGCATCACCACAATCACAATAAACACATTATAAATGATTTTGCTGTAATCCAAACTTTCCTTTTTTACCATTAAAATAAATACTCTTCTATTGAGACATTTAGATCCTGAAGGTCAAAATTAAATGTCTCCCCTGAGCAAGCAGGCAGGCTCTATAAGCTCAGCTCAAACATATCAGCACCGGCACAGGAGACCAGGGTTCAAATCCGGAGAAGAACAATACATTTACATCAATAGATTTAAATACACAGGCCACTGATTTATCTAAGAGGTTGGCGGTGACTTGACTTTTTGTAGGCTGCATATTGCTTTGGTCAATTAATGATGAATGATTAATGTTCAATACAATCCATGAAATAGAAAGAACGCCACTATAATACACTGTAGCTCTGATGCATTTATTTTATTTATTTAATATAAAAACAAGGTTAACATTTCAGCAGCAAGCTGGTTTGTCAGGGTCAATCCCCGTGAGATCAATCCATGAGCCATTATCTGAGTTTAACTACAAAACATGATGTTATTGCACGACCTCCCTTTATTCATCAGAGCGGAAACCAACATTCCATTTTTGTCTGTGGTATTAAACCCTCAGAACCCGCTGAACTTGGGTGGTTTATCGATTTAAAGCTTTAGTGAAACAGAATTGACTTAGAATACAATGTACTTGGACTCATTTTATGTACCAAACAGGAAATTCCCTTTTCAGTAGTAGTTCATCTTCTATTTCAAGTAATGACAATATGTTTTTTTTTTTTTAACTATATCACTTTCTGGCATCTCAAAGAGAGTAACTCTCTGATGAAACATTCTCTCTTGCTGTTATTGTTCTACAGAACCTGTCGCCTAGCAGCACCTACAGTACTTCTCCTTAGTGCACGGCTGTAAAGTAGCCTATATCACTATAAACAGCAACGTAAAACAATGCAGACCTTGAATAAATCATAAAATTAAACCGTAGGCACAGAATAGTCAGTATGTACCAGCAGCACCTGACTTAAATTTCTTCATCATCTCAGATCTTTCCTGGTGCCTACCCTCTCTTAACTACACCATGGTATGCAAGGATGAATAGCTATAGAATGCTGCAGAGCACGTCAAAATATCTGCATTTTACACCAGCTATAGACATTGCCATTACATCACATGTGGGTTTGTGGTATGCAAAGGTTGCAAAGAGATTCTGGATTTTATGCTCACAAGAACTAGTTGGCCTAATTTAAACTTTTTTCAGCACCTGTTGTTCCATGGTGTTACTGTATGCGGCAGAATTTCTGCTCGATCAATGGAAGGGCCTAATTAAGAAAAACATCTGGTGGGCATTATGTATCACACACAATGGGCATATACGGAAAATCCTATAGTGGGCATTCAACATAATGCCTGTATATCCTGTACTGTGTAGATTACACCCTTGAACAGCCATGAGTGGAGCTTCCTGCACTGGGCCAGCGCATCATCAAAATGCATACAGTAGGCTAGTAATGATGCTTTCATTAAATACATAGGTGAATTTTGCATGGAGGCTGCCATAATGCTTTGGTCAGTTAATGATTAATGTTTAGTACAATCCATGAAATAGAAAGAATGCTGTAAGGCGTACACTCTGGCACTGACGCAAGGTTTATTTAATACAAAAGTAAGGCTAACATTTTGGATGTCTTGTCAGGGTCAATCCCTGTGAGATCAATCCATGAGCCATGATTGGAGTTTAACTACAAAACATGATGTTATGATGACACAGGCAACCTCCCCTTTATTCATCAGAGCTGAAACCAAACGTCTTTGACTGTGATATTAAACTGTGTGCTATACATGAGAATGAAATATCCAATGCCTCTAGGATTTTTCAATCACAAGAATGAATAGGCTACAAATTCAAGAAATCCCTTCCTTCCTGCAATAATTGTGAGTTCATAATCTGAGGCTGTAATTTGCCCAATATATATTCGAAAGAATAATCTAATTGGAATTCTGTCTAACGCAGCATTCTTCTCCCATTCAACATGTGAGTCTGTACCTCCAAGACAGAAAAAGTGGAAAGGAGCAGAGATGCAGAGAGAGAGAGAGAGGCCACACAACCTTTATTTTCTTATTTCTATTTTTACGTGCAAAGTTTTTCCAGCATTGTGAAATGCTGAGCAAACCTATCCTGGGTATTCAGAATCTCGTTCCGTGCTGCACTTGTAGTGTCTGCTAGTGCCAACGCATGCTGCAAACGTTGGGTGTCTTTGTGGTTGAAGGTGCACACTCACAGAATAATAACTGAGAGAGTTTGCAATTTGCCCAATACCTGAAATATGTCTGCAAAAAATGGACAACCTAATTTGAATGAAGGCTGTGTGTGTGTGTGTGTGTGTGTGTGTGTGTGTGTGTGTGTGTGTGTGTGTGTGTGTGTGTGTGTGTGTGTGTGTGTGTGTGTGTGTGTGTGTGTGTATACTTTATCAGACACTGATTCATGCTGAGGGAAAGCAGCATGAACAATATTCCACATGAGTGCAACTCTTTTTCTTTCTTCTTTTACACAAACAAAAATGTGTTGAACAGTGCTGGAATGTGTCACCACGAATCGGCCTACCTTTTGAAAAGATTTTCTCTCTTCATTATCATGATATGATTGGCTCTGCGTATTTTATGGTTTATGAAATTGCACACTGGGCGACACAATTGGAATTCTTAAGTAGAGTTCAAGTTCAGGTTTCAGGTTTATTTGTCATATGTATAGATACAGAGTATAAATACAATGAAAATGATTTTGCTCAGAGCATTCTCAGTCTGTGCGTGTGTGCGTGTGCACGCGTGTTACAAGAAATGGACATTCAGGCGCTATCCTGCCTTCCAAACAGTGGTACTGAGGTAGCAACAGCCTTAATGCTAACACTCCCATCCCCTACAGCACTTTTACATTACAATATAGACAAGAATAAATATTTCATATGGGCTTTGAAAAATACCTGTTCTCAAGAAAACACATGTATTTTACAATAGAGCTTACATTCAAATCCCTATGCTCTCTACAAGGTATAGGAGCCCACGGCAACGCATCTGGTTCTAGGCTCTACTACCTGAGCCATAAGGGTGTTTGTAAAGCAGAGTGCATGGAAGGGGTGACCCTTGTGTGGCCCCCGCTTGACTGGTGGCTCTGTACCAGATGTAGGGCTCACAGTGCTTCCATCACCGAGGGGAGGGCGAACTATCCATCTGTGAGGAGGACTACTGGTTTCATCCTCACGGCCAGTGTGGCCGTTTCTCTGTCAAAGACAGGTTTGGCCCTGGGGACTTGCTAGAGCCATTTACCCAATGCAAGACATATGGCGTATGAGCAGTCGTGTGCCCACATACACACACTCTGTCTCTGTCCATCTCGCTCTCTCGCTCTCTCTCTCTCTCGCACGCACGCACGCAGGCCAGCATTCACGATTTACCAACATATGACACGCACAAGAGTGATGATGGCCGACAGACCCAAAATGTCAAGGAAAATTACATCAAGCACTGAAATGGTGTGTGTGTGTGTGTGTGTGTGTGTGTGTGTGTGTGTGTGTGTGTGTACTACCAGAGCGCCTCCATTCTCTACATCTCTCTGTCAGGGACATGATGAACACATGACAGGAGCATTGAACGGGCCCGTGGCCTCTGGAGAGCAGGTATAATGATCAAAAGCGCCCAAGGGAGAGGGCCCCGGAGCCTTACCTAAACAGCTGTCCGCTCGTTCCCAGAGACATCCACTTTACCACTCACTAACCTGGCCCAATAAATCCACTGGCCCGGGCCCCACGGGTCTCATAGAGAAGACCGGTGGCATATAGTGAAAGTTATCATCGATTATTAGTGTGGTGGTGGCGGTTGGGGGGCTGCTGAGAGATAATGTATGACAGCGGTAAGACACAGGCAAAAAAGAAAAGGCAGGCACAGAAATGCATTTTATTTTTGGTATCAAAAATGTAAAAAAATATTATCAAAAATAGCAGATCTACAAGCTTGCAAGCTACTATGTTTGCTGCTCGACACCATTGTATGATGTAAATAGGACGTATAAGTGGTTAAATCATGTACACTTGGAGAATGGAAGAGGGCTTTTGGGGTCCCTCGTACACTATAACTCCTCAAGGCTCTGTGTCGGTTCCTCCTCATTCTATTGGACTCCTCACTCTGTAGACCTGTCACCTTCTTTGGTCATCATCACCCCGTTCCCCCTCTTCATGTCTTTGTAACAGCATCCCTATCCCCATATGTTCCTCACTCTGCTCCCTATATGACTCCCACTCTCTCTTCTGGACAGTGGTGACAGTGGTTGGGGCCCTGGAGCCTGAATCACAGTGTCCAGGCGTCAGGTCAGCAGCTGTGGATGACACATGTTAACCCCCCCCCCTCCCCCCCCCCCATCATCTTCTTCCTCCACGGCCCCCTTGCTGCTCCATCTATGAACAGGTGACCCCCCCACAGGGGCTGTTTTAACACCCTTCACTTCTTCCCCCGTCCCTAGAGTCCCTTTAGCTCTCTGCTCCGTCACTCCATCAGCCGCTGTTTCAGCAAAGTACACACACACAGACACAGAGACATCTGTCCTACAAGCCATGGGCAAAAACTAGAATGGCAGTCAGAAAAGATAGATACTGTGGAAGAAAAAAGAAAGCAACTGCTGAGAAAGTTTCTGCTGTGGTCTCTGCAGAGTTGCGAGTGAGGCTGAGTGAATCGTACTGCCAAGAGCACGTTTTGTGTAGGTGAACTGGTAAGAGAGAGATATTGGTCAGGTCAGGTCATGCATGGTATATTTTCTTATCCCCGCTAGGAGAAATTCAGGTGGTCAAGGAACAGAAGCTAACAAAACTGCCCTAACCAGTGTTGCCAGAATTTGCGATAGAAACATGCAACCAGGTCTATGAAAACAAGCCCAGAAGAAGCGACCGTAGGCCACAACGAGCATTCAATATATATTTATTTGAAAATAGCCAATCTACAAGCTCGCAACACGTCGCAGTGAGGCGTTGTGAGCTTGTAGATCTGCTATTTTCAAAACGCATCTTTAAAAAAAACAACAACTGTGGAATGTTTTTGAACAAAATATTTTCAGATGGGGGTCCGGACAAATACATATTAATCTTGACATGAATATGTGTGATAATCACTGGTTTAAACAACATTAGGAAGCAAGCCCAAATAAGCAACTACACTTTAGAAACAAGCCGAAAAAACGCAACCCGGAACTATCAATATTTACAAGTGACTTACAGAAAAAGTCCAAAGTCGCTTATAATAAGCAGACATTGCAACACTGACCCTACACAAATATAAATACAATATACACACAGGAGATGCATAAATAATTAGAACAATAAGTTCCGGAAACGCAGATACCCCCCAGGCAACCTGTCCTGTTGCCTGTCCAACTATTGCACGTTCAACGGGAGTGCGGTTTCATATTTTTCAAAGCCAATATAAAATATTTATTCTTGTTTAAACAGTGATTTAAAAGTGCTGTAGGGGATGGAAGTGTTGGCATTAGACTGTTGCTACCTCAGTACCATCGTTGGGAAGGAAGGATGGATAGCGCCTGAATGTCCTTTTCTTGTACCGCACGCACACGCACACACACACACACACACACACACACACACACACACACACACACACACACACAACTCACCACACACACCAGCCACTTTACATGGAGTGTACACAAAATATATGTGTGTGTGTGTGTGTGTGTGTGTGTGTGTGTGTGTGTGTGTGTGTGTGTGTGTGTGTGTGTGTGTGTGTGTGTGTGCGTGTGCGTGTGCGTGTGTACACATACCAATACATACTATATGGATATAATATTCAGAAGATACACACAACACAATTGAATACCTCAAAGTGTTCATTAGCACTAGCCAAGAGTTAGACTATAGCCACTTAAACAGTACTTAAAGTATCTACCCTCTGCTGCCGAAGGGAAAATAGTCAGGTCTTCCTTGCATCTACTATGAGCACCTTGCTGTATCTCATCTCATCCCCGTTTCCTCTCCCCCGTCTGTGTGAGTGACGTGTCGGAGTGTGTCATGTCTATATGAGTGTTGTTTTTATATAGAATCTAGGCCATGTAGCAACACTACATCCCAGGATGCAGCATGCTCCTACCAATGGTCCGGGGTTCCTCTCAACTCTCGGCCATGGCGTGTTCACATTTAACAAGCTTTCCGGTCATAGACCTTTGCCTGAAGATCGGAGAAAAAAAAAAGAAAAACAGATTTCTGCACAGTTTTGAGTGTGCGGAGGCTGACATTTACTGTTCAAATAGCTGAAGTATAAAATAGGGTTAAAGTGGTTAAACTGCTCATTTTGCTGGGGACCCCGTGGAACCTCCTTAAGGACCCCAGTGGGTCCTCGGACCCCCCTTTGAGAACCATTGGGCTAGCTAGAGAATGTGATTAAAGACAACATTGTATATACGGCTATACCAGCTGTTTATCCCCTGATAAACGACTGCATTAATTCTGTTTTCCTCTTTCGAGATGCCAACGCAGAAGCACATGCCAAGGAAACAAAGGGGTGGCCAGCAAGTCAGCAGGGCATTGTGGGGCCAAGCAGCTTTATGCCTATTTTATGGTAGGTCGTACAATGGTGTCACACAGCGAAAATAGCCGATCTAGCTCGCAACGTGTTGCGCATGTGAGCTTGTAAATTGGCTATTTTTGGTGCACAACACCCACGTACAACAAAGTAAATCAGGCTTTACAGGGCAAAAATGGAGACGGCAAAACAAACTAAACGAATAAAAACATTTAAGAGTGAATAAAGTGTACAGTATAATTCAACAAATTGAATGAAGTTGTCCTGTGCAGTCGATACAAATGACCTCTCAGAGAATATGTTCTCACTGCACTTTAACACTCCCACACATAATCCCCAATGCTCCTTCACCTGCCAACTTTGCAGGTCTCCAACTTTCTTGAGTGGCTGTGGGCATAGTTATTTATTTGGCATTTACTATTCTAAAAGATAACGTAGGAGGGCTGAAAGTAGGTGGAGGAACACAGGGCTTCAGGTTCACAACCAACCGCTGAAGTCATCTTAATCGCTTCCTACAATAAGTTAGTTCAGAATATAATATGCAAGAGCTGTTTTTCTCTCATCTAATTCTTGTCTATAATCCTATTCCTAGATTTAGTTGACCGTCTCTTCAACTAGTTTTATTTGTTGCACACAAATTTGTAAAAGAAACAGAGGCGGGGATATTTTCTTAATTATTGCCCCAATGCCCCATGTACTTTGGTGTACAACAATCTAGAAGCTCATACTGCGTTGTGATCCTTTGTAGATCTATTTAGGATTTTTCAATTAGAATTCTTTTATCTGAAAGGTTTCGAACATGTGTTCAAAATAAGGACGCCAGTGTTAATGTGGTTTAGATACATAAATATAAAAGATATCGACAGTCACAAATATCAGTCAGACAGTCATATCAGACACAAATATTGACTGTTGGCACAATAGTTGCCTACTCTCCTAATAGTTAGGATGGTAATTGAAGATGAAGAATTTCAGGCACAGTATGTGCAAATGTAGCATGACAAATGCCCCAACAACAGTCTGCCAAGCATGTCACTCCAACATTTGAAAAGTTCAGACTATAGAGGCCTCGCCCCTAAGGTTTACGATATGGAAAAGCAAGAAGAGAAACTTCTCTGATGTGGAAATATTTCAATCCAATCCATTTTCCAATACAAATCCAATCAAACCAACTAAAAGTGTCATTAAAGGAAGTCAGAAGAATGCAGTCTAGAAAAGTAATCATTGATGCAATCAACAGCGGCGGATATAAATCACTCACTTTAAAAGAGATAACCAAAAACCTATAATGTGCGTCACATAAATAAACATTTTGCG
The DNA here is from genome assembly GCF_963454915.1 of Gymnoscopelus microlampas. NCBI lineage: Eukaryota > Metazoa > Chordata > Actinopteri > Myctophiformes > Myctophidae > Gymnoscopelus > Gymnoscopelus microlampas. Next base: position 22,870,589 of record NC_139952.1, read on the forward strand.
TCGTCTGTTAGCTGTATTGAATGTCTAGGTGTCAAACAACATAATTACATAACTCCTTCGTACAGCCCCCAGTTGTGGCTGTGCTGGCCATGGCTCTCTCTGTCTGCATCAGAACCTTCAATGGCAGCAAGTTATCCTTCCCAATATGTATGTGTTTAGGACCCCACACAGGCCAGAAACATTTCTTCTTGAAAGCACTTTGGGTCAACTGCTGCTGTGTTTAAATGTGCTGTATAAATACAGATGACGTGATTGACTTGATTTTAATATTTAATACTGATAGCCTTTAACCAATTAAGACCTGTTGCTATATCAGTGGTTCTCAAACGTTTTCATGTCAAGGACTCCCAAAATGATTTGGAGACCCCATCTCAAAACATGTTGTTCCAGGGACCCCCCAGAAGCAAAGATTTTAGTTAAAAATGTTTGCTATAAAAATATATATCTATTCAAAGATTTGCACAAACTTTCAAGATTTTTCAAAAATAGCAGATCTACAAGCTCTACGAGCGTATACATCTGCTATTTTTGATTAGCCAAAGGTCCTCAGTGGGAACCTTTCGGTTGCTCCCGAGCTGAGGTTGAAGACAAAGGGTGATGCTATTTTCAGCAAGCAACACCATTGCATGACAAAGAGGAATATATCAGTCTTAAGAACAGAAAAGGTTGCATAAGAGCAGGGGCAGTTAGTTGATTATCCAATAATATAAAGTTCATACCAAATAATACCGCTCCATCACCCTTAAGTTGTGTATGAGAATGAATTTCATCAGCTCTCCATGGAGGGTCAATATCACCCAGCACTGGGCTCTGATTCCAGCAGTTTGTCCCATTACCATTCCAGTGGCTTTATCTAGAATATGCCTTTTCCAGCTCATTATGCCCACTTTGGCTTCCCATAAGGTCATTAATCCCAATCACTGTGTTCATTTTCACACATGCCAAGCCATTATTCTGCACTTGGCAAATCTCTTGTCTTTACCTTACTGTAATTGATACGCATACACTCGCACACATGCACACACACACACACTTATATTTAGGCATGTTTGATGCATGCGTGCGTGTGGACACGTGGACGCGCGCGCGCACGCACACGCACACGCACACACACACACACACACACACACACACACACACACACACACAGCTTAAAAATTCCAATTGTTTAGCCCAGTGTGCAATTTCATAAACCATAAAATACGCAGAGCCAATCATATCATGATAATGAACAGAGAAAATCTTTTCAAAAGGTAGGCCGATTCGTGGTGACACATTTCAGCACTGTTCAACACATTTTTGTTTGTGTAAAAGAAGAAAGAAAAAGAGTTGCACTCATGTGGAATATTGTTCATGCTGCTTTCCCTCAGCATGAATCAGTGTCTGATAAAGCACAGTGGTTTCTCTGTGGGGCAGAAACATTGTATCTCGATATTTCTTGTTTTTGAATTAATGAATGCCCTTTTTTATACTTTGTTGTATGACAGTGTCGCACAAAATGTGTGAAAACTGAAAATCTACAAGTTCAAAATACATTGACGCGTTGTAAGTCTGTAGATCTGCTATTTTCACCATTATTGAAAATGTTTGAAAATGTTCACCTACTGTATATACTGAATACTTTGAAATAGTCTGTCTGTGGGTTATATAAATATTAAACCTTTGGAACACATCTTTCTTTTTCCATTTCCTGAAAAGCTACGGTTTCCACCAATACAGCGAGGATATTGAAGACCGTGCTGAGATAACCTGAAGGCACAAACAGATCCAATCACATATTGTAGGAGTGAGAAAAGAAGAACCACACATGCAGAAGTCAGAACTGTGTTTTCAATCTTCCAGCGGTTGGTCTTTGATCAATAGAACGAAGCCCTGATGTAGGAACCAGTGGTGTAACGTAACTAAGTGCATGTACTCAAGTACTGTACTTAAGTACAATGTTGAGGTATTTTTTTGCTTTACTTCCAATTTTCAATACTTTTACTTCTACTCATAATCATATAAATTAACCACTTCAACACTATATACTTCAGTTATTTGAAAATAGCCGATCTACTGTACAAGCTCATAACGCTTGTCACGATGCAATGTGTTGTGAGCTTAAAGATCTGCCATTTTCAAAAGATTTCTACACATTTTGAAAACTTGTAAAATGGGACATTCTGCCTAACGAGTACTTTTACTTTTAGTACTTTAAGTATATTTTGATGCCAACACTTTTGTACTTTTACTGACGTATATTTTAAATACCAGACTTACTTCTAACAGAGTATTTCTACCTTTTGGTATTAACTCATTGAGTACCATTCACGTGTTTCACGTGTTTTACCGCTATGGTGCAACGTGCCAATCACGTATTTTTCTTTTTTTTTTTTTTTTTTTTTCCAGAACCCAATATATTAGTGATGTGCGGGTCAGGTTTTTTCATGACCCACCCCGCCCCGCCACGGAACCCAACCCGCCCCGCGAACCCATATATAAATCTATGGCTCAACCCGCCCCGCGACCCGCGGTAAAAAAAAATCGGTAAAATCATGAAGGAAAATAATCTTCAAGTATACACCCCAAGTGTATTCAAACTGTTTTATTGTTATTATTTTTATTCTTATTAGGAATAAACACAAAACAAGAGCATGTGATTTTTTCTTTTTTCGCGTGCGAGAGCGGCTGACCCGCTCACCCGCAGCCCGCATAATTGCCTCTGAAATCCTGACTCGACCCACCCGCGCCGTGGGTTGACCCGCGGGTCCCGCGGGTTACGGGTAGGCCCGCTCATCACTACAAGATATAATTATCTGAAGATTTGCAGCCCCATCCACTCCTTGTTTAACTTATAACTGAAAAAGGCTGTATCTCGCTTCCTAAGCACTTTCTTTTTTACTTTGAAAACAAAAAAACAAATAAATCGCACTGGCCAGAAATAATTCTGGCACTCAGTGAGTTCATACTTTTACATAAGTAAAATATATGAGTACTTCTTCCAACACTGGTAGGAACGGCATATGAGTTGTTGTCTTTTGAAGACCAAATTCATTAATATTCCCCACCACCAAGAGAGAGCATGTCTGGGTCACGCACGGTGTGTGTGTGTGTGTGTGTGTGTGTGTGTGTGTGTGTGTGTGTGTGTGTACGCGTGCGTGTGTACGCGTGCGTGTGTGTGTGTGTGTGTGTGTGTGAGCGCGCATGTACACACTTATGTTTAAGGGTACACATTCATGAACATAATGTGAGTGTGTGTGTGTGTGTGTGTGTGTGTGTGTGTGTGTGTGTGTGTGTGTGTGTGTGTGTGTGTGTGTGTGTGTACGCGTGCGTGTGTGTGTGTGTGTGTGTGTGTGTGTGTGTGTGTGTGTGTAAGTAAACGGAGGTCTCAAATCAATATGGCACGGTGCTGAGCAGCGTCAGGGACACAGTGTCTGAGGTGCAGATGGTAATGAGGGACCTGACAAGCAGGAGGGCAGGACCCATGGTCACGTGATCAGAGAGAGAAGATCAATCAGGATGATTCAATTCATTTGCCTTGACATTAGATGCCGCCCGTGTTCCAGATACCTAACGTGGATGACAGGGGAGGGGGCAGCAAACAAACATCATCATGGACCCATCTGGGTGTACATTTTGTGTCAGGGCAATAACCCCTCAAGGCCTATATACTCGTACGACATGTTGTGAGCTTGTAGATCTGCTACCCCTCCCCCAAGAAAAGAAAACATTTTGTTATTTTGCCCAAAATAGGGACACCAGGATTAATGTGGATTAAGACGTTTATTATTTTTATTTTTTTTACAGATTTCTGCTTCATTTAGAATTAGATGATTAGATTAGCGTGTAGAGAGACAGGAAACCAGGGAGGAGAGGAGAGATGTGCCGGGAGTTAGATTTAAACTCTCAACTCACAAGGAGCATCATGTGGTGCGTGCGCCACCAGGCAGCCCACTACTTACAATGAACACAACAACATACATTGAACAACACACACACACACACACACACACACACACACACACACACACACACACACACACACACACACACACACACACACACACACACACACACACACACACGTGAGAGCAAGCACAAACACCAATCACACACAGACAATCGCATGCCATAGACCATATTCACATGGCGGCCATATTGGAATTTAACATTGAAAGTGCCGCCACTTCATAGAAACATGGCCGCCGTGTGAATATGGTCTATTATCAAAGGGGGAACAGCCCTGCACATAGCTAATTCTTCAGTCTATGTGGTTCCATCTGTACACTCTCAGAGTCAAATGAACACTCAGGATTTGACAGTGCAGTGATACTTTAAGCCAGATCTCGGACGTCATGTGGCCAGTCTATGACTTCACTCATTTACCTACACAGTAGTAGTACTCACCTATTTGCTTTGGAAGCCTATTTCTAGTCATTACCCATCATGGGGTATCTATGACATTTTGGGCAAGGTTTCAGCCTGATCCAATTCTCTTCATTTATGAAATAAAAGTTAAATTGTTACTGGCAGCGTGCACTAGTGATTTGGCTCTGATCGGTCCAGCAGTTTGCGAGATTAGCCCTTTACTTACAGGCACACACACACACAGACCCTATGATGACTGAATTTCCCTCAGGATTAATAAAGGTCTATCCTGCCCTCTTTAGACGGCTCACCTGACACAGAGCCACGCAATAAAAATGATATCAACTCTGGGGCCTGTATGACCATGTTATACATTTCAGCAAAGAAATTAGAGACCATCCCCTATCTCACTGCTAGAGAAATAAGGGAGAAGAGATAATGAGAAAGAGAGAGACTGAGGCGGAAACACAGGCAAAGAAACAGACACAGGTAAAGGAATAGATAGGAAGTTGTGGTATAGGCTAGGGGGGGAAAAGATTGGAAAGGGAAAAAGAATAAATAAATATGCGGGGATAAAAGGAAAAAGGCTGAGCTTGCAAGACATTAATGCTTTAAACACACTCCCCAGCCACCTCACACTATGAGGTTTTGTAAGGCCATTTCCATTCTTAACTCAGTGGCTTTCATATACTGCACCTTTAGCAGTCAAACTGTTTCCTCAAAGTTTACCCCCCCCAGTTCTAACAAACAGGTATCGATTACACCCAGCACATTGAAGAGAATGTTGTTGGTTTTTGGGGGATTTTCTTTTTAAAGCTCAACCAATTACAAACAGCACCAGAGGTGTTTACATTCACCTGGCAGACAACAAAAAAAAGTCTCAGAATGAGATTCGAGTCACTCTACTGAGAGTAAACTCCTGCTGTGAAAGATGCATTGAAATAACATCAAACAGAGGGGAGAGAGGGTCTCAGATCACCAGGCATCCCCTGGTGCGAATGTCTGCCCCTTTGAAAGAGCACAGTCAGGAAGAACCCACCTAACCTCCCTTTTTCGACTTCTGTTCTCTTTACTCCTCTGAAAATTCCGCTGGGCACTGGCAAGAGTTCAAGCTATTTGCTTTCATTTGGCCGAGGCCAGACAGGAGGGACACCTGTGGGATTCACTTTGCAGAAAAAAAAGGAATCAAATGAAAACATTGGCCAAAAATCGAAATCTCTTTTCACTTACATCCTTTTCAACCTCTGTCCCTAAACTTCTCTGGCCAAGGTCAAGGAGACTTCTGTGGGTCCAGCTTCCTCAAGAGCATCAGCGAGTCCTTTCAGGTTATAGCAGTGTTTCTCAGCCAGTGGAATGGCATAATTACATTGCGGTCCATGGCAAAATGTTTAAAAAGTGTTTATGAAGTATATATTGGGCCTTTATTAAATGTATATGTTTAAATAATACTTAATCATTTCATCAAATTGTGGAATAATTAAATATTGACTGTTATGGCTTGATATACTTAGTTGCGCTGTCAGCTAGTAGATGTGTGTGTGGATTATTAATGTAAAACATTGATAGAAATAATAAAATAAAATAGAAATATTTATACTTATATATACTAAACATATAGTTGTGGGGAGGCGGGGTGGAGTGGTGCTTGAGGATTGTTTGAAATGATATAGTTGTCTAGAGCAGTTGTTCTGAACCTTTTCAGGCCGTGACCGCCCAAAATAATCATATTTGAGTTGATGCATCACATTTAGTTTGACTCAGTTCCACAGATAAATATTGTGAAAATAGAAATTGAATTAGAAAATAGCGTTGCGAGGCGTCGTGAGCTTGCCTCTCTTTTATATTAGATTTGGCCAATGTTTGACCAGCAGTTTGTACAGTATAGTTTGTTGATTACTTTTGATGCAGTAATGGCCTTTTTTTTGTTTTTGTTTTTCTTAAAAAAAGGTCTTAAAAGTCCTTAAAGGGTAAGACCACTTTGGTAGAGGTTTGGGTTGTGTATTTACCTTGCCATGATGTGACTGCAAAGGTGGACAAGAAATAAAAAATAATTGCTCCATTGATTAGAAATTGATAATTCAAAATATGCTCCTCATTGACTTACATTGTACGGTAAAACAGCTCTCAAAGTCACTCTTTTAGCACATAAATGAACCCAAACATAGCTGATTCAGACAATATAAAGCATCACCAAACCCAGTACTGTTTGTTTTTTTAATAAAAATGTCAACTTCCTGTTGATTTTACTATTTGAAGATCTGGATCCGGATCCGCCGATCCAGTCCGGGTTTTCTACTTATTAAAAATGGCAAAATCAACAGGAAGTTGACATTTTTATTTAAAAAAAAAACAGTACTGGGTTTGGTGATGTTCTATATTGTCTGAATCAACTTTGTTTGCGTTCGTTTTTGTGCTAATAGAGTGACTTTGAGAGCAGTTTTACCGTACAATGTAAGTCAATGAGGAGCATATTTTGAATTATCAATTTCTAATCAATGGAGCAATTATTTTTTATTTCTTGCCCACCTTTGGAGTTACATCATGGCAAGGTAACTACACAACCCAAACCTCTACCAAAGTGGTCTTACCCTTTAAATTGTCACTTAACTGACTGTCATGTGGGGACCCCCCTGGGGGTCCCGACCCACAGGTTGAGAAGCACTGGTTTAGAGCTCAAAAAAGGTTGAGAAGCACTGAGGTATAGCTCTGGGAAGCGGCTCACTGCACATTGTCATGCAGGCCATGGAAGTGTGGACGTCCTGAGGAAGGTCCGTCAAGGTCCATCTGTGCATTCACCTGCTGCTTCATGTCTCTACAGTTTGCATGGCTTCTAAATGTCAGAGTGAATAAAACATTATCCATCTCCCTCAATCTGGACAGCTTTCCTCGGAGTAACTCTAGAAACCAAATATGTTGGTGACACATCAGACTAGGGCTGGGCAATGTATCAATATTATATTGATAGTGTGATAGTAGAGTAGATATCGCCTGTGATTTTGGATATTGTAATGGCATAAGTGTAGTCTTTTCCCGGTTTTAATCACTTAAACCCTAATGTATATATATAAAAAATAAATCACTCAGCCCTGTTTGCGATGTCTAATCCTTTTCAGAGATGCAATATAAATAATTTATATGTACAGTACCGGCAGCCTGTGATAAGTTTTAGTCCAAAGTTCTGACTTGCACTAATTGATTATTCAGTGGGGGTATTTTTTTCCCTCTCAACCGTTAACACTCAAACTACAATTGGGTCTTACAAGGTGCAGTCCATGTGACTTGGAAAAGGTTCAGACAATCAATTCCACCGCTGAGTTCTTATTGAGTTTTAATCAAGATTTCTGCTTGGTTCTATCTCCTCTCACGCTTGCCTGGCCCACAGATGTCACAGGTCAAGGAACCATTCAGAATGCTTTAATTAGCTTTCTCAAGCTAATGACTTCTCAAGGCGTCATACAAATTGTTCTGTCAAATGCTGACTTTGAGCCAAGTTCTTGCCAGCCTGAATTGTTTGGGGGTTGCGAGCTCAACGGAATAAAAGTGTTTTAATCATGTTCAGATTCATTACCTCCTGCAATGCCTGATGTTTCACCTCCCTCAGCCATTTTGTAATCAAAGCTGCCCCCCCATGTAAGTGACAGACGCCGCGAACCTGTTCACCGCGACTCAGTTGAGAAAGTTCAAACCTTGGAAAGATCCATTCCCGACAGCTTCCAGAGGGAGACAGTAATAAGAAGACAGGGCTGATGGGCCAAACGCGAGAATATAAAAGCTACCGAGAGCCGAGGTAATTTGAGACTCGGAGTACATTTGTGCACCAAAGTCCTTTGCGGAGACAGGCGCAGGGCTGTGAGGAAGCGCAAGACAAAAAATATGAGCTTTGATTTAAAGATGAAATATGGCAGCCTGACCCCATTCCCTTTGCCCAGATCTAATTCAGCTGTGCCTAAATGGGGACGGGTATTGCCTGAACGGCTAACTCGCCGGACCTGAAGTGTCTTTTTTAGAACCAGTTTCCAGGAAATTGAATTTGAATCGTCTGAGCGGTAAATGAGGAGGAGATTTATAAGGTTCTGCCTGGGAACAGAGCATTACAAAGCAGCAGTTTGCCACAGCAGTAGTGGCTGCAACGGCACTAGTGGCTGTTTACAACTTTGTCACGTCAACAAGGAGGGCATTGGGTTCTCAGCTAGCTAGAGTTGCCAACTAGGCGCGCGCTTTTCTAGTTTAATCTGTGCAGGTTATCTCTCCTGATACCTGAATAAAATAGGTATCCCAAACTGAACAAGCATTTTCTGTTTACTAAAGAGCAGGAGAGACATGGAGACTCCTGTTACTGAACAAACACTCCATAGCAATGAGTACAGAATATAGAGCTATTTATCACTTATGTTATCAAAAAACATATCACTTACCCTACCTTTAATTATCAGTAATCTAAATCTGCATACTTATAATAGCCTACATCTTAAAATGTAAATTGAGATGTCTTCAGTCTACATACAGTAGTCGGAGAGTTGCTTTCCCTCATCTTTTTTACTTTGGACTACAGTGATATACATCATATTATCTTGAACAATACACAATGGTGTGTTAAAGGAGTGCCAACATTTCTGATCTGTGATTGGTGTACTTTTGTGGGGACAGATTGAGATGCAGAGCAGACAAAACCCTGTTCTACAGTAGATGGCTGGCCCCTTCGGCACCATGCCATAAAAATCTCTATAACATTTATTTTTTTCACCAGGCTGATTATTAGAATAAGTCTCATGATTGCTAGGATTATGCCTGTCTATGTGTATTTCATATAAATGAATGAAAATTAACTCTATTCCGCTAACTCATCTTTCCTACCGGAGCACATTGCGGCCGCTGAGCATCACCACTTGATACCCCAGCCAGCTTTGGCTCTTGGCGTCACCCAGCCTATATATTATGGAGTATGGCCCCAGGGGACATTTTAAAGGAGCGGCGTCACATGTTGAAAGTGGTCCAGCCCCCACTCCCCCCCCCAACCTCTCTCTTTCTTTCTCTCATTCTCTCTTGCTAGTGTCTGATGTGAGACGGATAGAGCTTGGAGCAAAGCCGTTCGCTGTCAGGCCCCAGCTAATGGAATCAACATGGTTGACGAATAAACCCACCGAAAATAAGTTGTCAGAGAGCCGTCGGCCCTTCATCAGCCTCCCTGCCACGTCTGGCACTGCCTTGACCCCTACCCAAGCTGGATGCGATCCACTTCATCATCGCCGTGCTCAAATTACGTTTCAGGTTTTTATTTATTAATGTATACGTTTTTTTCTCCCTCTCTTTCTCCTCACCCTGTGACATGGAGGCGTGTATGCCATTCCAAAAGGAAAAATCCTGCACTCAACCGCTGTGATTGGCTGAGAAGCACGGAGGGAACACTTGTTTGCAGGGCTTGCCAACTCGGACGGCGTGCTCGTCGACACACGAGGCCATCGGTTGCTCGGTGTGGGCACTCACTCGCCAAGCAATTTTTTTTTGCTTCATCCATTTGCTGTTAAAAGGATATTGCGTCAACGAAAATGTGCCATAAAACAATTCCTTGGGAATTACATGCACACAACATGAATCAAGAGGTATTAACCCTTTGGGGTCATCAACCTCGATTACTATGGGCAATGGGGAGAGGCATATTTATTGGGAAATGATTTGCACAAAGTTTGTAAAATACAAGAGGTGATGTCAGGGAAGCAATTTGAATACCGGAGTGGTTCATTAACCACTTAAACCCTATACTTCGTTGACTGAGGACCCCAGGGGTCTAGACAACAGTAGATAGATATCCTTTAGAAGTCCTTGCGGAAATGCCTTTTGCGTCAGGCAGCCATCAGAACACAGACATCACACAATAATAAAAACAAATCAACATAGACAATAAAACTATAAAATACAACATTGTGGTATACATTACACAATGCATTCCTTACAGAGAAAGGTAGGCTATCAGTCCTGATTAAGGAGAGACATCACTCGTGCAGAGCTGAGATAATTTGTTCTAAAGTCCTATACTTGTGGAGACAAATGATGTCTATTACTTGGTCCCATACTTTTTTCTCTCTATAACAAACCTCTTCACCGAAAACAGTCGCTGCAACACATTATGAGCTTGTAGATCGCCTATTTTCGCCGGCATGACCAGAATATGGACCAATAGGATTCACGTGGTAAAGACATTCAACCAAAACATAGTAGCCATTCTAGTTGGATGAAGGAAGGCGGTACAGTGTTTGTGATAGAAAATTAGTCTAATCATTTTGGGGGAGGGGAGTAGTAGTGGAAAAAAAATCATCAGAATTCCCAGTGTGTGAAGAAGGGATAACTCATGTTTGTTAACAGTTTCACAGACTGTGTGTGATGTGTGTCTTTCACAGCTCAGAGCAACATTCCTCATGGCAGCACCAGACAGGAGAAGGGTGGTAAAGGAAGGGGTGGGTGCCCATGGGTGGGGGTGGTTGGAGCATGTTAACAGAGGATCCAGCTGCTCGCCAACCTGAGAAACACACCACGGTTTACTTTGCCCTCCACATCAGAACATACACAGAGCTCCGCACATAACTTGGAGCGTCTTGTGTTCTGTGTTCTAGAGCCCTACTAATGCTCAATAAATCCATATACAAGCCACAGGAATCTCTCACCAGCACTGCCTTTACCCGTGCCGTTAAGCTAGGCTGACCATACGTCCTCTTTTACACGGACATGTCCTCTTTTGGGGCCCTGTCCTGCCTGTCTGGGTGGGTGGGGGGGGTTTATGAATTCCTTCAAATGTCCGGGGTTTTGCGCAGTGTTGTGTTCTAGTTTTTTTCGGAAGGTATACGCTACGATACGATGCGCGTGGTCGTGGGTATACGCTCTCGCGTTTTCAATGGATGAAACAGTTTTTGAAGGTATACCGTAGCGACAAAAAAAAATCTCAAGGTATACGCCGTATACAGCATCTGACGGTAGAACACACCACTGGTTTTGCGCGTGTATCTGTGTATTTATCACAGTCACAGACCATTAATGCATATTTGCAATGCACGTTCAAATGTTCGTTTGGAAAAAAACACTCTGAGAGGCGGACTTCCACCCCGAACCCCGGAACGTGCATTATTCATAACTCAACTGTGTGCCCCTCGCTCAGATCAAAGCAAAGATTCACTGCGGCAGCAGACGAGATCTCCGCGAATGAATGAAAATGCCGAAACACAAATGCCATTTCACCATTGAAATGCAGGAAAAGTACTGTTTTCGTCTTAGTCGTGACCAGTGAGAAGCAGATTGTATTATCTGCAAAGCTGGAACTTATGTGTCCGTCGCAAATAAAAGTTCTTAGACCTGCAATTTAAGCCCACATCAACACTGCAAAGCCCCAGACAGCTGTGCGAGGTGAGAGCTCTTCTGCAGATTAAATTGACCGAATATGTTGTACAACCTGGCAAAGTAAAAGATATAATGGTTTGAAGAATGGGCTACCTCTCTTTTTCTAAGATAAGCCTAAGACTTAAGAGATATTATTGTATTTAGTTACAAAGCTGAATATTCATACAGAAGTCAAGAGGCATACTTTAATGAAATCAGTGGTTCTCAAACGTTTTAATTTCAAGCCACAGTCCACAGATTATTTTGATATCTGAATTTTCAATTCGGGGATTCAGAATATGGTCACCCTAGTTAAGCACACAACTCACCATCTTACTGTTATCAGAACATATCCAAACGGAACACCAGACGCTATGTAAGCCTGTATCAGGAATACATTCTCATTTTGAAATCAACATTTAAGTAATCATTTGAATGTAAGGCATACTGTAGGTAGTGTTTTGGTGATTTTTATTCCCTGCAACAATGCAACTCCCAAACCGGCATAGTACCAACATGTGGAAAAGTGCTCAAAGTGATCTCAGTGTCAGCCTGCTGTTCTTCTCTTATTCAATATAGATGAATCTCTGCCTTGCTGACAAACAAACCCTCACCCCACATCAACTTGAGAGAAGTGCTTCCCATTTCTCCAAAGGGTCTTTCAAAATATAGAACCGGGCCCAGCATGCTGATTCAACAAGTTTAAACTGAAAATACACAACAGGCAGAAGTAGAGGAAGTAGGTCAAGGATTCTTGACACACACTGCATCCCTGAGCCCTCTGACAAGTACCTCAGATGGCCACAAGGGGCCACTGTAGGTCCATCTGTGTCAGAGAGAAGGAGAGCGAGGGAGTAAATGAGAGAGGGACAGATAGAAAGACACAGCGAGCAAGGAGGGGGGGGGGGGGGGGGGGGGGGTTGGGGGGGTTGCAAAAAGGCTGTGTATTGGATCAGGTACCCCACTGGTTTTGTGAACCAACAGCTGTGCTCTATAACCTACTTGACAAGATTAAACCTCCAAACATATACAAATAAACAATCTGCACCCTGGCTTGCAAGGGCTTCAGCCATGGAGTGTGCATCCCTGGTTTGTCCTTCTTTAACTTTATTTATGTATTTTTTAACCCTGCAACTTGTGAACTGCAAGGTTCAAAGAGGAAGGGAGGGTGTCTGCAATGTAGGACTTGAGATCGCAAAAACACAAACCACTTCGCCTTACCAAAGTTGAGGTCACTCTAGAGACTGACTTTTAGATATCCATCTCAGTGAGAAGGCTGGGAAATGTGTGAAAATGAAGGACAGACGCATAGACGGAGGCACAGAGAAATGGAGAGAAACAGGCACAAGCCATAGGGAGGAGGAGAGACAGAGAGAGAAAGAGAGAGATAGAGAGAGTGGGTTGGAGAGGGTACAGGGCAGGCGAGCTATGAGAGCAGTTGACCTTCCCTCACGTTGTCAGAATAAAATAAGTCCAGTAGCCCCTGGCTCTCTCGCCTAAATCAGTCTGCCAGTCCATCAGCTGTCCCTTTAACACGTCAAAACAAACAAACAGAGGAAAAACAAACAGACACAGAGCCGACAAACAAGAGGATGGACGGACAGGTGAGATGCCCCAGCTGCACAGGACAGGACAACTGTGGCTGAGCAATGAGAGAGAGGCACCGCTGAGCTCTGGAGATCTGTCATCAGCCATCGCACCTCTCTCTCTCTCTCAATGAGCGAGAGACTCATTGTCGGCTCGTGTCCTCCCCCCCTCCTTACCTACATCCTGTGCTTTTGTCGGTTTTGCTTCCATCTCCCGCTGTGTGTTTGTCTGACACATCCGTCTCGGTCCGCTTCCTTCCCTGTGTTTAACGCTCGTCTGCAATCCTTCCCCCCGATGATTGACCACGGGCTGTGAGAGGAAATTGGGGAGGTGAATTAGATTACCTTTTGATGCAATACTGTGGCAGACAACCCCCACCCCCCTCCCTGAATATAACAAAACCAAAAAAAACAACAACCTCAACCTCTACAACAGGGGTAAGTAAAGCTCAATAACAACATCAGCAAAGACAAACCTAAAGGCAACAAAAGAACATTATGAAACTCTCAGGTCCAATTTCCAGGTGTATTTTCTAGAGCCCCGTAGACAGCCAGGAGGAGGGATGGACTGAAACTACACCACTGCAAAGTAAACATGCAATGGCGTTCGTGACTCAAACTGAACTTTATGGTTACATCACAAGTTTACAGCAAGTATAAAGTGGTGGGTGGCATTCTTTTGTGCAAGCTCCCTATGACTGCTGTTAAGTACAAAAATAAAATAGTGCAAATGTACAACGGTTCTGTATACATATATGTATATACTGTAGAGGCAAAAGAATGGTATTTTCTGTGTGGTCAAATACACAGCAGGTGCAAACATACAGTGTTCCCCAGCAGTCTATTGTGATTGTTATCAAACTATGAATAATTATGTATGCATACAATCAAGGGCGAACAGCTGGTCAATGTACCTGTGGCTGCAAGGTAGCACATGGAGATATCCATGCACGCACACGCACACACACACACACACACACACACACATACACACACACAAACCTCCAATCTGACCGCTATGCCCATATATGGGACCGACCCACTCGGTGTGCACATCGGCGAGGACCCAAGGTGTGATGCGCCAAGTTGTAAGTCGGTGGGATCAGCAGATCTCCCCAAAAAAATTGATAATTTCCCCACATATGGAGTACGTACACTGATGTCATCAATATGACGTCATAGACTGGCCTAGACTCCATATTTGGGCATGCCTGACACGGAACTCCATATACAGTACAGGACACATACAGAATTCTCCATATATGGGCATAAACAGACAGACAGACGGGTACAAAGGGTACTCTGCATGACAACCGGTACAACGGGTATTGCATAACTGGGTGGCATGCATTCCCAACCGAGTAGGCTGTGGTGCCCAACGGGCAACAGTCAAGTACTATAAATTATAGTTAGGGTAAGGGTTTTAAGACTAAGCAAGGAGGGGTGCAGCCACTCAGCTGGCAGAGATAGGGGGATATAGCAAACATTTTAGTTATGTGTGTTATTTGTGTTGGTCAATATCTACAGTATATCTATATTCATTAATCTTATAAAACATGTTTATGTGTTGGATTGGTGTAATTGAGTTTATTTGCGTTGTTGTGCCTTAGCCAGTGGCAGCTAACAGGTATACATTTGTACTGCTTTTGAATATCAATCAACGCGTTATTTGTGTGTGTGTGTGTGTGTGTGTGTGTGTGTGTGTGTGTGTGTGTGTGTCTGTACATACTTCTTTCTCTCCCGTAAAATGAAAAAAAAAAAGATAATAATGCTCAACTCTAATGCTTTATGACACCACAAACAAAAAAACCTGCCATACAATATATATTCTTTATTAGATAGAGTGCAAGGACACTGAAATCAGAGAGAAGGGATATACGAGAGACATGACAGAAATCTGATTCATACTCGTGTCCTCAGGAAGGAACTGACTGGCTAAGCCACCAGGCACCCCAATATCACACCAGACACATCTCACTCTATTTGCCCAGCACAGCTGGCTATGAAAGTGCTCCTATTGATGACTGACCAGGCACACCGACACCGATGAGGTACATACCATAACAAGAACCACACCGCATTAGGCTGCTGAGCAGCGGAGGAAAAAGTACAGATTTTCTTTTACTTCATTAAAAGTAGCAATACCACAATGTAGAAATAAGTAAAAGTCCTCAAATGAGTAAAAGTATAAAAGAATCGGCGTCAAAATATACTTATAGTACCAAAGTAAATGTACTTAAGGTTTGAAAGAATTTCTTGCGATGCAAGGCGTTGTGAACTTGTAGATGGGCTATCTTCGAATAGCTGTGGTTATTGTTTTATAAATATATTAATAACATATTAATGTCATTATAATCAAAATATACAAAGTTACTTGTAACTAAAGTTTTCAATTTACTGTAGTGGAGTAAAAAGTACAATATTTCCCTCTGAGTTGTATCGGAGACAAGTATAACGTCTTGAAATTGTACTAAAGTACAGTACTTGAGTAAATGTACTTAGTTACTTTTCACCACTGCAATAGAGGTGATAAGTCACAACGGGCGGGGAAGAGCCTCGGCAGAACCACACACTGGTGCTGAGATGTGCAGGAGCACTCCGCCTATAGTTCTTACCCAAAATCACCATCAGCTACAGGTACAGAGAGCAACAGGCAACAGAATACATCGACGCAGGACACAGAGTGATGGCGTGCGCGTGTGTGTGTGTGTGTGTGTGTGTGTGTGTGTGTGTGTGTGTGTGTGTGTGTGTGTGTGTGTGTGTGTGTGTGTGTGTGTGTGTGTGTGTGTGTGTGCGCGCGTGCGTGTGGTCTGCCATTGATAAATGACATCTTAGGCTCCTGTGAATGCCACAAAGGAATGTACTGTACAGCACTCTTGAAATTCCTTTAAGCTGCAACGAGTCAATATTGATCAAGCCTGTCTCTCAGCCAACAGTTGTTCAACCCAGCAGACTCAAGGAGAAGATGACTTCTTCAACTCGCACATATTGACAGGAAGAAACAATAACAACAATAAACTAAAATAATAAAGCAAAGGCTTTTTTTTAGCACATGTCAGAGAAGCAATAACGAGGCAGAGACAGAGAAAGAGAGAACCGAAAAAAGTATGTGTAAGAGAGAGAGACAGAGAGAGACAGACAGAGTGAGAGAGAGAGACAAGAGAGTAAGGGAGAAAATAAAGCCGCTTCTTTCAATCCTTAATTATCACTCTCTGTTTATTTACTCCTCATCCATTCTCTTAAAGCTGCAGGGCCTTCTACACCCTTAATCAACCTCTCTCACCGGCAGGGCTCGTAGCAGGCATCTCTGCTCGCCTACATAATTGAGTCTTCGCGTTTGAGAGGCAATAAAAGTTTATGACTATTAAACATAACATCAAGCGGGCTGCCTTTTTTTTACCGAACTATTAGCAGGAGGGGGAAGGCACGCCGTGAACCGATAATTAATTGCTTATTCTGGGGGATGCCTAATTAACCAATTGTTGGTGTTATTAGCCGATTAGCGGCTGGATTTGACAGCCCTGAATGGCTGTCAGTTGACAGACAGAGGAGAGGCGGCTTCTGCAGGGGCAATGAGAGCGGCTCGGCGCCGGGAGGTGTTGACTTAATTGGTCTTTATGTCTGAAGACGGGAGTTTGTTCGGTCTCCCGGCGAGGCTGGAGTGACGGCACTCCAGTGGCAGTCCCAAGGCCTTCATGGTAGATTTAATGGGCTGGTGGTAGTGGACTAAAGAAAGGGGGAAGGAGAAAAAAAGAGGAGAAGGGGAGAAACGGGTGATAGATAATTGACTGCCTGTTTAAGCTCCTCGTGTGTGACATAGACTTGTTAGATTCCTTTTTTTTTTTGTGAATGGTGCAACATGTGACATGGAGCACGGAGGAGCCATTGACATTCCGAGAAGTGCTCCTTTGGTGTTTCCAGCCCTTGCTCAAATGACACCGCATGGACACGGACGGTCTATATTCTCCCCAGTCATGTCCAGCCGCACACGAAATGACACTGAGGGGGTCATCTCATACAGCCGTCCACAATAGGCTCTACTTTCCCCATCGCTATAATTGGGTATATTTTTAGAGTTTGGTGGTGAAATTGATATGGGAGACAGGGCTGCCGCTGCTCAGTGATCCATCCTTTGGTGCCAACCTTGGTGGCCGCGGTGACAAATTTAGACGTACAGTGTTCCCTTCCACCAAATTAGATCAGGCCAATGGGCCATGAAAAACTTGTCTCCCTGTCCCTGAGAACCAGAGAGGGCCACAGTGTTACGGAAATGAGGTTCCGAAGCCAGAAGGTCTGTTAGCCGGTCTATTTCCAGCACATTATCTCATGGATTATCCAACTGTAAAGGCAAGGTTGTGTGGGGCCACCAAAACATGCATAAATTATATTTCCGTATTAATTATACTAATAGTCGGTACACATGTTTTTTTACATGCGGCAGGGCAGTGCGGTAGTCATGAAGTATGCATCAAAGGAAGCAATCTATTAGGCAAGCTGGTTTAAGTGATTCATGTTCAATTGATGTTACAGAATTAATCCATACAAACAGGCCTCTAAAATATTCACAGCATTACTGATTTGAAATGAATTGAGTCGCTTTTTTACCCTTTTATCTTTGGTCTGCTTCTTATCAATTTTAATGACCTCGCCTGAGGTTCGATCGGACGCCATCGTACACATGCCAAATTAAACACAAATCTCTGTCACAAGTCCAGAAAATTGAATAGAAAAATCCATTGCAGCGTCACAAATCTATACCATTTTCATGCTGGTAGTATGTGACACTGCTCCCTTTTTCTCAAGGTCGTGGACAAAATGCTAATCTTAAGTTGCCATTTCAAGGACCTGTGAACTTGGAAGTCCAAAAACTCATGAATATTTATATCTGGTAGCCAGACACCTATAGAGCACATTATAGCAGGGTCCTTGTGACAAAAGGTGAAAAATGTGAGCTCCAATGAGAATTAAATACAGATGGCTGGAATGGTGGAGAGAAGAGAGAGTGTGTGAGAGAGAAACTATAGAGCACTGTTTCCCAAACAGTGGGTCGGGACCAATATGTGGGTCGCAGACCAATTTTTATGGGTTGCAATACCCCTTTATTTTTGGTTTCCTACGTTTTGTTTTTAATACTTTTTTACAAAAGATTTTCAAAAAAGGTCCATACATTTAAAAGTTAAAAACAAATTCAAACGTTTTTTCGAAAGAATAAATAAGATAAAAACGTGTGTTAAGTAGTGGAAATAGCCTCACAAGACGTCGCGATGTGACGTCTTGTGAGCTTGTAGATCGGCTATTTTCACTAGTTTGGGTTCCGGGGAGACATCAAATTTCTCTTCTGGGTCTCGAGCTAAAAAGTTTGGGAACCACCGGTCTAGAGGTTCTCGATATATGCCAAATAGCACTGCCTGCATTATTTATGGGGATGTCCCCTGTCTACCTTTATGATCTACAAGGAATAGAGGAACACTGTGAGTGTGTGTGTATGCTTGCTTGCATGTGTGTGTGCGTGCTTGTGTGCATGTTTGGATGTATAAAAAAGGAAAGTGGTGAATCATGCGATGTCAGGCCGGGTTAGTTGAAGAATACTTTCAAGAAATACTCTCTTATATAAAGTTCAACTTGTCTGTGGCGGTGTGTGCATTTGGCTATGTGCCCTGACTCCAGATATGGACGTGTCCGACATCGGCGCAAATCTGCATTGCTAAGCCAATCGATGACGTAACATTTTCGTTGTTAGGCAACGGTTTCTGTTGTGTGTGACATCAGAGCTCGGTCAGCGACAGAGAGAGAGAGAGAGAGAGTTGGGGGAGAGGGAGAATATTTCAGCCACCCAATGATGCTGGGCACTGAAACCTAAACACAGCTGGTCGACGTTTCATGAAGCAGTGCATTTGTCAGTGCATTAAACCTAGCAATGCTGGACAAGCTGATAATGTATGCATCTTGCAGGTATTATATGACAATGTATCAGATAGATAGACAGACAGATATGTGAGGTGCATTCTTTTGAAGCAAGGTAAATATTTGAGCAAGGACAACAAATGTACACACAACACAAGCTGAGTAGGTATTTTTTTCTTCCTCAACAAATCTGATTTTCCCACACTAGGTATATCCGTGTGTACAGCCATGGAGCCAATTTCTGCCAATGACAGGGTGAAGAAAATGGCCCACTGTACTGTAACTATACATTATTCAAGGATTTTAGTATTTTTCATCGGTCAGCATTGCATTATTAACACCTCTAACTGTTACTGTTTGCTGTAAACCAAGAAGACACTAAACAGCCTTGGGTTTTCTTTGCAAAACCGCAGGAGAGGACATTATCATAAGTGAGAGGAATTTTGGGAGCACAGCATATAGTCAGACCATGCGCAATAAGAACACTGAATGCACTGTTGTATAATGTGTGTTGTATACCGTATGTATAAGAAATGTTTTGCGTCTTTTTCTGCTTTTATTGATAGTATACAGTTAGGAAATGGGGAGAGAGAGATGGGGAGTGACACGCAGCAAAGGTCGTAGTAGGGATCAGGATTTGAACCTTAGCAGCCTAGGCACCCGGACTGCTAAGCCAGCGGTACGGGCCAGCCACTCAGTCTCAGAGTGCCATCCGGAAGATGGCAGGTTTTTAGTTTTTTTCTTTTAGTTTTCTCTTTGTCCTTCCTTCCTTCGTTTTTCTTTTTGTAATGGCCCTAAGTGACTTGTAGATAATATCATCTTATAGGGAACACAATATTACAATTATTTGAGGGGGAAAAGGTTCAGGTGGCAGCTCACATTTCTCAACACGTGTTCACATTATCGGTGCATATGCATGCATTCCAGGCATAACAAGTGGTTGATCATCCAGACTTTGTCTAACAGGGTAACTTTGTTTGTAGGAAGGGGAGCACTGCATATCCTCGGGTGGGGTTAAAATGTCAGATAGAGCTGTCGATAAACAGTTTGTTAAATACTCTCCTCCACTCTAGAAAAAGTGAGCAAGGCCTGGGAGTTCAAAGGAAAAATCTGCAGAGTGAGAAAGAGAGGTGATTAGGATCCGCATTGGTTAGGAACAAGTTCTTGATTCTTTTTTTCCCCTCAACGCCTAATGGCCATAAACCAGTGGAACAGGGCTTCCTCATGGGACAAGCAAGCCAAAGACCTCAAGGCAATGGCTCTTCCTAACAACGGAGCAGAGTCCTGTTCAATTACCGTTAACTCACAATCAATAGGATGACCTACAACACATGAGTGAAACTTGGCCTCCTTCGCTGATGCCTCAATTTTGAAGAAAAAGAAAACCTTCCTATGCTATAGATTTTGCTCCCATCCTTAGGCTGGTCAATTACATCAATAACTCCCAACAACAACTGCAGAAGAAAATAAGGTGAAGTCGCTCCTCTGTGAATTCAGCCCTCTCCCCTCTCTGTTTGACGGGCTGCCAGGCAGGTTGTAATTTGTCCCTTCCCGCTCTCCTTTTTTTCTCCACTCTTTCGCAGCCCTCCTGCAATTTTGTAGCCGTCAGAAACTGGCAGCATGGCAGCTTTACTGCACACCCTCGCCTGGTACCACTATGTGATGAAATCACACTGCCTAAGGGTTGGCAGCCGGTGAGACATTGCCTGTATGCTAACGCCTAGCCTGGCAGGGGGGCGGGCGCTCCACCCGGGCCAAGCATTGCCAAACCGCCATGCCAAGCATGAGTTACAGAGGCAGCAGTTTGCTGAGGGCAGTGGGAGGTCTCCACCTAATAACTTCACTTTGTATTCGTCAAGACACCAAAGTCACGAAAAAAGAACTTCTCAGACAGTGAACTGCTGTTTGCAGAGAGACGCAAATCTTTGTAATATCTAGAGGTTACGGTTAAGTGTTGAATCAATCAGACTCCGCACACCTCCAGCAAGATAACATATTACAATCAATAGAGGCAAGCAGGCATACCTACGGCACACTATTACCCCCCGGGTTAGTAATCCATCCAGCCGTGCTTTGGTGAAGTTTAAAGGAATCTTATTTTATGGCGGCCTGCTTGCATTCTTTTTGGATAACATCTCCATCGCATGCAGCACTTTGTATGGGATGGATTTTTCATCCAAGCTTTGAGAGTCTAGGGGTGTTGGGAATCATTTTGAAGGAGTGGGTAAAACAAGAAACAAGCTTGAGATAGAAGATGTCGTTCATCCATCTGAGCAGAGTGAAGCAACGATATTTATCTATGAGCTACGGTAGACCTCTAGGGCAACGGTTTGCCAAGGCACACTAATGTGCTGGGAGACAAGTCCAGGTGTGCCTTGGGATTTAGCGACAACCACACATTATTATTGCTATATACACAGTATACAACTATACAAGAACTTAAGCATTACAGTATCTTTTAATTTACTATATCAGTACTTTGGGTGCACTCATCCTTTACCAATACAGAGGCAAATTCGACATCCTAAGAAATATATTCTAGTCACTCTCAAACTGGCGTCACCATTTTGGGCATGCCATTATAGATGGACTTGAATTATGATAAATCATCTAATTTTAAATTGTTATTTTTGTAGTTTTCAAAAATTAATAAAAAGCAAAAACAACAGATCTACAAGCTCACATCATGTTGCATCACTTGTAGATCAGCTATAATGTCCGTTTTTGTATAAAATAGGGCTCAAAGTTAAACTTTTTATTTTGCATTAGTTCAGACAGACAACTCCTGAACAGATTGAACACGTTTTATTTATAAAATGTTAATAGAAGTGAGAATATTACATGTATATTTGATGTTGGTGTTCTGGCTCTGCTATAACATCAGTCCCTGCTTAGCACATTAGAAGATAACTATCAGAGCATTTAACAGTTTAGGCATTTAGCACACTCTTAATACAGAGCGATTTACAGTAAGGAAGAACACAAGATAATACATCATAAATACATCAATAATACATCAAATGCATAGAAATAGCAATCTAATAAGTAATGCAGAAGTACATACATCTATAACCCCCCCCCCCCCCCCAGGGGAAAACTGAACCTATAGGGAAAGCAGAGCCCACTGGTGGTGCTGGGGTGGTGGTGCAGCAAACATGCGCATACAACCTTCAGAGGCATTGACAGCAAGAAGAAGTGCGATGAATGAGGTGAGCTTAAACAGACTGCAGTATATCACCCACATATTGTTGAGCATGCGTATAAGTGTGTCTGCCTGAACTTAACTAGCTCATAGGCTATGCATCGTTAAATAAAAACAAACATTTACAGAGTGATAAGAATGCTAACAGATGTTCTAGAGGCTATTTGCCGTGGATATGAAAATTTGACTTGCAAAGTTTGAAAACCGCTGATCTAGACCATGATTATAAGTCTGAACATGTTCTCTTTCTATTGGTATAGTGTTGATTGATAATTAGGGACTTTGCATGTAAATAGAGAACAGCCTGCAATACACTAGAGAGACTAGTATATAAGGCAAAGAAAAAAGGGGATTTTGTGACAAAGTCCTCTACCACAACTTTTTCCCTGTTGCGCGTCCAAGAACGGATCTTCCAAGTTTGTGATTGGTTCGCAACAGAGGTGAAGCAGAGGTGAAGCATAGAGTTCTAAACTTGCCTTTAAAGAGTTCCAAAATATTCCATACCAAGACAAAAAGTTCAGTGTTTCAACATAATTTTTTTATGCTTAGTTCTGTAGGGTAGGATACTAAGTCCCTTTTGCCATAACATACACATCTTTATTGAATACAAAGACAGTGCCTTCGGTCAACAAGATAGTAGTCACAAAGGAAAGGAGAGAATGCTACAATAAATACAAGGTTGTAGATATTTTCATTGTATAGGAGCTGAAATAAACATATAGTGGTTATCTTACAATTGAGTCTGTCCATGCCTGTCTGCCTGCCTGTCAATGCAACTGTCTATTTAGTCTTCAATGGTTATAGTCTTAAGGGCAGAGCTTTTATTATGATCAAATCAATCAGGCTGCAGTACTGCAAAATTCAGCAGAGATATAAACTGTGGTGGAAATGATTGGAGTATGTGGTCCTAACCTCAGAAATCTACTTTGCTGACTGACTCCATCCAGAGGCAGAAGCTATCACAGTAACATGCTGGGAAGATTTCCAAAGCGCAAGGTCATAACGATAAGCAATTGCACCCAATTGTTGTTGTTTTTCTTAAGACCTTGATCTGATGACTGCAAGTCACTTATGGTGGTTTAATGTTAAATAAATATGCGAAATAAATAGAGAGCACAGACTGGAGATATTTACTCGACCGTACTGGGAGCAGGAACTTAACAAATGTGCATAGAAGGGCTGAAGGCATTAACCTTCAACCAGACACAAAAACGGAAAATGCAGCGATTAGGTCTATGTGATTTCCATGCATATGGGAAAAAATGTCATCATCAATTAGCTATGAATCCATGTTTCCATGGATACAAAAAGAAATCAGTATTGACAACATGCAAGAGGAACCTAAAACGTAAACTACATTCCAACCAACAAGTTGCCTTAATAGGGGCCGTGTCCACAGAAAGTATTGTTTGAGCTGCCAACACTGCCATGGACTTCTATGATAAAGACACGCTGGAGCACTCCGAACCTCTTCCCATTTCAGCCCTCCTGGCGTCCAGTGCGTTTTGGCGGAGCGCTCATTGCGCTTCAAGCAGACAATAGTTAATCAATGCCACGTTTGATCCTCCTGGCTGTGTCTGCCGGTAATTTACAACCTGGCTTAGAATCGTTAACACAACCATGAGAAGTCCCCGTCTCCGCCAAGCCAAGCCTTTCGGCCTGGCGGAGACAAACAGGAGGTGCCACAAATGTGACAAATGTCACAGCTTTTTCCCAATATACCCAAATTCAGTTCACATAATCTTGGGAGTCATTAGACAATGAGTGAGTGTCAGACTGGTGGAGATACGCACCCCCACGGAAATGCATGAATTGTCTTTTTGTTTAATAAATGAATAAATTAATGGCCTATTTTACACTTGTATGACAGTATCGTGCAAAAATAACTTGTCTACAAGCTAACATTGTGACTTATGGCCTTGTAAATCTGCTACATTCACTCTTTTTGAATAAGTTTGTAATTGTTTGAAAATATTTGATTATTTTTCCCTAAATGACATGACCACAATAGGGACGCCAGGTTTAAAGTCTTTTTTTCCATTTCATGAACTGTTTTGGACATGCACAATAGATTTTGCTACACTAACACCTAAAACCATAAAAAAAAGTAACAAGCAACAAAGCTGCAGTACCTCCTGCTGTGTTGACAGATGCTACCTGACAAAGTTCCTCTCATAAATGTTTACATTCCCAAAAGCAGAGGGAAGGACAGTTTGAATGACAGGTATGAGGAGAGAAGCGTTCGATCAAAAACAGATCTAAAGTACTGTACAGCACCAGGTAAATCAATGAATTATGTGCCAGCCTACCTTGATTGCTAATTGATGCAGCTGTCAACTGTAATACCCAAGAGAATGAGATAAACAATTATGTCGCTCATTAGACTGCACAACCTTGCACAAGAGTGTGATATATGTACATCGGGGCTCAGCAGGAGTCTATCTGTCTATAACAGCGATTCCCAACGGGTTTGTTTTGGACATCTTACAGGTCTTTCACTCAGAGAGAGTACAAATTGAACCAAATGGACCCATAAGGGTCCTATTCGTTCCATTAAATGAATACTGGGGATGTTACAGTGTAGTTTGGGGTGCAATGGGGCTCCATGCACCTAATGCATATCAAACGGAGTGCCCTTGAAATTAAAACGAGGAGTTAAAAGTTTAAGTTAAAAGTCGAGAATCGTTGTGGTGGACAGATATATTGTGAGCAGGGCACATCATTAATATTATTACGCTCCTTTTGTATCCTCTCTTTTAGCAGTGCTTTCATTCTTTCTGTCACCCGTTAGTCTTTTTTGCTCTCTATCTCACTCTCTCTACTTTTCCCCCAGTCATTATCCCATCACTCTGTCAATTTCATGTAGCGACAGAGATCCGAGGTCTGTTGTTTCTTGGTGTTTAACTCGTGTTAACGCACAGCGTGGCCTACAGGGAGGACATGGCACGGCTTGTTTACGTCGATGCGATGCGAGAGTCTAGCCCAGTGGTTCTCAACCAGTGGTCCTTGATGGGGTTCCAGGTGGTCCCCAGCTAAATGATGGAGAGTTGGTAACCAAATGGACCCCCCATCTTTAACTCTTGAGAGCGTAAAATGAAACCAAATGGACCCTTACGGGTCCATTTGGTTTCATCTTACGCTCTCAAGAGTAAAATTATTGTTAAACATCTGCATTACTTAATTAAAGAATTGTTATTTTGATCAACGTTTGCCTGTTATCTCTCCTATGGTTAACATCAATACAGCATGGAATTGTGGACAAAATCTTATCCAACGATAACAAAATACTAAGTTTTGGGTCTGAGAGGCAAAATCTCATCAAATGGTGGTCTGTGGCTCCAATGCAGAATAAATAATGGACCTTGATATGAAAAGGGTTGAAAACCACTGGTCTAGCCAATACCAACTCGGGACTCCTGAATCGCTGCCCTCCAAACCCTCCTATCTAGCATCATGGTCTTGATCTCTACGGTGTTGTTAGCTAAGCTGTCACGCTGCTGTGTTTGCTTGCCACCAGTTGATGCCCTGCCAGCCTCAAGTCAACCTTCCCTCTCTGACCTGGTCTGTGGACCGTGGGTAGGTCCCCGTAAGAGGACCACATTTCGTGTGTCTGTCTTTGGCTTTTTTATGCTTTTCTCGGAAATGAATGCCCTACTTCGTCGTACAAGAGTGTCACACAAAAGCAGTGAAAATCAGCTATTTTCATGCACAATTTTAGAAGAATTCTCAAAGTGAAAGTGGTTAAATCTGTCTGTGGGTTTTATAAATATTTAACAGGAGCGTGTGACTATAACAACTACATTGGATCCATTCATTGAAACACAAGTATTTGTTTTCTCCATTTCCTGAAAGGTAACTGTTTTGAACATACAAGGTTTCCGCCCGACAGCGACGATTTGCAGTATGGCTGCCCTTAAGTGATCCCCCCCATCATCCCCATGGAGATCCTCCTGGTACCCTCAGACTATGTCAGAGCGTGACCCTGTGTGGCCCCCTGGCACAATTATGAATACAATCACATTAACAAACGAAGAGTCAATTAGTAACAGGGACTAAACGAGATGAAGGTCAAAACAGTGATACCCTGCCAGTGTTAATTACCACGGCAATAAAACACTACGGGTTTTAGCTTTCGTCATTGTGTGTCATTGTGTGTGCGTGTGTGTGTGTGTGTGTGTGTGTGTGTGTGTGTGTGTGTGTGTGTGTGTGTGTGTGTGTGTGTGAGAGAGAGAGAGAGGAGGAGAGAAAGTATGCTTGTGCATGAAGTACAGCTAATGAATAACCGAGGTAGACACTGGTAAAAGAAAGACAAAGAAAGAAGAGACAACGAGAAAGAAGGAGAAACAAACAGACGAAATGGTGGATTCAAGCAGACTTCCTTAAAATGTAATAGACAAAAGGGGAGAGAGCAGAGGACCAGAAAAGAAGGTTTTAAATGTACGCATATCAAGGTCCAATTACTTCCCACACTTGAAGCCTGAAGAGTCTGAAAGAAAATGTGCTGCTCCAGGTTTCATGGCAGTCTGCCCGTTCAATTTACCCAATATCGTGTGCAAGGTGACATTTTGGCCTAAGGGTGGTGCTAGAGGAAAGGAGAAATCAGTAGGGTTCGTCCTCTGGGGAGTATGGAGATGCACAGCAAATTACATGGGAATACAGCCAGTATATTCTGCATTGTATGGGACCTACGTGGTGGATGGTCGGTCGGACCGAGGGACCGACATCCCCATCCTCAGAGCCCCGCTGCTATAGTGGGGCTAAAAATAGTGTGAGCACAGAGTGTGAAGATAATGCGTTACAGGTTGCGAGATGATTCTATTTCAAGACATTTCCGATACGATGATCAAAAGGCCATAAATCTGGTTTGCCACTGCTTCTTCCCCCCTTCCTTGCTGTGGGAGTTTGAGCATGCACACTGTCTTTTTTTATGGCCCTTGAAATAATGAGGATCCTTTTTGCTGTGCTGTACCTTTGATATGTTAAACAAAGTCAGACTCACCAACTGGCAGCAGCTGAACCAGAGAGGCTCTGCCGTCTGGGAGGCCCAGGTCAGCCAACCAGAGAAAGAGAGAGGGAGACACACACACAGAATACTAAACACTAATAGGCCTACCTGCTCCCCAGAGAGGAAGAGGGAGGACACACTACAGAGGAGAGTTGTATGACAGCACACATTAACTCTCACGCTGCCCTCATCCACTCGCTGTCGATTGACAGTCCTGCCAGATTATTCTGGCACTTGCATCCTAAGTGCTACACAGCCCCTATGGGCAACATGGGCAGCGAGGCACTCCCTTCTGGGTTTACATTGTTTGCAGAGAGGTTAACTGCCTGCCTCGGCTAAGAACTTACCTGTGAGTTGAAATGATGGCAGTAGAACTCAACTCAGTGATCCCGGGGAAATAGAGAATGTGCATGTACATATAACCCAGGCGTAAAATGCATTTCGATTTTTGCATGAGAGGGAAGAACAGCAGTCACGACGCGCCTAGCCACCAAAACAGCCCTAAGCGATACATCGCTTGACACCAGACTGTCTGGTTCTGCAGATCATCGGTGTCCTCCACAAACCCCCCAAAATCCAAACATTCCAGGAATGGAGATAAATGGTAGTTCATTTTTCTTCCACTGACAGCCACACATTTTGTGAATTCTACAATGTATTTTGATTTTCAATGGGCTGCTGTTGTCTGACAGTTTATGAAACATTTTCAAGGTTAGCCTTACATGACATGGCAAACAAACTGAAATTACCACACGAAAAAAAGAAAAAAGAAAGAAAGTGACTTCTTGACTTTCTCATTTAAATGCAGGCTGGTTTAGTTTTAATATCTACTTCGACATTAGGGAGCAATGTTATGGCCCCTTTGCTGAAAATTCAAGGCTAAATGAAAATAGATGGTATTAATAATACATCAAACAGCTTGAAAAAAGCAACTGCTGTGACGTGACTCATTTATCAAACCCAATATCAACATGTTTGTCAGGAAAACAGCTTACAAATATGGCATTCATCAAAGAGCGTAGGATTTTAAGTTATAATCTTTTGTGTGAAGGTCATGAAATGTCAAGACCATGTATATATATACAATGGTCTCTAGGAATGCCAGGAAAATGAGTGATTGCGCATTAATTCAGATGACATGCTAAAGTTAAAGTGAGTAGTTACTGCTTAGCTGTTATTGTGTTTGATTGCAGTTATTTTGTGACATTAGAATTGAAAGGTTGCCAGATGTAAATGGAACTATTGTAGACCTTTGTGTGCTGCATGGCTGATGCAAAACCTTTGTTCAAATTCAGCTGCCAACACAAACATTCACGCCTCACATCTTATAAGCTTTAGTTTAGTCTATTGGTAATTTGCATCAATTTGCAAACCAACACCAAAAGCCTTCAATAACAAGTCCACGATAAAAAAATTAAAGAAAATAAACAGTGTGAAAGGATTCCTCCACACGTAGTGCTGTTTCCTAAACCATTGGTTCTCAAAGTGGGGTCCGGGGACCCCCAGGGGGTCCCCCGGACTTTATCCATATTTTATACTTTGGCTATTCAAAAATAGAAGATATACAAGCTCATAGCGCGGCAGAGTGCAGCGCTATGAGTTTGTAGATATGCTATTTTTTTTTTAAATCTCGAAAATGTGTGCAAATCTTTTTTTAAAAGGCGAACATTTCAAATCTTTGCTTCTGGGAGTCCCTGGCACAACATATTTTCAGGTGGGGGTCCGCGGCCAAACACATCAATTTAGGGGTCCTTGGCACGAAAACGTTTGAGAACCACTGCCCTAAACAATTAGCACAATGACGCTGTCCCGCCGTATAATGCCTATGATTTACTGCCTTGGCCTGTCTTTAGGTGTTGTGGCGTGGTTTTATTTACTCTGGCCTAAACTACCACTCTAGTTGCATTGGGTCGGAACATAATGTTGGTCACCATGGCAAGTCCTGCTGTGTACGAAGCGTCCAAAGTTTTGCAGTACCTGTGATGACAGCTGGGCAATTAGCATTGAGTGCCATCTAAATTTTTAATCTGACCATATCCAATTCTCATATTGAGAGAGCATTTTTTCTGGTGACACTCCTCAAAGACAACACAAATAAATTAAATGGGACTACTGCACCAGTGCACAGTCCTGACCAGAAATATTTGGACTTACGCAACTTTCAATCCTCCCCGGCAGTTGTTGGTCACATTCGATTCATCGATGCATTAGTCAGTCAAGCTGGCTTTAATGTACATATTTCTCTAAAGAGAGAAATAAGGAAAACTATAGCAGTACATTGAGGAAGTCAAAATAGCAGATATAGAATCAGAGTTAGAGTTGCAACATACTGTAGCAATATACCGTTTGTGGTTTGGGCAATGGATTGTCAATCCGATCTGACAACACATCTAATAACCAACCTTTTCTCATCATTAACACCGGGGTTGGTGTTACTTACACAGTCATGGTTGAGCACCTATTTTTGTCCCTTGTTTCCAGTCAGCCTGGATGCAAACTGGCATAACCAAAACTCTAATCACTGATTAGAATCACGGATCACTGATGAAGTTATGGGATCAAGCGATGCCAAAGCTAAGTTGTGAATAAATAATAATAATAATAATACCTATTTTGTTCCCGCAGAGGGATTTCAGTTTTCAGCTTCACCTAGCTGATGGGGGGGAGCAGTTTAGGGGATAATTGTCTTGCTTATAGGGACAACACAATGCCAGGACTGGGAATCGAACCTGGGAACTTCCGCTTCCCAGGGAAGCTCTCTACCCATTCAGCCCCAATGTCACCACTTCCTGTATCCGTCATTTCAAATTAAAAGTCCTTATACAGTACAGCCTACTAGGTATGACCTTGTCTAGTTTTTATAATTGTAATTGAAAGGAAACGAGACTGATTTTAGGGACATTCTCCACAAGCCAATGGACAATAGACACTAAATAATCCAATCTCTCTCTTTATTCGGAGAAAACAAAACCAGCTTGCCTCCCTATTTCAGTTTGAAGCCTTGAAGAGGTACAGCCTAGTAGCCTCGGAGAAGTCGTGGAGAATTCAGCTGTTGCTACGCAACTCATCAGCAGCCTCGCATTGATGGCTTCCCCGTAGGCCATTTCTTGATGACAAATGAAAGAAAGTGAAATATTGAGAGAATGTTCCCCCCTTCTGCACTCTCCTGCTCTCTCTCTCTCTCTCTCTCTCTCTCTTTTCTCTCCGCTGTTTTCTAACACTCAAGAGGGAGGGGGAAGGAGATGAGCGCAGGCAACAAATGACAGGAGGGACAGTCACCCATCTGTCGGCTGATGCATTATTGATCCCGGGCTCTCATCAGGCTGATAAGTGAGGGATGCTGTGTAGGTGCAAATGCTCACAAATTCACACATGGGTGTATTTGCGCGGACTCAAATCGACACACACATGCATACCCACAGCCATGTGCACACACACACACACACGCACGCACGCGCGCGCGCACACACACACACACACACACACACACACACACACACACACACACACACACACACACACACACACACACACACACACACACACACACACACACACGCACGCACGCACGCACGCACGCACGCACGCACGCACGCACGCACGCACGCACGCACGCACGCACGCACGCACGCACACACACGCGGGTTCACTTATGCCACTTTCATATTTAACTTTAACTCTGATTCCACTGCATAATTCTGTTCAACATGGCCCTCTGTGTCTAAAACGATTTCAGCATAACAGCCTCTGACACACCCAAGAGACTATGCGCTCCACAAAAAATGCCCCCAACCCCAGTTTCAAATGTAACAAATAAAGGCCATGATGGTGGCAAATGGCACATAGCTTTATGATGCGTTATGAGATGGCTGAGCAAGATGTCAGGACACCCTGGGAACGCCGAGGGCGAATTAAGCAGTAGATTAATTATGTTGAAAATGGGTCCAGAACATGACATGCCATAAATGTCTTCATCTCTGGCCTGTCTGCCGCAAACAGATGAGTTCATAAACAGACAGTGGAGGACAGTCCATGTCCTGAGGCAAACAGCACTGAGTGAGCAAAAGAGCAAGTGTGTGTGTGTGTGCGTGCGTGCGTGCGTGCGTGCGTGCGTGCGTGCGTGCGTGCGTGCGTGCGTGCGTGCGTGCGTGCGTGTGTGTGTCAACTTCCTCAATATGATTAGATATATTGAGTAATTTACAATGTGTGTGTGTACAGGTTTAGTTATACTTCTGAGAACCAAAATGAGCCCACATGTAAAGCAGATGTTGTGTTGTGCGAGGATCCATCACAAGGGAAATGGTCATCTTTATCCTATCCTTTATTAAAATTGGCTAATGGGAGGGCCGGCCGGCCTGCGGGCCACCAGACATAATCCCGCCACGTGCCCATATATGGGCACATACTGATGACATCAGGGATCTCCATATATGGGTATAAAAGGAACAAGGAATGACAGAGATCTCCATATATGGGCATATCGGTACGACGTAGGTGTGAGGGCCGCGTAGCGGCTTACACCTCTTGTAATGGATATAAAAGGAAACGATTCAGGTTAAGGTTAGGACTGCGTTTCGGGTGAGGCATTAATTTAGGGTTAGGTTTGGAGATTTTGAGGTTACAATTAGCGCTGGAATAGGTTGTGGTTGGCTCCAAAATGGACCCCCACAGTATTGTCCTATGAGCTGGGGTTCAGGTCAGAATGTTTCATTTCATGTTTGCAACATATCAAGATTTAATGACCAAAAACCTTAATTCTTTCAAACGTTTTTCAATGAAATTGGTGTGCAGACTAATTCAAATGCAATTCATATGCTGTTGCAACATCATTACCAACCAGCGGGATCACCGCAATAATCACTGATTGCAGTGCTCCGGTGCACCTCCCAATTGGGAAGAAATTAACCACAAAAGGCACACTTTTTTTCCAAGTCGTCTTTTTGTTATTTTAGATATTCCACAAATGGCCTCAACTGTACTTAAGCTGTCACAAACAAGTATTAGTTTCATATATCTGTTGATGAGTTCTTATGAAATTATACAGTGTTACTGTGTAAGCAAATATCATGCCTTATATGTTTATAATCAGGGGTGCACATAACTGGTGCGCAGGTGCGCATGCGCACCCAAAATAAAAAATGCGCACCACATCAGGCGACGCGAGGCGCTTTTGCGCACCAACAGCTGGGACAGGAATTTCCAAGCTTTTATTTTTTAGCAAAACTAAAAAATAAAAGCCTGGAGATCGAGGCTAGGAATTTACTTCCTGAAGCCACACTCACACAATCACTCTAAAGCACCCGTCGGCCCCATGTACAGCCATTAGGCGGAGGGGTAGAGATATGACTCGCGTCGCCTCGCATCGCCTCGCATTGCCTGGCTGCGTGCACGCAGCCAGCAGCGGCTGTTAGAGGCACTCGTCACCGATGATGAACGCACCGTAATGGTGCAAAATATGCCGTGAACGTCCCAATCTGGCGGATAAAATCAGCGCAGCAGCACAGGGCACCAACCTTGGGGGCTTTATATAACAGCATGAGAAAAAAAAAACGGCGAAAATCGGCGGAATTTAGAAGCAGAGCGTCCTTTTTTTCTCGCCCCCCCCCCCCGTTGACAAAACTGTCCGGCGGGCACCGTGCTGAATCCCCCCCCCCCCCCCCCCCCCCCGTTGACAAAACTGTCCGGGCTGAACCCCCCCCCCCCCCCCGTTGACAAAACAGGACGGGCGCCATGCGCACCAAGTCACATGTCCAGGTGCTCCTCTGCGTACCAGACCTAAAAAGTTATGTGCACCCCTGTTTATAATGCAGTATAGACATATAGACAGAAGTCAGGGTTTGACACTAACGGTTGCCCGACTGCCCGTGGCAAGTAAATAAAACGCTCGGGCAAGTGGAGTTTGCTTTCAGGTTGCCCGACGGGCAAGTGTGTTTGAGTGGGGGAAGCAACTGTCTTTAGTTTGCTATAAACACAACACAAGATATGTGTGGAATTTAAAATAAGTCATATTGTACATTAGCTATTGAGATATTTTGCAGATATGTTCATATCTCACAGCTCCAGAAAAAGTAAAAAAAAATGAACCGTAATTCAAATTTTACCTATCACAATTTACTTTTCGGGCAAGTGGGCATGACTTTTGGGCAAGTAGAACTTGACCTGTACTTGCCCGACGGGCAAGTACCTCTGAGACCTTAGTGTCAACCCCTGGACAAGTGTTACCAAAATTGCATTTTTAATGAGGTTTTGACATCCTCACAATGTCTGGATATGTGTACTGTACAGTATGTATCTTTGCATCTGTGAGCATATATATGCCTTTCCCTATAGCTGCACCTCTCAACTGGTGTAGTGATGTCAGCAGGCTGTCCGGTATGCAGCCTGTTGTGGCACTTTAATTATGTATACCCTTTGCTTTACATTTGGGGTCACTGAAAATTCATCTACTTTGCGGCGCCAACACTGACATGTTCCTATGAGACACAGTTCTTCAATCATTTATACCAAGGTCTGTAAAATATCATGGTCTCAGATTCTGGAGATGAGATGCTCAAGGGTTTTCCCCCAAAGGAAATGTCATGCATGATACCGTATATAATAATATATGCATTTACACACCCATAATATTACAGCCAATAGTATATCAGCATATACACTATACAGTAGCAAAAATCTTTCTAAAAACAAATTTGCAACGTCCCTTGCAAACAGGATGACAAGAAAAAATAAGTAAACAAGACTAGGTCAAAACCTAGTATGGCTGGTGTACGAAATGCTGGAGGGCTTTTCATTTTAAACGATGGATACAGGAAAAAGTGCCACTCCAGTGTAACTTCAAAAGTCACCAATGTTCTGGTTTTGGTTGTGCCAGTTTAATAAATCATACAGACTGACTGGAACCAAGGGTCGGATATATGTACTCAACCATGGCTTAACAAGTACCACCAACCGCGGCATCCGCTCTGCTTGAATGCTGAGCACAGCAGAGACGGAAAATGTGGGCTGCATGAGTTCATCAAATTATGTGGCACAAAACCCACCACAGGGGCTATTATCAAGGATATTATCTCATCAATGCACCCTTCGCTAAGCTCCAACCCCACCACTCTACAACTCTAGGTCTGGCAAACAGTGCAGCTCATCCCTTCACAAAATAACCCATCATTTTCGGAGCACGAGCTTCAAAATCTTGTCAACAATGCCTGCAGTAGCCTATGCACTAAAAGAAATGTGCATGACATTACTATTTCAACAAACCAAATATAGTCAAACATCATTATCACAGACAGGAATGTCCCTGTACTGTAGGGTAATTAAGACTACAGTACAAACAAATGAATTAACACTCGCTGACCATCTCTACTGCAGCGCCACCGATCTGGATAGGGGAGTGCTCGCTGCGAGGCCTCCTGTAGTCTACAATTAGCTCTTTGGTCTAGTCAATGTTGAGAGCCAAGTTGTTCTCCTGACACCACCTCTCTCCTGTAAGGCTGTCTCATTGTCATTTGTGATCAGGCCTATCATTGTGGTGTTGTCCGCAAACTTGGCCACTTGGTTGGAACTGTGCATGGCCACGCAGTCGTAGTTGTGTACTGTACATGGAGAAGAGAAGGAGGACACAATCCTGGGGGCCTCCTGTGCCGAGGGTCAGGGAGGCGGGAGTCACTGTTCCCATCCTCACCACCCTACGTTATTCTGACAGGAAGCCGAGGATCCAGCTGTACAGACTGGGGTTGAGACCTTAGGCTCCTGAGCTTGGTGTCCAGTCTGAGGGGGTGGGGGTGTTTGTCTTTTTGTGCTTCACACCTGAACCAGTTGTAAAACTGGTTCAGGTTGTCAGGATGTGAAGGGGTGATCTCTGCACTGCTCTCATTTATGGGAGGTTTCGAGTCGGTTAAGATTCTAAGGCCATTGCAAAGACTCCTGCTATTGTTTGCACTCAGCTGAAATTCAACCTCTTTCCCGTACACGTATTTGGCAGTTATCAATGCTTTCCAGAGAGTGTAGTGTGTTCTCCTTTTCGCCTCCTCACCCCCTGAAGTGAATGTGGTGTCTCCGTTTGAGTGCATAGCGCACAGTTTATCATTTGGGTGGCCTTTGATAGTTTTTGTGGGGACTAAATCATCAGCATACTGCTCATCAATGTTCACCTCAGCCGCCTCTCGAAAGACTCGCCAGTCCATTTAATCAAAACAGCCCTGCAAGGTCAGTTCGGACTCTTCTGACCAGCGTTGAACGTTTTTTATGACTGGTGCTGTCTTTTTGATCTTCTGTCGATAGCATGAGAAACACAGATGAATGGTCTGATGCACCAAAGGCTCGACGCAGTAACGATTTATATACGTTTTTATAGCAGTGGTCCAATATGTTTCGCCCCCCGGGTCTTCACTGTGATGTTTTGGTACATTTTTATAGGCATAACATTTCTTAAGGATGTGCGTTTAAAATCGCCTAGAGTTATATGTGGTGTAGGAGGACGTTTATTTTCAGCTTCGCTTATGGCTCGGTGTAACTCTTTGTTCACAAGCTCAACGTTAGCTCTGGGATGAAGGTACATACCGAATAAGATTATGTTCACAGGACAGATAGTGTCTACAGAGCAGAGCAAGGTATTCTAGGTCTGGGGAGCAAAACGACTGAAGGACATGAACGTGGAAAAGCCAACAGGTGATATTCATGGGCTGAGAGGCGAGAGTGGCAAATGAGAGCAGGGAATAAGTTAATAGGGTACATAGCAGCATGTAGTAGACAACATCACCTGCACTTCTGCGCAGGTTTGTCATCTACACGTGACTTGTGTGTATGTGTTGTCTTCAGGCAAACATGTTTGTATACATCTACATTCTTGTGCCCTGCACATACTGTATGGCCGTGTGTGTGTGTGTGTGTGTGTGTGTGTGTGTGTGGGGGGGGGGGGGGGGGGGGGGGTGGTATGTGTTATGGTGGTGATCTACATCTCCAGACAGCTTTGTGATGTGTGTCATTATTGTGCCATTCATCAGCCGTAGGCTGCTGCCATGTAAGATGGCTCTCTCTCTCTCTCTTTCGCTCTCTCTGCCCTGGGTTCAGCTGGAATAATGGAGGAGTAGGCCATCACAGTCATTCAATTACGCACCTCAGCCATGCTTCACTGTGAGTCACGTACACACACACACACACACACACACACACACACACACACACACAGTGACACGCCCCCCCTCCCCCCCCTCTCACATACACACACTCACGTACAGGTAAAGTACGGCACAAATACAGTGGAGGTCTCCCATTTCATCCCTTTATTCATTTCCTTCACCAAACTCTGTCCCTCTCGTTGTAATGGAATTCAGTGTGTAGGGCCATTTGGAGTTGCTTTAGGATGAATCACACCACATGGGCTTCATGAGTCAAGGCAGCAGTGTAATGGATTCTTCCAATTCCCTCCCTTTTCTTTTTTTTTTTGGCCTCCCTATAGCATTTCATGTACATTGTCGACCAATGTATGCAACTCCATGAAGAGACGGAGGTGGGTGAATGAGAGGTTAGATAAAAAAGGGTGGCTATGGCTTGGGAGGCTAATAAAATCCACATTTCTGCTCGGAGGAGAGAAGAGATAACTTTGTCCTTGGCTCGCTCATAACCTCATCAGAAGCGCTCAATGAATCACATAGCGCCATAACTCATTGTAGGAGCAGCCATGGTACAGTTATGAAATACCCTTGGAGGAGAGGGATTGGGCAAAGCTGCATCCAGGATAGAATTGAATGGAAAAAACTACGCTACTACATGTAGCGTACCTATATTTGTTCCTTTTGATGCTGTAAATCAGATCAAGGCACGCACGCGTGTACGCACACACACACACCTTGCATTGGTACACAATGCAGGTTACAAATTACACATGTTAACAGGTGTAAAGAAGTGGGTGAAATGTGTTGCACAAAATCAAATTTCACCCACTTTACACCTGGAAACCTGTGATGTGACAATAACGTTTTGATCGATGAGCTGACATGAAATAATACACAACATAAACATGGGGAAAAAGTCAGGTGCATGAGTACAATAAACACCTAACTCATGGTAGACAAGGAACACATTGTCATCTCTCTCTCACACACACACACACACACACACACACACACACACACACACACACACACACACACACACACACACACACACACACACACACACACACACACACACACACACACACACACACACACACACACACAAACACACAGTTCTATTTTTATATTATGTTGAATTATATGGTTATTATGAGAATAAAGCATTCAAAATGCAACCAATGGAAAATATTCCATTATGTCTCCTCCTCAAATCACCATGATGCCCAATTGCCCGATGTTTGCCCAAGAGTATGCTGGCCCAGTTTGAGGTGGGCTGGCAAAAGGCCTCTCCGGGGAGTTTGAGAGGGAATAAAAATGATGCTGCAGGATGACTTTATTTTTAAAATGTGTTTTGAGCTTTGTCTGCTGTTATTGATAGCCCTCAGTGAAGAGAGACAGGAAACGGGGGGAGAGATTCGTGGAGCGACATGCAGCAAAAGTCTGTTAGCTTGAGAATCGATCCCATGACCCGTTGTCTGGCATCAGAGCCTGTGTGGCTTTAACCACTCGGCTATCAAGGCTCCAGAAACAGTTTATAAACAGGTATCCTGACATATAAAAGATTATAGCAAGAAAAAGCTGTAGTTCTTTAAATGAAGGATACAGTATGTGATTTTTTTTTTTTTAAAGGTTAAAGTACTATATTCTGATAGTAATCATTGCTACAGAGTGTTTGTTCGGTCACAGGGGTCTCTCCAGCTCTTTAGTAAACAGAATACAGTACATTTTCAGGTAGGTGACAAAATTTAAGCCAATCGGGAAAGAGCACTGACAATGCATTTTCTGTTTACTAAAGAGCAGGAGAGACATGGAGACTCCTTTTACTGAACAAACACTCTATAGCAATGAGTACTATCAGAATATAGAGCTATTTAACACTTATTTTAATCAAAGTAAATCACTTACCCTACCTTTAACTTTATATCGGTTGAAAATACCACAGTTTGACCTTTAACCTCTATATACTTTGTTGTACAACAAATAGTTAAAACAAATAACCGATCTACAAGCTCACAACATGTCACAATGTAATGAGTTGTGAGCTTGTAGACCTTTTATTCTTGCTAGTGGAAATATATTATTTTTGTCTATAATAACATCCCCAAAATAGGGATGCCAGGTCGAAAGTGGTTAACCAGCACACACACTAATAATGTACCATTCCAAATCCAAAGGTCAAAAGTTTACAGAGACCAATTATTAAAAAGTGCCTTTTGTCCAAGTACATGCATGGGTAACTCACTGTGTTGCACCGAAGCACACATACATGCACAGTACACACACAAACACATAGTTTCTACTGGGGACTTTTTGGCTTAACTTGTCTCAGCCGGCCGCAGTACGGGCTGAGCCCTGGGTTGTGGATGAGAACTGTGCAGCAAACAGACTTACGTTCTGAATTAACAGGATTACGTGTTCTAAGAGGCTTGTCAGGTAAACCTGGACCTGTCTGCCTGAAGACTAAGGCTGACTCTGAGCCCACTTTGAAGTCCCTAACTGTCTCATCCTTGACTGGCATATCAGAGAGACTGTACGAGGCAGCTATGCAATTCAACAGCTTGGCAAGTGCAAATGCACACACAGGAACTCAATTACTGTACAACTAACGTGCAGAAATCAGTGGTGGAAAGTAAACTAAGTACATTTACTTAAGTACTGTACTTAAGTACAATGTTGAGGTATTTGTACTTTACTTGAGTATTTCCAATTCTTTTACTTCTACTCCACTACATCTCGGGTCCAAATATTGTACTTTTACTCCACTACAATTTGTGAAAACTTTAGTTACTAGTTACTTTTCAGATATTTTATATATAGATATTTATAAAACATACATTAACCACTTTAGCCCTATTCTAAACATAGGCTATTTTAAAATAGCCGATCTACAAGCTCACAACGTGTTGCGATTCGACGCGTTGTGAGCTTGCAGATCTGCTATTTTAAAATATTGTAGTACTTTTCGTACTTTAAATACATTTTGATGCCAATACCTTTGGACTTTTACTCAAGTACATTTTAAATTCTGGACTTGTCTAAGCATTTCTATATTGCAGTATTGGTACTTTTACTTAAGTAAAGAATTTGAGCACTTTTTCCACCACTGGCAGAAGTGTACACGGGCATAAATCGGCAGACAGCATACACGCACATGTAAGCAAAGACATACAGTACAGTACATGCACATGCATGCAGGTCTCAACTAGCAAGGCATTTGGTAGGCTGTTCTTTCAATCACTAATGTTGCCCTTGTTTACAGGTAGGAAAGCCTGAAAATACTTAAACAAGACTAAAGCTGGGCTCAGATTGTATGTATAAACGACATACATGAGCACAACAAACACATACTGTATTTACACCTGTAAATATGACTTAATTCATAATCATGGTAGACAAAAACATTGTAGTCTCTCCGTCTCGCGCACACACACACACACACACACACACACACACACACACACACACACACACACACACACACACACACACACACACACACACACACACACACACACACACACACACACACACACACACACACACGCACGCACACACAGTCCTGCTTCCCTGCACACAAAGGATGAAAGGACAGTTTTCCTCCCTTAATATGCTCCATAGCGGACTACTTATTTTCCCCTTGATGGTTAAATGTTTCGAAAACGGGAGGTTAAACATTGAAGATCATTTCTCTCTCTCTCTCTCTCTCTCTCACACACACACCCGCACACACACACACACTCAAAGCAGTAGAGAATGAGATAGTTTTAATATCCTTTTATTGTGCAAATTTAAACTTAAATTTAATTAAAATGATTAAAAAAATGCACCCTGAAACAATAACGGTCCATCAAAGATAAATAGATATTCCACTTCTCTCCTAGCTCAGTCACTGAGAAATGCACTGAATAAAACATAAAACTGCTTTGTAAGGCCATATCATCTAAAACAGTGGGTGATTCAGCATTTATCCGTAGCAAGCAAAGTCCACCTCAATAACTGTGCTAACAAGACCTTTAAAAAAAAAAACGTGATCACATTACTTTTCCAATGGAATAAATGGCCATTTTAACTGGACTGGACAACATTAATCTGTTGCCCTTTGTTTCACATTCATACCAATGGCCCAAAACCAAACATCATTTAGAGGAGAAAAAAAGAGCCCCCCTTCACAAAATTAAGGTCTAACTAAAGAAAAGGCAAGAAAGCAGACCACAAAAGTTTAGTTGTGACCAGGGACGTGCTGGCCACTGGGAAATTCGGGAAAATTCCAGAACGGCCGCGCCATTTACGGGCCGCCAGACGGCCGGTGGGCCACCCAAGACAACTACAGCATGTTTTTTTTTTTTTATTGAAATATTTCGGAAAATCCCAGAGCTGAATTTTGGTCCCAGCACGCCCCTGGTTGTGACACTCACTGATGCTTCATATTTCAAAGGCATTCTGGAGTATTTGCTGTCTTTGGGACGAGCTTATCTCAAATGACAGTATTTGTGCCACAACAGGCTCTGGCAAAACATTTTCTTTTTCTATTTTTACATTTGGTTAGGTATTTATCCCAATCAGGCTGAAGGCAGGGCTGGAGTGTGCGTGCGTCCGTGGCTAATATTGCAAACTTCTACACATCAGCG
Organism: Gymnoscopelus microlampas; assembly: GCF_963454915.1. Taxonomy (NCBI): domain Eukaryota; kingdom Metazoa; phylum Chordata; class Actinopteri; order Myctophiformes; family Myctophidae; genus Gymnoscopelus; species Gymnoscopelus microlampas. The sequence goes on from NC_139952.1 coordinate 22,911,742, forward strand.
TCAAATTTGCCAATAGGCTATAACTAAAGAAATTCCCTAACATTGTCAACGACAACCATGTTAGTTTTGCGAATTTATAACCGCAGACCTGCCATCCCTCCAGGCTATGGGATACGTGTCAGCGACAGTATGAGGTACTAGCCAATCGGGTGCAAGCTCTCAGACGCTGCGTGGGATCCACACAATGCAAATTCACTCTTCCCTTCAGGGGAAGCTGTGCAACTATTGCCTCGTAGCTGATAATCTGTGCATTTAAGAAAGCATTTTTCTACCCAGCAAATCTCTTAGTTGGCATTCGTTCTGTCTTTCTCTCTGTGTGGGCTGTAAATGCTAGCGCAAATTCAACTTTGGCCAAGATCATGGGCACAATACAATCGCTACAGTACTTATTGAGCTAAGGAAACTGCAAGACAAGCTTGTTCTGAAGGACACAAAAGTACCAACCAAGGACAGCACACGCCACACTACATGTATCGATAACGAATGGTTCAGCACCACTGGTGATGGACAGTGACAGTCAGACCATGCATGACCCAGCACCATGCCTTTTATACACAGAGATAAAATACCCAAGAGAGCGAAGCAGCAGTCTGTATGTTTGTCTGGCAAGCTAAGTTGACAAATTGGTTTTAGTTGTGATTTTATACAACACTCACTGTTATGCAGATGCAAATGAAAACAACTTATTCATTTCTCACCAAAATACAAAGTTCTCTTTTAAACTCTAACATTTTTCTTTCTCCATTGTACCCGTTTATTTTGTGTGTATGTCTGTCAGTTTTTGGAAAATAGGGAAGCACTCCATAAGTGTTTGAACTAAAATATATGTATTTATGAAATGAATACTAATATAACACAATGAAAATATTTGAAACAAACTCTAAACATTAAAAGATAAAGTAGACAAAGTGGTCCAACGTTACAACTCATTTATAAAACAGACAGTGAAAGCAACATAGACACAATCAGCCAGGCAATCAGTCACGCACGTGCGGTAACACACACACCCCCCCACACACACACAGTTTCTATACTCAGCCTAATCCATGCTATATTTGATGAGGTCATTGTTTTTAGCCCATTATCCTCTGTAGAACAGTCTACTTAAACAAGTAATAATCCAAATGAAACAACTGAAGGAGCTATGTATCCCCATTAGAAGTGCTCAGTCTATCGAGGTTTTTAAATCCCTACTCAAGAATCTTTTCTTTTCATTAGCTTTTAATCATGTTTGAGTCTATGACTATTTTGTTTCATACTGTATGTTCTAATTAAGTATGTGTGATGCCCACTAAAGTGTCATCACAGATTAGAGTAATTGTTTTATTTGTCAGTGTTTTGAGTGTTCAAAGAGTGTTTGAGTGTATTTAATTGCTCCTTTTAAAACCCAGTTTGTGTCATTAGTGTGGTTGCCCGCAAGGGCAACACACTATAGTACTTGGGCGATGTTATTTATATATATGTATTATTGAATACATTTCTCCCATTGACTTGAATGGGAAAATGCAAAAACTGTTGTTTGTTTCCTCTCACAACTGAGATATCGGTGAAAGAGAGACTACAGTTTCGCTGCCTCCGTTCTTCCTAACACTAACCTGTTTTCCAGATGGGTAATACTTCACAAATCACACAGAAATATCAGTTATTGTTTATGTAACATCTGGAGTTCACTTTTGGGTCGAATTTAAGTGTAAAACGAGTGATTGAAAAGTTTGTCCCATTGTTTTGTAATGTTGGGCGTCATGTAACAAGATGGCGTCTACCCACGGCGTGTTCCATAGTGTGTCACGTTAATTGTAAAGTGTCTGGGTATCACCTCTCCAATCTTTTTGTTAGGTTTGTGTTTTGATTTACATACTGGCTGGCTCCATTTATTATTTTATGTGTATGTGTATATTTGGTAATGTTTGAACAGTGCTAGAAACTGTATTGGGGAAATGTAACTGTAAAACATGCAGCTGTATGTTTATTTGGTATTGTTAATGTTACTGGTACAGTATATGCAAGTCCTTGTGGTGCTTAGTGGCATCTTTATGAAAATGCACTTAAAGAACAACTTTGTTTTTTTACAACCAAGGTTTATGTTTTAGCTTGTAATTTTTTAGCTTGCAATTTTCGCGATCTTTTTTTTACAGTGGGCGGGGGCATTCGGGCAGGTGGCTAAATATGTATTTTTTTACAAAATAACCCGGCGATTTCTTTATTAGTATTTACAGTAGCTCTTCTAGCCCCCAATAACACACATCTGGCCATCAAAGACCACAGGAATGCCCCCGCCCACTGTAAAAAATATTGCGAAAATTGCTAAAACTATAGAAAGCAGTGATTTTTTTTTTTTTTTTTTACACACATCTTTTATTTACTTTAATTACAAGCTAAAACATAAACCTAGGTTGTAAAAAAACAAAGTTGTCCTTTAAGATGCAAGTTACAGTATTACCCAAAACGGATTTGGGATAATAATGTAATAATGTAAAGTTAATGCAGATAAGAGTGACACAGATGAGACATGTGTTTTCTTTTGGAATGTATTGTAGATTGCAGATGACAGAAAGAATGTTTATTGTATTCTAATTTGATTTTTATGTAAGTTTAAAGGTTCTATGAACAACACATGTCAATGTATGTCTAGATAGACAGTAACATGTGCAGTATTGTTAAATGCTGGGTAGAAATGTGGTACCATGTGGGCATCCACCAGATTATTTTCCAACCTGAGTGGGATAATTAAACGCTGCATGTCAAATACTTATTTTCCGAACCATTTCTAAACTCCTCTAAGCTTCCAAGCTGGTCCATGCCGTTATCTCCTTGAGTCTGGACTACTGCAATGCCGTCTTCATAGTCAGGTTGCTTAGGACCAGATTTTAGGAAAATGTGGACACGGCTGACAAAAGCGCCACATTTTTTCTATATGCTCTCCATCACCATAAGTTTCATTTTGGATGGGGAGCCAAGTCATCAAGATGGCAGAAGGCGGCCATCTTGGATTTCAAAGATGGCCACCATGGGAATATCAACAAGTGACTATTTCTGCCATGATTTGGACATTTGGTTCATTCTGGCAATATATCTGATACGAGCGGTGCGTCATAATCACCCGCTATGAGCTTCGTGAGACGTTTTAAACCACATCATGTTGTACCGCAAACTTAACTTAAACTGTCATTTACTTGACTAATTAGTAAATGATAAACACACAAACAAAATGAGAAACACATGGCGTGGCTTCGATGTGGATCTCTGCCGTCATGGTAATGATGTCATATTGATGACATCACTCTTGCCCAATTATGGAGGGGGCGGCATCCTGCACACATCGGTGTTGCTAGGTATGCATGGCAACCGATTATGTTGTGAGTGAGGTCAGACCAAAGCTCTGCTCAGATATATGAGGTGTGAAGTTACTTTAGACTTCCATTCTAGACCAGAAGATGCTGTGTCCACATGTGTTGTGAGAGAAAGGTATACAGAACTTTGGTAGACAATACAGGGAGATTGAGAGGGCACATTTTCCAGCCTCAACAGAACCTACAACTCACAGTCCATGTACAGCAGCAGCGCTGACCATGAACCGCCACTCCAGGGAGGAGTGTGGTCCCAATCCTCCCAGACTAAGCTCTCCTGTTCTGAGTGTACCTTCACGTCTCATCCGAGCCACGACAACCTCAACCGCCAACCGCTGAGGCATGGACATATCTGCTCAGAGGCCCGTCAGCAAATAGTCAGCTCTGTAACCAGCCGGAAACAAGGAGACACAGACCCATCCAAAACTCAAAGTCATCAACGGTTTACCGAGGTTTTAACTCAACCAGGAGATGTAAAGAAAAATCAGACGATTCACAAAAGAAAGAAAACTCACATCTGTAAACAGTGTGACAAAGGTTTCAGTGAGTCAGGTAGTCTGAACAGACACCAGCGTGTCCACACTGGAGAGAAACCTTTCCACTGTAAACGGTGTGACAAGAGTTTCAGTGACTTAGGTCATCTGAACAGACACCAGCGTGTCCACACTGGAGAGAAACCTTTCCACTGTAAACGGTGTGACAAGAGTTTCAGTGACTTAGGTCATCTGAACAAACACCAGCATGTCCACACTGGAGAGAAACCTTTCCACTGTAAACGGTGTGACAAGAGTTTCAGTGACTTAGGTAATCTGAAGACACACCAGCGTATTCACACTGGAGAAAAACCTTTCTACTGTAAACTATGTGACAAGAGTTTCAGTGACTTAAGTAATCTGAAGACACACCAGCGTATTCACACTGGAGAAAAACCTTTCTACTGTAAACTATGTGACAAGAGTTTCAGTGTCTTAGGTAGTCTGACGACACACCAGCGTATTCACACTGGAGAAAAACCTTTCTACTGTAAACTATGTGACAAGAGTTTCAGTGTCTTAGGAAATCTGACGACACACCAGCGTATCCACACTGGAGAAAAACCTTTCTACTGTAAACTATGTGACAAGAGTTTCAGTGCCTTAGGTCATCTGACGACACACCAGCGTATCCACACTGGAGAAAAACCTTTCTACTGTAAACTATGTGACAAGAGTTTCAGTGTCTCAAGTAATCTGACGACACACCAGCGTATTCACACTGGAGAAAAACCTTTCCACTGCAAACTATGTGACAAGAGTTTCAGTTTCTTAAGTAATCTGACAACACACCAGCGTGTGAACACTGGAGAAAAACCTTTCTACTGTAAACTATGTGACAAGAGTTTCAGTGTCTTAGGAAATCTGACGACACACCAGCGTATCCACACTGGAGAAAAACCTTTCTACTGTAAACTATGTGACAAGAGTTTCAGTGCCTTAGGTCATCTGACGACACACCAGCGTATCCACACTGGAGAAAAACCTTTCTACTGTAAACTATGTGACAAGAGTTTCAGTGTCTCAAGTAATCTGACGACACACCAGCGTATTCACACTGGAGAAAAACCTTTCCACTGCAAACTATGTGACAAGAGTTTCAGTTTCTTAAGTAATCTGACAACACACCAGCGTGTGAACACTGAAGAAAAACCTTTCTACTGTAAACAGTGTGGCAAAAGTTTCAGTAGGTCAGATATAGTCTTAAGAGACACGCATTTGTGAAACATGTATGATGATGATCCATAATGATCTCACAGAGCATTCCCATCCACGCTGGAGGCTAATATAACCAAATCAGGCTGTTACTGCATGCTTACATAGAGAGAGGAGCAACGATCCGGTGGGAGGTTACCATAATGCTTCATTTATGCACGTACCGCATGCTTCAGACCGCATGCAGCAGAAATACAAGGTTATCCAGTTTTAAAGGTGTCCTACTACTAACAAAAATGAAAATGATGTAAATATGCATTGCTAGAATGAACATATTTATTTGATCTTGGTACAAACAAAAATCAAGTGGTATTCTCTTCTTTTTTTTTTTTTTTATATATATATTTTTTTATCCCACGATTTTGTAATCCTTTTTTCACCCGGTGCCAATTATCTAAGTGATCCTGGGCGCTACACTCCCCCCGCCCCTCCTAGGGAGCCCAGAGCCGAGCTCATGCCTCCTTCAATGCATGAGAGCCAACTGACCTTCTTGTCACCTGACAGGAGGGAGTTTCCCCGGTAGAACGTAGTGTCTTAGTTCCTTTCCCCTCCATCAAGCAACCTGGCTGTCATGGGGGAGACGTTATAGTGACCAGGATTACTGCATGTTTTTGTGAGGGTTAGGGGTGTGCCGATATATCGTCCCGCGATATATCGCGATACGTTTTCGCGACGATATGTATCGTTTTGGGAAAAAAAAATATCGTTTTTTTTTTTTTTTTTACAATCATAATAATCAGGCATGCAAACGGCCCCAAAGTGAAAAGAGTGACAACATGTTTTTTTTCGGGTCAGGTGTCATACTATTTGGATTCAAACGGGTTTTGTAGCTGAAAAGCTACAAGTTTGCATATCTGAATAATGCAAAAACAGAATTATTTGTTTGCATTTTCTTTTTTTCTCCTCCATATATTTTCATAATAAAAAAAGTGCGTATCGTATCGTATCGAAATCGTATCGAAGTTGTGAGCCAAATATCGTATCGTATCGTTTCGTGAAATTAGTGTATCGGCACACCCCTAGTGAGGGTACCTACCCTAGGAGACACGGGGAGAACTCCACAAAGTGGTATTCTCAATAGCTTAAATGCATTCCTTGACGCCAAGATTAACCTTCTAAATGGCTTGGAAGCCGAGATATTGGCACTTACAGCTATTACATGGTGGCCATCTTTGAAATCCAAGATGGCCGCATTCCGCCATCTTGATGACGTGGCTCCCCGTCCAAAATGAAACTTATGGTGATGGAGAGCATGTAGAAAAAAATTGGCGCTTTTGTCAGCCCTGTCCACATTTTTTTGCTAACAGCCCTGACTATCAAGGGGATCCCTTAGCAGGAGCCTTGAAAAAATACCAGTATGTTCAGAAAAACACTGCCAGCAGTTCAGCAATTCATCACACCTACCCCTGGCTACACCACAATGGTTCCCTGTCTCCGTCATGGTTTGAATTCAAACTATGTCCCCTGACTTTCTATGACTTCTGTAGAAATGCACCACCTATATTAACATATTTGAAATAAACATGACTAAACTAAAACTAAACTAAAAACTCAAGGACCTTCTTACTCCAAATACAACCCTCGGGACAAGCAACAGTGAGCTACCAGGTTCCACCTGGGACCAGGGTTTGTGTGCGGCCGATTTGTGCCTGCAGATTTAGGCCATGAGTACTTTTGGCATCCTCACTCAGCCTTGCATTACATACTTCTTCTAAAAGCCAATTTTGTGTTTTGCTCCGTGTGAACATGATGGGAGATTACGGCAAATGGGTCATCAATGCAGTATTTTAAGGTCCCATTCTCCTACCACACAAAATGATCACCTCCACACCAGGCACAATGACCTCCAGTAATGGCTTTACAGGAAACATAGGCATTATGCTATATATACACATTACACAAACATAAGCTACCACATCATATCCAGTTTCAAATGTTCATTTCCAGACAGACTTAAAAAGTATAGATTTAGTCCTTATTCTGCATTGATTTGCACTTTGTCTCATAAAAATATAAATGTGTTATTGCTATAATCTTGCCATATTGATGACTTTTCTTCACAGATACTGAATTAAAAAGTGAGACGCAAGAGAGGAACAACGCTCTAGTACACTCTTTTATATCATATCTTTTATCTACAGCAATTAAGAAGCTACTTCTCTGCTGTTATGGGATATGTGAAGAAGCAATCCTGAGTCCGTTTTTATTGTTTTTTCAGACTGAAAAGAAAGCAGGCAACTCAGTATGCAGTACAACAAAAAAGAAGCACACATGCGTGTACATAACTATACATATATATATATATATATATATATATATATATATATATATATATATATATATATATATATATGTGTATAATTATAAGTTTGTGGACAGAAAATAGACAGGAAAATAAAAGTGGCAACTGGAAACTATTTTCCATATGAGGTGCATTGTTGACACTCCATACATGATGTGCAATGTTCTACAAGCGTTGAGAGCTTGTAGATCAGCTGTTTGTTTTTTTTAAATCTTACTTTATCTACAATGGCATGCCCAAAATACGGATACCAGGTTGAATGTTGCAAAAAAAACTGGAATGCCGAAACTTATGTCAAAAAGGTAAAATAATGGCCGATACATTGGCCAGACAGATATACTGTATATATCGGTCTAGGTCTAAATAGAACCTGTAGTGCGATTTTTTCCCCCAATGCTTTCCAAACCAGCTTGAACGAAGGCTCTTAAGACTACTTCAATCCAATGAGGCCACTACTTCTGTCGCTGATGTGGAAAATGGTCTACCCTAGCTCTTCACTTAATGCCATTTCCCTAAAGACATTACACCTAGCAGGTGCTCTAGGGCTCCCAGTGACTACAGATGACTGTAAAGCAACAGAGGAAAATGGTTGTGTATAGTTGGTGGAAAGGAGAGCTAAAAGTAGCAGGTGTACTCGACCAGGATAACCTGCAATTAGATACTGAAAGCTTTCGATGGTGTCTCTCTCACACACACACACACACACACACACACACACACACACACACACACACACACACACACACACACACACACACACACACACACACACACACACACACACACACACACACACACACACACACACACACACACCCTCCCGCCAAACGAGCAAGATGCAAAATGAGAAAAGGTGGTTTACCGCCAAAGTATGCACATAAAAAAAACAGTGCATAAAAATGAGACATAGCACATTCAAATACAGCTAAATCAAATCTAGATCTCACATTGCTAGGCTACTGATTGTGCAATAAAAGAGGATGGCCCTTTTTATGGTTCTGACAGTTACGACTTGACTTATCTTCCCGCTGTGATATAACACGGTGCTGGAGCACAGTGGGAGCATTTACAATATTAAACAGCTAATGGCAGTGAATTTCACCACCTCCCCGTCTGGGAACGGTAGCCTGTCCCCCTCGCAGTAGGCCGGATCCATTCTCATTCTGTTCCATCGCATCATATGGCTTGGAAACTGCTTGTCCTCGGCCATACATTAATATTAATAGCTACGGAGCGCATTTGAAAAGCCCTCTCTCAGCTTTGTGTGGGAAATTACTGTTTCGAATCAGTTTCGTGCCAGCGTCATATTACCAAACGAGTCATGCTCCACCTGCCAGGAGTACAGGTGTCATTTAACCCATTGAATCCGGGAACGCATCTCTGTCATTTTACATTTATGTGGCTGTTCAAAAATAGCAGATATACAAGCTCATAGCGCGGTACGCCGCACTACGAGCTTGTAGATCTGCTATTTTTGAAAAACCGTGAACATTTGTGCAAATCTATGAATATACATTCTTCTAAATCCTAACCGTTTAAAAAAAAAAACGTATGTTGCTATATCAGTGGTTCCCAAACGTTTTCATGTCAAGGACCCCCAAAATGATATGCATTTTGCCGCGGAACCCAATCTCAAAATATTTCCTTCCAGGGACCTCCCAGAAGCAATGAGTTGAGTTAAAAATGTTCGCTTTAAAAAATATATATTCAAAGATTTGCACACATTTTCACAATTTTCCAAAAATAGCAGATCTACAAGTTCATGGCGCTGCAATTTTTGCATAGCCAAAGTATAAAATACAGATAAAGTGGTTACACAGATTCGTTCCCGGTTTGAATGGGTTAAGGTCTCACGCAGTACAAACTCTACTCTTACCGTTTGGGGCATCCGTAGGTTGAGTGGGTAGAGAGGCCGTCTGGAAATCAGAAGCTTGCCGGTTTGATCACCCCTTGACCTATAGCATAGTCTTTGTGTCAAGTGTCCCCGAGCAGAGACACTTAACCCCTGAATGCTCCCAGGCACTGTATTAATGATAAATGGTGGATTTATAAAGCGCCTTTTATCCAAAGTGCTTCATGGTGTGCAAAGCGTAGAGTAATGTATGGAACCAGACATGGAATGGGGTGGAGGGGGATAAAAAAAAAAGTCACCGGCAGTATCCTTTAACTCATGGTACTGTATTGTTAAATCGGCGACAGGCTGTCATTCCAGGGCTGCCCCTACTGGGGGGCAATGTGACTACCGCTGTCACATGCACACACATACAGTAACTGACCCTTTAGAGTAAAGGAGAGGAAGACAAACTAAAGAAAGAATACCCCCTGCCAGCCGGAGGACAACATTATTAGTCAAGAGAAAGACTGGGGGACTCTGGGAAGTGCACTGGTGACTGTTATTGCTCTCCTCCCTATCAGCGCCCTCATCTCTCTATCTCAGTTTTGCCCTGTCTCTCTCAGTCCACTGGGGGAACTCGTTATCTCCTTGTGAAAATGTCTTTGCTCTTCTGGAGGCCAAGAGAGGATCATTGGTTCTACAGTGAGTGTGTGCTTGTGCGTGATATAAGTACTCGGGAAAGGAAAGGAAAGCAATAAGAGAAATCCAGTCGCCGTCACCAAAAAAAACATCCGTGAAGAGGCAGTGGGAGAAAGGGGACTGAGCTCGAACGGCACAGAATGGCACAGGAAGGGGAGGGGAGATCTAATCGCCACAGACAGGTTATCTGATGGAACTTTTGAAAAATTGCATTCGCCCCAGCTGAGAAACTTTATACACGGGAGTGTGACCTGCTGCCTCCCGAAAACGACTGCAAGTTGCCAAAGCTTGTGTATTTTTATGACAAAGTCTCCTCGAGTCTTTCAGCAGTTTTGGCATCGTGGCACATTGTGCGAGAACAAAATGTTGACTTCCGTTAAGAGTACACAAATTGCTATCCATCTCGGATGAGGCATACGGCTTTGAAGCTATAGGCTGATGTGCCGTTGAGATTTATTGTCAGCAGCAGTCGATAATTGGTATGTTCTTCTCCTACCCTGTCCTCCCCCATGGCATATTTCTTGGTATAGGATTGGTTGGAGAAACTCATGCAGTTGCTTATAAATGAGAGATGCTTACTCCTCCTCCTCCTCCTCCTCACTAGAAGCCTCGATTATTCTCCCACAGTGAACATCATTAAATCTGTGTTTTTAATAACTTACCAAAGATTTCGGCAGAGCAGGTCACAATCATTTGTCACCTTTCTTAGCTATTTGTGCCCTTTCTACTACTTTCTTTACTTTCTCTCCTTCCAACTTTCTGCCCTTCTGCCTTCCTAACTGACCGTTCCTTTTCTCCCTCCCTCCTTTCCTCTCCTCCCTCCCTTCCTTTCTACCTTCCTGGCCGTCATCTCAATGGGAAAGCATTCTCTTCCTTCATCACATTCGCTCCTTTGTCTCCCCGCTCCCCTGCCTAAGCCACAGCAGGGTGGCTGAATATGCATGAGCACCAAAGACGAACAAATATACCAGAGATTACATTCCCATTAAAATCTTGGCTGCTCTTGTGTGTTATTGATATGGCAAAGATCCCTGCTGTTGTGAGGGCAAACAGCAGAACACAAGCCGCACATTGTCCCTCATAGAAGACCCAAGCAAAGACATGCATCCATGCACAAGTACACACACACACGCACAAACACACGTTCAGAATCGTGCTGGTTCCAGGAGCATTTGCAAACAAAAAAGCACAGATCCACCCAAGAAAATCTCTGATGGTGTGTGAGAGTGCGTCAGGGTCTGTTGATAAAACCTGCTATCCCCGGTGCTGCCGCGGATGTTTGTCAAGCCCTGAAGCCTCCCCCCTATGAATAAGACTGAGCTGACTTGAGCTAAAGAGGCAGCTGTGAGTGCAGACAGGCATACAGAGATGGTGTGGTGTGGTGTGTTGTAAATAAACATGCCACAGCAGGCACACACACCTTAAGGCAAATATGCACATATAACCGTGTGCACATGAATGAATGTATGCATACATGCAGGCACAGTCACAAACAAACAAACAAACAAAGCATTCACCTCTGGTACTTTAGCATGAACTGGAATGGATGGACCACTATTTGTCCGTGTGCGTGTGTGTGTGTGTGTGTGTGTGTGTGTGTGTGTGTGTGTGTGTGTGTGTGTGTGTGTGTGTGTGTGTGTGTGTGTGTGTCAAAAGAGAAATACAGACGGAGAGAGAATATACCACTGGTCCCAATTCAGAGATGACAGTGATCGGTGAGAGGATGATGTTTATGACTCTGGTGAGTCTGACCAAAACAGCCAAGAGATGGTGGAACCTCACTAGTCACACCAGGGGCCACAGGCACACCGTTGCTCCAATCCGCACCAAACCTGCCACAAAAACTGTTCCGGAGTCTGCCATGAGAATAGTCACAAAATGAAAAAACTAAATTTCACACATATGGGGTGCTACGGAGTTAAATACAGAGTTTCCAAAGGGATTGAATGAAGAGCTATTATTGAATTGTTTTTTTGTAAATCTAATTATTTGGTTGTGGTGTCTGTGGAAACTGTAAGAAACTGTAAAATACAAATACTATTTATAATGCATTTTAATGTATACAGTACATTGACAGCATTATGCATTTTGAGTGAATTGTATTTACTAAAGAGAATCAGCTGTACACTATCACATAGCTATATATGTCACTTCCTTCATGATGTATTCTAGTTTTAAACGCTGAGGGAGGCCGACATGCCGAAACGTGTCCGTTTCTCTAGATAGACTGCTGCTGCTGTGAACCTATTCAAAAAGAAATGAAGAAATAACTGAAGAGAGTGCGGATAATCCTCTCATTGTGTGCTACATCAGTTGGCCATAACTCTGTGACCATTGCTCTGAATAGGCCCAATATAGGACTGGATGGCCCTTCAAACCTTGTATACATACACAATAGCCTGGCACACTGCTGTGGGAGTGGGATGGGATTTGTCGCAAGTCAGTGAACGTGGTTGTGTTGGTCACTCTAGCACGAACAGCACGCCCAAGCTGATCCCACAAGTGTTCAATTGGATTGAGGTCAGCAGTGTTGGCATCACATTCTCTTCTAGTCTCTGATAAACCCAGCTGCGCTCTTCCTTGTTACTGATAGACTTCAATCATCCAACTCCTTGACTGGAAGAAACGTCAGGCAGACCCAGGCTCTAGGGTGGGCTGTCATCTGCCTTGACTTTACTTTTGTGTAACAGTGATGTAACAAATACAAATACTCTCTCTCCCCCGCTCTCTCTTTCTTTCTTACACTGGGATTTCTGATTTCCTGCCTGCAATACAAATTTACCTGCAGGTAAAATATAGTCGACCTTGACCTCGATACTTAGTATTGTAGCAGTGAACATACACATAAACTTCAACAGGGAAATGCAATAAAGACGGATGGAGTCAGGGGAGACACAAGGAGTAAAATATTTTCTAATGGTCTCGTGAACCCATCAAGTAGCCTACCAGCTGTCTTGGGCCTTTTAAAAGACTTTGGTGTACACAGAAAATAATGTCAACTTTTAACAGCACACCTCAAGTGACCCCACAAACCACCCGATGAAGCATAAGTCCTGATATTTATTTATTTAAATATGTGTTATTGCCGACCAAATAAAAGGGCTCATCTGGTACCTCTGTTATATGACATATTTTATCGTCATAGTTAACCTTGATTCACCATCTGTTGGTCATTAAAGATGCCTCGTCATCTTCAGTAAACTGTGGCCTTTTTGTGGCATAATAGGAGTGTGGAGAGGCTGAGCATAACTTCAACACTGCATGGCCTTTCAAAAAAATAGATACTTTATATTGCTCTCTGTGTATTGGCTTTATATTGCAAGAACGAGTGCACCAAATCATTATGCCTCAAGTATGCAAAATCTATTCAAATGATTTAGATCTAATTGCAGTAAGCACTTTACTTGGAGATTGCAATAACTTAGCGCATCATTAATTCTGCACGGATGACCGGAATGTAAATTCCAAAGTAAAACGGAAAAAGGGAATTTCAGTATAAAGTCAGATATTCCCCCATGACTCCTAGGTTCACTTTGGATGCCAGTGTTATATAATCAAATTGAAAGTAACAGGCGTGAATGCAGATAAGGGTATTGAATAATTTCAGTCAAAAGACAATTTCTGGGCAGTCAGCATTAGATGAAGATTAATCATTGTTTAATACATCCGTCTCTCATGTTCAATACTTAGACAATAGAATATGAGTAATTACTGTGTGCAGCACTGATGAAGCGTGATGAAGCAACTCTGAAAGTTACAAACAAGGACAACATACTGTATGTGTGAGTTCTTTGATTATAAAATATCTATATCTGTCATGTTCAATACTTAGAATATTAATAATGACTTTGTGCAGCAGCGATGAAGCATGCATTGATATTATCCTATATTCAAATTGGCTTAAGGGAGGACCGGCCGGCTTCTGATGTCACGCCCATGTCACCATGACTCAGCCATAACCATATAAAAGAGTTCCCTGCTACGCCCAAATATGGAGTGTGTTGTCTAACCTCAATGTGTCGTCATCAGGCGCAAACAAATCAGTCAGCTCCATATATGGGCACAAAAAGGGGCATGCCCATATATGGGCATATATACTGATGACGTTAGGCATCTCTATATATGGGCATAAAAGGGACAAGGACTGACAGATACAGAGATCTCTCCATATATGGGCCTATCAGTCGGATCGGCGGTGCGACGTAGGTGTGAGGGCCACGTAGCGGCCCGAACCTCGTGTGTGTGTGCGTGTATATATATATATATATATATATTTATATATATAATACACACACACACACATTTTGTGCGTGAGTGGATGTGTTGGGCGCAATTTTCCTTAATTTGTCATATTGTGGGTAGGAATATTGTACATGCATGTGTGTGTGTGTGTGTGTGTGTGTGTGTGTGTGTGTGTGTGTGTGTGTGTGTGTGTGTGTGTGTGTGTGTGTGTGTGTGTGTGTGTGTGTGTGTGTGTAAACCCTGTCTGTATGCCGCCACGTCTGTTCTGCCGTATCTCTACATACAGTAGGGGCTGTGTGTTTGTGTGTTTACAGTCCTAATCACTGACGATTAAGCCTCATAGCATGGCTTATTGATCGGCGCAGCTCCACATCGAGGCACCTGGGGAGGCTCCAGCCGGGGAGCCAGGGCCAGCCAGAGGCCTTTAAGAGTGAAAAACATCCTTGCACATCGCCTCGCCATTCCCCGTCTCGTTTAGAGAGTCCTCGGGGCCCCATCAGCACCCCTTTTTATCTATTCCTTATCACGCCAGGCTGGCCCCAGACTCATTTGTGACAGGGATGACACCGTGCAGTCCCCTTCTACTTGTTTGTCTACACAGGCTCCGTGTCCGCTGGGAAATGCTATGCGTCTGTACATGTTTTAGCTCCTAGTTTTTACTTTCCTTTCTCTTTTTTTAACCCATTAAAACCGGGAACCACTTACACCATTATTTTATACTTTGGCTATTCAAAAATAGCAGATATACAAACTCATAGCGCGGCACCGAGTGCCGCGCTATGATCTTGTAGATCTGCTATTTCTGAAAAAAAAAAAAAAATTGGTGCAAATCTTTGAATATATATATATTTTTAAAAGCGAACTTTTGTAACTCAAATTGCTCCTGGGGTCCCTGGAACAATATTTTACAAATGTTCGCTTTTGAAAAATATATATTTAAAGGTAGGGTAAGTGATATTTTTTGGTTAAAACAAAAAGTATTTTGTTAAAAGGTTAAAATACTATATTCTGATAGTAATCATTGCTATAGAGTGTTTGTTCAGTAACAGGAGTCTCCCCGTCTCTCCAGCTCTTTAATAAACAGAAAATACATTTTTCGGTAGGTGTCAAAATCTCAGCCAATCAGGAGAAAGTACCAATTTTTAAGCTAAAATTGTATAGTGTTCCAGTTCCAATTTTGCCTGCTCATTTCTTAGTGTCATCACTTCCAATTTCACTTGTTTAATCTGTATCCTGATTGAGTTCTCTGTCCTGGTTGGATAGAATTGGAAATGAAACTGAAACTGAAACGAAAATGAATTTTCTGTTTAATAAAGAGGTGGAGAGAGAAGGAGACTCCTAATACTGAACAAACACTCTATAGCAATGAGTACTATCAGAATATATAGCTATTTAACACTTATTTTAACCAACGCAAATCACTTACCCTACCTTTAAAGACTTGACAAAGACAAATGTTCACGATTTTTTTTTAAATAGCAGATCTACAAGCTCATAGCGCGGCACTCGGTGGCACAGATGCGTTCCCGGGTTGAATGGGTTAATATAAAATGTGTAGTATACTGTAGCACAGCAGATGCTGCAGAACTTCTGCTTACAGAATAGGCTAGTGGTTATCACCTTGATTTACAGCAACGATTTTTTCTTGCCATGTTGGTGAGTTTTGGTCTGTACCTTAGCATAATTTGTCTTTTCTTCTTATGAACTGCTGTGCAGCTGGATGGATGCTATGAAAACGTACAAGTGTCACGGCTTGTACGGCCTTTCCACAGTTATACTGCTGAAAGGCTGCAGAAATTTCATAGAAATGTAGTGTAGAATAGACAGATGACATCACGAGTTCAGGCAGCTCTGAAACAAGGCTGTGAACTGTGGGGTTTAAGAATGATTTGTGTCATTGTCTGTAAAATAATTGTTGTAAATGTTCCTTTTGTACACAGGGCGCCTAGATATGTTCCAAACCGCCCCCTCAGGGGCGGATTGGAACAATTATTGTTAAATTAGTTGTAATCGTAATTGTATTCTTGCTCTGTAAAGCACTGCATTTCATGTCATGAAAGGTGCTATACAAATAAAGTGTATTATTATTATTGAAAAAGAGACCCTGCTCTTAATGGATTTCCCTGAAATAAAGGTTTCAATCAATCAATCAATCAATCATGTGTGACATTTAACGTCATCAGGGCTAAAAACTGTCATTGTCCATGAGCATAATGGCCAAGATCCCACGCACTGAAATCAAGGATGCTCATTGTCACTGTATATAAGAAAGCAGACTGAAGATATTGCTTTTGCCTGGACTTAAGAAAGCAAAGAGAAGATATTGCTTCCTCATGGTACTAAACTGGGAATGATACTACTGAATGTGAGAAATGGTCCAAAAACCATAACAATATACTGTACATAGTCAATAGTATTTGGTCCCACCATGTGATATTCATATGTACATTTTACTAACACGGTGCTAGAGCACATACAGTATATGTATGATATAATATAATAAACTGTGAACAATACAATTAAGAATCAAGTAAAACATGATACATATTAAATGCCTAGTCATCCCATACACAGCAAAGTGTGTTTAAATGTTTGAAATAAAGAAAATAGATGACTGTATCTAACACTTCAGTATTTAATCTCTCTCTTCTCTTGTTATCTCCTAGTCAGCATCTCCAAGATGGATGGTTTTCTATTTTGACCAGAGTTTGTCTAATCCTGCAGCTATCGATCTCCAAGGCATGCAGTCTAAGGTGATACTTCCCCGGATTTAATCACACTTATCCAGCCACCCCCACTCATTTCCTTCTGCAAGAATACAGAATAAAGAAAAGAAGGAAGTACAACTGAATACAAGCTGCATTTCACATAACCATAGGTCTGCACTGGAAATAGCTCATGACAGCCTGATAATAGATGACAAAGGATGGTGATAGGCAATATACTGTAGCATTGTTTGACTTAGTCCGACATAACACAGGTAGTACTAACACAAAAATGAACCGAGAATCCACTCATTTGCTTCTGGAAGACCACAGGAAGGATACAAGTGAGAGAAAGTCAAATAGAAACAAAAAAAGCTATTCAAATTGAAACAACATTTTCTGTAACGCTACAAACCGCTTTGGGGTTAAGTTATACTCATTTGCATACCGATATGACGGCAACAAATGCCTGTGATAGGCAATATAGCAGTTTATGAATAGCTTAAATCTAAATGTGTTAAAGAACACATTTGCACAGTGCAAGAAAGTCATACACCACCTCTTCTCTGCCCAAACTTAGACAGACAGCAGAAAAAGCAGCCATATGCCTGGGTGTGACACTGGTTTCCAACAGCCATGCCCCTGAACACACACACACACACACACACACACACACACACACACACACACACACACACACACACACACACACACAGATAACCAGACGTAGCTCTAAACACCCCCAGACAGGCCCTTGTCCCTCTGGCTTAATGTCCTTGCAGCTGAGGGTAATGCAAAGAGATGGATGGCCCCGACCTACCCCCTCAGAGCTAGGGTCCCTGGCTGTGAGATTGCATGTCTGATACCATCCTCCATCTCTACGTCTGTGACATCCAACCCCCCCCCCCCCCCCCCCCCCAACACCTTCCCAGATCGATATGGCTCTCTGATGCGCGTTCTGTCAAATCCACAGGCTGAGCAATGCACCACCTTCCCATGAGGAGAGATGGATGCAAGGTAGTGAATGAATTGAGGGTAAACGCACATAAACACTAACATGCACACACACAAACACTCTCACACACACGCGCGTACGCGCGCACACACACACACACACACACACACACCGCAATTGTGCTCACCCCCCTCTAGTTCTTGAAATGGATCACTCAATCTAATGTCAAACGATGAGCACTTTTTTATGGGAGTTGTGCGATCTCTCCCTCTCTCTGTCCTTCTCTCCCTACCATCCTTGACATGTCATGATCAAATGGGTGCTTCCCATTCTTCCCAGTTCAGACTCTGACGTGGTCTCTGGGAGGTCCATCACCTGGTCCACCTTGCATTCTTTCATCCCTCCATTCCCTGGATTGCCCCTCCATCACCTCACATCGTCTTCTCTGTCAACACATTGCACCGTTCCTCTTCCACTCGGGGACAGCTAGTTTCCGTATCGTTCACATTTATGTGACCAACCATGCCACCTTTTCCCAACTACCCCCCCCCCCCCCCCCGCCCGCCCTCCACAGAACCCTTTCCCCCTACCTTATGCGCTCCGCAAGGCATGATAACAGAGTGGCTGAGAGGGTCTGTAATAGCGAGCAGAGAAGCGTGGCCAGAACCATGAAATGAAAACATGGGTGATCCGGGGGAAAGAAATCTATTCTTGGGTGGGCGCCAAGAGGGAGATGGGTCCATCGATTCCACCATATTCCCCTGGATATTGTCCTCTGCTCACCCGATAGACGGTCCTGCAACAGTATGCTGAAATGTTTGAAAGATGGCTAAGAATTTGAAAGCATTGTTCAAGGTTTAACTCATCCTGGGAACAATGTATAGTGACATACTCTATGAACTGTTCATCATAGATACTGGACGGTGGGAAAGCATGCTTTCATAACATCCTCAAACTGTCACAGTCTGCCCCTTGACATCTTGGGTCTCCTCCTGTGCGTCCCATACCTGTCCACCAGATGGCACCTTGTCCCACATGTCTCTGGTGTGCTCCCTAGTCATTGTTATCAGCCCTGCCTGTGCTAATTGTCCATTGTGTTCAGATTGTGTTCACGGACCAGTCTTACTTGAGGTAATTGATTCTCTCCTCTGCTTCCAAGGTGAGGACAGCACTGACTCTGGCTCACAGGGAAGTTTCCTCAAAACCATGTCTTAGAAATGTGTTGCCTAAGTGAGCTAAGGATTTCCTCGGCCCACTGAGTCCCAGCTAGCTGACTTCCAGTCCAGCTATAGCCACTGGCCTGATAGTGTCTGTCCAGACAGTAGGTCAGCCTGCTAGTTAGTTGGCTAGCCACCGGCCATCCTGATGCCCTGCCTGAAACCCTGCTGGCCATCCTTGCTGACACACTGCCCGACTCCACCAACCCCAGATATCATGAGTCAGCGGTCTTCTCTAGTCGACTTCAGTAATTTTCCATAGCTGAAGCCAGTCATGGACTCCTGCTGTCAGACCATGGTCATGCACTCCAGATGCCCATCTCCGTTTCTGAATTCCAGCCATCGCCTAGCCCTAGCCCTAGCTCCGTACGTAGTCCTGTTTCTGGCCCTTTTATTATTAGGCGTGTTCCAAGCCCCCTACATCTAGCCCCTTTAGTAGCCCTGTGTTCCTAGCCTGCCGACTTCTCTGCTACAACAAGGGAACGACTTCCCTTGTTTTCACATCTGTAAACTATCCTGTTTCCCTGGTCGCTTAGCCCTCCGTTTCCCCCAGACCACTAGTTCTCCCAGGTCCCATCAGTCCCACTCTTCATCACCACTCTCTGGAACATACTGCCCCTCTGTGAGGGTCTCAGCTGGTCCACCGACTACTATTCTGTCTGCTTCTACAAGTCTCCTCCCAGTCTGTTGCCTTGACTCTCTCTTAATTGGTTGTCTCTCTGCCTCACTTTCTGTTGTCTTGTCTGTCTCTTACAAGATATTCAAGATTGCTTTATTTGATTGCCATCTGCAAGCAGTGTTAGAAAAAACGAAATTATGTTTCTCCTAGTAAAAGACAGCAGAAAAAAAATAGTGCAGAAAAATACTCTATCGATCTGAATAAATACATCCTAAAAACTAGAAGAATTCATGTTACCCAGATAAAAACAATATAAAAACTGAATGAATTTCATCCATAGAGTTCATCTCATCTATCGTAATGCATAGGAATGCATACCTCCCAAAGTTCCTATACTAACTACTAGTTCTACTTGGTTCTGTCTCTCTGCTTGGCCATCTGGTGCCTTGTCTGTCACTTGGTTCAGTAATTCCCTCTGCCTGTTCCTTGAGTATAATTCCCGGTACCAGGGGCGTGCTGGGACCAAAATTCAGCTCTGGGATTTTCCAAAATTTTTCAATAAAAAAAAAACAACATGCTGCAGTTGTCTTGGGTGGCCCACCGGCCGTCTGGCGGCCCGTAAATGGCGCGGCCGTTCTGGAATTTTCCCGAATTTCCCAGTGGCCAGCACGTCCCTGCCCGGTACCTGTTCGGTTAATACCATCCTGTTACGTCTTGTTTTGTGGTGTTTGGTCCATTCTTTACCCTCACAGCTCCAGTTCTGTTCAGTCCATTTCAAATCAATTTGGGTCGGTTCTGTCCAGCCCATCACTCTGTCCTGTTCAGTGTTCCATTCCATTCCAGTCCTGTCCAGAAACTCTGCCCAGCTGTCCTGTCTGTCCGATCCAGCTCAGTCCAATGTTCCTGTTCCATGCTATCTTGTTCCATGTGTTTACCGGCTCTGGTTCCACAGATAGAAAGCCCATTCATTCAGCACATAGAGATTTCCAAATGTATTATTTTAAGCCTGGAACCAAGCCATCCAGGCTCTTGGTGAATCATGACTGTAAAGTATTTGATTCTGTGTCAAAAAATATGTTTTGACACAGAATCAATCATTTGTTTGCATTTTTTGCAGTTCTGTCTGTGGAACCAGAGCCGGTGAACAAAATGGCCGCCACTGTTATGCTCTATAGAAGTAAAGCTAGGTTCACCCACAGTCTAACAAAGAAGAGAACATCATGTACATTCCACTCACAATCTGAGTAAGATTTCTAGCCCTGACATATGCATACAAGCACACACACACACACACACACACACACACACACACACACACACACACACACACACACACACACACACACACACACACACACACACACACACACACACACACACACACACACTCAAAAACCACCCACAGACACGTCCAAGGACATATTTCCAATCAGCGTAGTAGTACCACACACACATTGGAGTCTTGATAACCGTTTCAATCTACAGTACTTCTCTATTGTGGTTTAAGTTCCCTCCTCCCATTAATAGAAATAGCTCTGGCAGAAAAGAATCAGCAGCAGTGGAGGAACACAAATGTGAACAAAGGAGAGGTTTTGCGTTTTTTAGCAGTTGATATATCTTAGTGCTCTCACCCAAACTTTTATCCATACAGGGGTCTTTTGTGTGTTTGACAGCATAGGCTAAACTTGATGAATGCCATTTCGCGAATCAATGTGGGATCACAAACTGAACAATAGATGCATAATGCAGAAGGCCTTATTTTAAGTCCTCGCTGCGTATGGTGGAATAAACAAGCCACGGTTACAGACAGCGTGGTGTGGGGTGGGAGGTGGGGGGATCTAGGTGGGAGAGGATAGGCGCGTCAGTGTAAATGCAAAGCCCGGCGTGAGCAATAAAAGAGATATTTACTGTAAATCTTCGGCAGCTCGGGGAGCAATAAAAAACACAAACACAATCAACTGCTGCTTCGGTGCAGCCTACACATCTGTTCTGTTCCCAGGGATGTAGAGAAAGAGAGGCTTTAGGGGGAAAGTGAACACCAGCGAGTGAGGGGTGAGAGAGAACTGTACTGAAACACTATGGGTTACTCTGTAGTAGGGCTGGTAAATTAATATTCGAATTTCGAATATTCCTCGAATATGGGGAAAATATGTATTTTCGAATACGAAAATTAATATTGGATTTTTTTTTAAAATATATATATATATTTGTATGTTTATTTGACAGTAACAATACAAAAAAACAATGTATCAAGTTATAAAAACAAATATATGTTTTATTGGATCCGAGCACTTGATACATGTTTTTTGTATTGTCCCTGTCAAATAAACATTAAAAAAAATGAAAAGAAAAGATGTGATGACTTTTTTTGTTGTTGCGGTTGACTGTCTGGATTTTATAAACATTATAAAGGTTTAACAACTGAGCGACCATTAACCATGGCTCTTACCTCAGGTACCCAAGAGCAATCTAGATGTATCTCAAACTTAGTAAACAAAATGGCATTTCACGGAAACATCCAATCGCGGTCTTGAGTCTCAGATGCCAAAACATGCAGTATAATGAGTAAACGATGACCCTGTCATTATTTTATTTACGCATGCACATGATTTATGGAGCTGTGTGTGTCAGCATCCATTGAAATGCAAATCGTATTCCCTCCCAAGTCCATTTCTGCCCCAAGTTCATTGTAGTCGTCTGCATCGGTTGCCAGTTTGGCACGCCGCAGTTATGGCATACGAAGGACGCATTAAGTAGGTTGTGGCACATGGCATAGGAGCCAGGACACAGACGTATGGAACGAGGAGCCAGATGAAGGTGAAGGCATGCCATCTGCACAGCTCACACAATTTCTCACCTCACTGATGCACAACATATTCCCAACCTCCACTCCAGCCGACACTAGCCTATATGCACTATACTGTATGTACACCACCCACCATAATGATGTACTCTGCAATACCTACAGTATAACTTCAGTGTGGTACTCTACTTGCCTTTTCTTTTAAAGCGGGAGCAAATATTTGGCAAAATTATGGGGGGGGGGGGGGGTGCTCCGCAGCCTGTGAATGATCCAAGCACCACCGAAGAAGAGTACACCCAGAAATCACGTGATTACAACAAAAAAAAGCTAGGCACCTTTCATGTTAAAGGATTTATAAAAGTAACATTTTCTCTGCTTTCTGTTGTTGTCTCCGCCAGGCCGAAAGGCATGGCGAGAGAGTCCGTCCGTCCGTCCGTCCGTCCGTCCGTCCGTCCGTCCGTCCGTCCGTCCGTCCGTGCGTGCGTGCGTGCGTGCGTGCGTGCGTGCGTGCGTGCGTGCGTGCGTGCGTGCGTGCGTGCGTGCGTGCGTGCGTGCGTGCGTGCGTGCGTGCGTGCGTGTGTGTGTCCTGTCTGTGTGTTACCAGCTAATCTCCGGCACCGTTGGCCCGGTCGCTGCGAAACTGTGCACACCCACTCCCTGGATGCCAATTCAGAACCTCTGCCCCACATTTTTCACATGGGCCTGTTATAGCGCCACCAGGAGGCCGATTTGTGCAAAACCCATTTTTTCCCATTACACCTACAGCTTTTAACCAAACGTCATGCAAATCGGTACACAGTATCTCTATAGTCATGTGATCAACCCGGATCTGTCCGATTTCCCATATTGCATCCTCATTGGCTAAGGTTGGCTTCCAAAGTTTGCAGGATTGGTCCGTTTTGAACAAACTGCCTCCAATCATGAACATTTTCAAATCAGCCTCATGGTGGCGCTATAACTGGCCGATTTGCATTTTTAACTATAACTGCACCGATCTGCGTGAAACTTTGCACGCACACTCCCTAGAGGCCAAGGAAAAACATTGGACTGCATTTTTCACATCTGCTTTTTACAGCGCCACCAGGAGGCCGACTTAAGTAAAATACATTTTTGGAGATTATTCCTTCAGATTCTGTCCAAAAAACACGCAAATTGGTACACTGCATCTCCATAGTCATGTGATTCTGATGGATCTGTCCGATATTTCATATTCCATCCTATTTGGCTTACAGTGGCTTCAAAAGTTTGCAGGATTGGTCAGTTTTAAACAAAATGCCTCAAAACATGAATGCAATGTGCAATTTCCGTGAAAGCTTGCATGCAGATTCCCACTAGGCCGAGGAAGAAATGCCCCCCTTTTCACATTCACATTGGCCTTTATAGCGCCACCAGCAGGTCTAATTTAGCAAAACACATTTTTGGAACAAAATGCCTCAAATCATGAATGCAGTGTCCCATTGAAAGGCCTAAGAAGAAATGCCACCCTTTTCACATTGGCCTATTATAGCGCCACCAGGAGGCCACAATAACCTACCTGACCTGGCGGAGACCTGTGCTCCGAGGAGCACTTTTTCTAGTTTTTCTGCCTGTTTTTAAACCATGCCACCTTTTCCCAACTACCCCCCCCCCCCTCCTCCCTTTCCCCTTACCACATTCAAACGGTCATATCTCTGGAATGGAGGATCGCAGCCGGACAATTATTTCCCCCTCTACAACGACACCCCCGTGCGTGTAATGAGCCGATCTCCGTGAGGACGGAGGTCATGGAGAATATTCCATGATTTTTCAAAGGTACAGTAAAATCGCTGTTTTCGCTGGCAAGGGGACAGCAGACGGATTAATTAATTAATTAATTCCTGGCAGTCAAAAAGTTAATTGTCAGTATAGGGTAATGGTATAAGGAAATTCTCTTCCGATTTAATGTAGAAGAGAGAGAGAGGGGGAGAGAGAGTGAGAGAGGAAATAGAGGAGAGAGTGACCCCAAAGCTGAATCTATGCCCTGCAATCACTGATGAACATCCCTTAAGGCAAAGGAGAGGTCTGCATGGGGCGGGGGATGGCCGGGGAGAGATTTTATCTGGAGAATAAAGCTGTCTAGTAAGGGATGAGAGTTTCCCGTGCTCAGATCCATTTAGCAGAGGCACTGGAAGAGAAAGAGCAATGGGCAAATGAGAAGATGATAATGAAATCTTGTCTCATCTTGCCATGCATGTCCTTTTTAAAATGTACCCGTGACGGTTAACTTGTCCACAACACTGTTAATCACAGACTTTGCTTTGCATTATTTCTCATAGGCTAAAACCTAAGCTCCCCTAGATTCCCTGTATCAGCAAACAACTAATGGCAGCAAAATCAAGATCTATTTGAATGTATTACCAAATAAAGTACTATGAGTGTACACAGATTAGCAAGACTCCCATTGTGCTATAATGTACCAGTCAAATACATTTATTTAGGGCGAATGCAGTAATTGCTTAGGAGCAAGCAGTTGGAGTTGTTTTCTCTTCATCTGTATGTTGGTTCTGTGCTTGTCTGAAGTTCCTGCTTGGCCTAAAGCACCTAATTATTGTCAGGAAATGTCACTAAAGTTCAAATGAATCTGTTGTGCTGCAGAGGTGAAACACAAAGCCAATCCATCTTCCTGTGACTGTGACCCTCCTTTCATATGCTAGCAATTACAAGGATCACCAGAGAATGATGTGCCTGTTTACTTTCTGTGATGCACTAACAAGAGACAAGCTTGGATTACAAAGGGCTTGGGTTTGTCTTTGTAGTATAGATCCACAGTACAGAGTCCAACAGTACATACAGTAATATATGTCCTCTAATCACTGAATGGCTTCATTCGAATGCAAGCTGTGCCTAGTTCGAATGCAAGCTGTGCCTAGTTTGAATGTCCTCATCATCCACTGTGCAACGAATACACTTTTTCCACAAAACAAGGCATAAGAGTCTTTTTTAGACATCAATGTGACAAACAGCATTTACTAAGATGCCATGCCACGCTGGCGATATGTGTGAAAAACAGCATCACTAAAAGTTACGTTTTGTGTTTAGGACATTCTGATATTGTGTCACAAAAATATGGGAGGAGAGAATGAAGATTTATACATATGGCCTTCTAAAGTCGATCGTCATGGCTGGTGGTTAAAGGTGGAGAGAGAGAGAGAGACAGAAAAAAACAGACTACGACGGCACCCTTTGGTAAAGTGCCCGCTCAATCTGACCTCCACTGACTTTCAATCCTATATTCAAATTGACTACTGGCCCGGCCGGCGGACCACGGCCAAGTCACTGACTCAGACATAACCAAAAACAAACCCGATACACCCAGTCGCCCATATAGGCATACTGTATATGGAGATCCGGTTATCCAGAGCCACAGATCTGACCGCTATGCCCATATATGGTCATATACTGTATAGGACCGACCGACTTCAAACTCGCCGTGCACATCAGCAAGGACTCGAGGGAGTGCAGTGCCTGCCACATGGTCGTTCGGATATGCGTTTGTCCAGAACCGCCGATCCAACTGATATATCCATATATAGGCATTATGTCAAACCAATTTATATAGCACATTTAAAAACAACTCACATTGTACGAAAGTGCTTTACAGGTCAAAATAAACAGAAAAAATAAAGTCTGCACACTGGGTCATGCTCCAAAGCATAACATTTTAATTTGGTTCCACCATTGGACAAGAAGAAAAAAACTCCTTGAGTGTTTTTTCTCCTTGTTCACTGGATTTGTATGATGGTGCATGCCTGATGTCCTGTCATGTATGCCAGTTGTTTGGATCAAAAACTGTTTTTAAATAAATGATGTTCACTTGTATTTTTATGTGGTCATTTGTGTAAACTGGGTATTCTATTCAATCAATTTCATGATGGGCATTATGCTGCATATTTGATGATGTTATGGGTAGGGATGTCCGATATTATCGGCCTCCCGATATTATCGGCCGATATTAGCATAAAAATTGATATCGGGAAAATATCGGTATCGGGTTTTGAAAAAAAAAAAATGTTTCTTTTTTTTTTTTTGCTTTATAAATAAGTTACAGGAGTTCTTACTGTATATGGTGTGTGTGATATGAAATGTGAGCTTACCCTAATCACAATAATCCCCGCATATATCGGTATCGGTTGATATCGGTATCGGTAATTAAGAGTTGGACAATATCGGTATATCGGTTATCGGTAAAAAAGCCAATATCGGACAACCCTAGTTATGGGTGCCAGTTGGGTCACTGAACAGCTGACAGCACAACATGTATATTAAGAGAGTGAGAGTGTCTGTCTGTCTGTCTGTCTTTCTGTCTGCGTCTGTCTGTTTGTCTGTCTGTCTGTGTCTATCTGTGTGTGTGTGTGTGTGTGTGTGTGTGTGTGTGTGTGTGTGTGTGTGTGTGTGTGTGTGTGTGTGTGTGTGTGTGTGTGTGTCTGTGTGTCTGTGTGTGTGTGTGTGTGTGTGTGTGTGTGTGTGTGTGTACTTCAGTGTCTGATGAAGAGCCGGTAGGCTCAAAACGTCATGTCCAATGGTGTAAAAAGGAACCAAAATATTGTTTTCAGCTTTGGAGCATGACCCAGTGTGCAGGCTTATTTTTTGGGGGGATAATGACCTCAGCCTTTTTAGTGAGTGGATGTGCGTGCTTTGTTATTTGTTTCCAGCTAAACAGAACTATCAATATTAATAACAGACAGACATAGTAGTCAAGCAGTAGAAAAATATTAAAAGCAGTAAGGCAAACCCTTAGCATAATAGGATATTGCAAATTCAGTCATCAGGGGGAATCAAAGGCTTGTGAATATAGAAGGGTTTTGAGCCTAGATTTAAAATATGGATATCCAGTTGTCCAGAACCGCCGATCCAACCAATATGCCCATATATGGGCATGCCAATATACAGGGTATGGGCATATATGTCACAGGTAGATTGGCATTCCAGGTAGAATGGAAGTGGAGCGCTTGTTTTTAGGCTCGGTGCGGGGCTGCGATGCCAGGAGGACGGCGACGAGGACAACATGGATGTACATACCAGCTTCAGTGGCGCACTTCAATAATCATTAGACTCCCCATCCACTACCAGTGGAAGTCTGGGTTTGACTGCCGCTTGGGACATTACTTTTTCAAACAACCGCGGACTACTTTTTTTCGCCGATAAAGTATAGTTTTGGACCATGACGGAGGCGCGCCGTCATGGTCACCATCGGCTGGTCGTCGCGGGCACTCGCGCCTGGAGGCGCTCGGGCGCGACTTCCTCAGCCTCAAGGTCTGCTGATTCGAATCAGCGCCGTTCGAGTTATGTACCGATAGGGACAGAATCGTAAATGATGTTGTGGGGACTGCATTTGCCCCTCTATGGTTTGGCCCATTGAACTGCCACTCGCTGCACTAACATAGCCCGCCAGCCCGCCCCCTCAGGCTCGCCCCCTTGTGCGCGCGCGTGCGTGCGTGTGTGTGTGCGTGCGTGTGTGTGTGCACGCATGCATGTGTGCGTGCTCGTTTGTGTTGTGCGCGTGTGCGTGTGTGGTGTGGGACTGGCTTTTATCCTCTAGCGTTGGTTCTACAGAAATGCCTGGTGGGCGGACGGGCGGTGAAAATAAGCGCTTCTTTTCCATTCTAGCTGGAATGCCAATCTACCTGTAACATATATACTAATGAATCAACTATCTTCAAATATGGGCATAAAAGGGACAGTTAGACACATACAGTAATCTCTATCAAGGCACACTACCTACTACAACATATTTTGTCCAAAAGTCGGCAACCCGGCCTGGTGGAGACCGGTGCTACAAGGAGCACATTTTTTAAGTCTAATCATGTAGCTATAGCCTACTAGCTAACTAATGTTAGCAAATAAAAATGTGACAGCTCCTTGGCATCACTCATGGCAATTGCCTTCAGAACTGTGCCAAAAATAACAGTGACACATTTTGGTACACTATCAAATTATACCTTAAAAACTCATTCATTAATTACTCACAAGGGGTTGAAAATATGACCTAATGTCCAGTTTTCTCCTTTTTGACATTGATTCACTGTAGAGTCAGCTATGCCGCTCAGAACAGAGCGCCCAACGATGTTTGTTAAACATTTCCTCAACGGTATTCTCCAGAGATACAAGGCAACTCAAAATGAGAAATAAAACTAGAATTGATTTTAGAGACAGTAGTAGGGACTTAACCACTTGAACACAGAGTCCCTATTCTGGGGTGAGCATTCGCCGAAAATAGCCGAATGAAAGACATCTACAAGCTCACAATTTGTCAATGTTGCAACATTGTTGCAAGCTTGTAGATCGGCTATTTTCAGCGAGGGAAAAAGGGAGCGGACCTAGCAGAGAGCCCAAGGATTACTCCATTCAACTATTATGATGTAGGCTTTAAGTGTTTAAAGCTGAAATGGATTTGATAATAACATTGAATCAAATGAATAATGAATAAGAACTGAGAAACCCTGATGCTCTCAAAAGATTTCAGCACCGCAGTCTGTATAAACCCACCAGCTCATTGTTTACTTTTTAATGGTCGTCAGTCAGGCCCACCTTTCATGTACTGTACAAGGTTCTAGGTGCAAAAGTGAACTGCCTAGGACTTCTTAACAGTGACAGAATTATAGAGAGGCAGAGCATTGCCAGGGTGTTCATCACCTGAAATGCCATTCACCTATCGACACTGACAATTCTTTAACCACACGACAGCGAGGGAAGTGAGTCATCAGCCTGATGGTTCTTATCAAATAAAACTTTTTGAGCTGTTTTAAACCTCCATTAAGTGGCCTTTGAATAATGCAGTGTCGTGTCCACTGGACGGAGAGAAAAAAAAAAAGAGAGGAAAAAGAAAGAAATGAGGCATCAGCTTTAACAATTCAAAAAGGTAGCCTCCCTAAGTGTATCCCCTGTCTTCAAGGTTATTGCCAAGCCATTTGTTGCACGTTAGATAATTGACTCTTAGATGAGGGATAACCGTGATTTATGGAGAAAGTGAATACATATTCCTCCATATCTCAGGGGTGATTTATGGCGCGATAGAGCCGGAGTGATGGCCATTTTATCTGATTGTACGTCATGCAAAGTAGTCGATCAAGTCCACACCATCCGTCACGCCTTGTCCTGGGCTAAGATGACAGGGGGAGAGGCAGAGGGGCTTCTCTCCCTGGATTTCTCTGATCTCCTTAAAGCTCTTTAAGGCAAGTTATTATATGCGAGTTGGGTAAACCATGGGCACCTAAATCACAGCCGTTCCAAACGCATGCTGACCGGGGGTAAAGGATTTATGGTCTCTATGACTAATGAACTCCAGGCCTTAGAGTGGCATTCGTCAAAGGCAAGGAACAGTCCGTGCCACACTGCAACCATCCTTGACCTTGTCAGACATCAGGCGCTGCTGCTTTTACTTTTATTGCAAAATGAAGCTGGAGCTTTGAGGGGTTTATAAGAAGAGCCTGACCGATGCCAGATCTTTGGATCCGCTGCTGATCCCGATTTTGGTTCCTAGACCACCGATTACTGAGGTTTTGATCAATATTTTGTCAGAAAGTGCAGCATGTTCTAATCAATTTGAAAAACTTAGATTCCATTAAAGGTCAAAGGTAAAAAATTGGGGAAAGTTTACCTAATAAATACATAAATACAATGAATTAATTAAAATAAACAGATGCACTTTTGACAAACAATAACCAAACTAAATTTTCTTTAACCACTTAAGCCCATAACATGACCAAAATAGGGACAGGAGGTTCAAAGCGGTTACAAATCAGGACACATGGGCCGTATAATTGCCAGTACAGATGTCATCAAAAAGTCTAACCGCCCAACCGGTGCATCGGCTAGGTTCAAACTGATCTTGTGTGTCTCTGTCTTTATTGTGAGTCATCCTGCGGCAGAGGTAAGGTTGTTTCCCAGTGGTTACCTCATCACTTCTAGAGTGGCCAATCCTGCCCCCACTGCAGCAATCTGGATATTGAGTCTTGAGCCTGTGAGAAGCTCAATATTTAATTTGACCATAAGTAATTGACAAGGAACAGACCTAAACTTCCACCAAACCCTTGGGATGCAGATCCCTAATACCTGCTTCAGGTGTGTGTGTTAGTAACTCCAGCATCAAATATTAACACCCCATGTCTAATTCAGGACCCCGGCCTCTGACACACAAGAGAGTGGCCCTCATGTCGAGAAAGAGAAGGAACATTGGCAAAATAGGATTCCTGTGTCCTGGATTATTTTACAGTAGATCGCCCAAAATCCCCACTTTGTATATGGACGCTCAATCTAATGCACCGAACTGTGCCTTTAATTTACGATCGCCAGTCTTCACAACTACCATTGATTCAGTGTGATATGCAATGCCCGTGGACATGGCTTTCTTCAGTTACAGTATTTGGCATATTAACCTACTTCAATCTCAACCCCTCCTTTACTCTGCGTTTTTCTTCACCCCCTTTCCCCGCTAACTTTTTGTACCACTTCAGGTCCCTCCCTAAAACACAGTTATGTATAATACATCCCCCTAGCTCATAACCGGTCTCTCCCCGAGATCTTACCCCCATATCTTCATGCCAAGCCGTCGCACTACTCACTGATGAAAATCTTCATAATAAATCTTTAAGGGTGGCTTTTAAAAAGGAGCCACATCCGCTATGCCTAAGGATGACTAGGTGGTGAGACGTAGTGATTAAAAGAGTTACAGCGGGGAGTTCAAAGTGGGTAAGGAGGATTCCTGCGACCGATGGTGGTACATATAAAATAAGAATGATGTGATGAAAGTGGACCCAACATTTTAATTGAATTAGTGCAAACGGTAGAATGGAATGGTGACTAACGTCTGCAAACCTGAAAGCATTTTTTCCCTCAAATGTAGAACAAGGATACATTATTCATTGTACTTAGAAAAATATTTCCCAAGCAGTGCTCAGAATAGTTTTTTTTCCTAAACTCCCCACGGTTCCACAATGCTTTTTTCGTCATGCATTTACATTTTTATTCAAAAACGGAATGACCTGGCATGTTTTCAGAATGAAATTTTATCTATTACTATTCTAATTAGCTGTCTATCATGCGCTGAAATTTCAGAAAGATTAAATATTGATGATTTCAACAGGCAGGCTTTATAAAGATTTACTGAGCTTGTGCGGAGGCAAGGGTCATCTGGCAAGGTACCACACATACACTGACTCTCATTCAGTATTCTTACCTCATAGTCTTTTATCGTGAGATTATCAAATGAATACCAAACATTTTTTGGCAGCCTCCAGAAACTCAACATTTTTGTTCGCCTGGGGTGTACTGTGACTGTAATTTGCATACTATACCCAAACTTAACCTGTTGCTTGACTAATGTTTTTGATTAATCCAGTGTTGCACTTAAGTCTCTCTTAATAAAGGCATCTGACACATATCTAATTTGTCATTGGAAATTGAGACACCGAAGCCACCACCATACTGTGCAAGACCTGCCATTAACTGAACATATAATCATGAAATAAGAGTAGTTCAGTACGAGTTCAGTACGAGTTCAGGAGTTCAGACGCTTGGAAGCCCTCAATAATTTATGTCAATGTGTTGTATGTGAATATACAATAGCTAGGCAAATTCTTTTAAATCCATAGACACCAGGATATACACAGATATGAAGAATAATACACATAAGCACAATATGCTAAGCTCCTTTTCTTTCATTCAGTTTGTTTGACTGACAGTATATTAGTCCACAGTAAGTCTCTGTGGATATCATTTGCAGATGCATGTACCCACACTCAATGCCAGTTCATGCATTTGCCTCAAACAATAAATGAGGGTGTTTTTAAGTCAAATAACAACCAGAGAAGCTATCATTCTATAACCACAGCAGTACTGTACCTGCCAGCCAAGGCCTTGGTCCACAACCCCTGCTTCAGCATGGTAATGCCATGACACCCCAGATGCCCACGTGAGGTTGATCAAACAACGGCCAATCCAATGCTATGTATGTGACAGGAATCTACCTGAAAAACACAGAGAGATTAAAAAGCAAGTGAAAAAGAAAGACACCAACTAGGCAAACAGTATTTCAAAATGACCATTTATACATTAATTTTGTTTATTACTAATCACTTCTGTTATCCCAGTCTTTCTCTGGGTAATCTATTGGTTGTCGTTTTCTCTGATATTGTAGGTAGCTGTACTGTTTATTATAATATAGTGCAGTAAAACATGTTCTGAAAAACACTACAGAATCACCTGAATAATTGAGTCAATGATGTGGGCCAAATAAGTCACAGACATTTGAATTTGTAATCACCGTAACAAATAAATGGAAAACACTGGCTTGGCTTCCAAATGGGCCAAACAAACCACAGTATGCTTGGTCAGCAGTAATGCCAAGATACAAGTGGCCAGTAAGCTAAACATAGCCGCTAGAGTTGGGTGGATTACTGTGGTAGTCACTCCAGTGGTTAGTATTTCCCTTGACAAACTCCACCATTCCACATCCCTCCCCGTCTTTCTTTTTCATCATGCCATCTTCTCCAGAAAACAGTCCATTTATTTAACACACAGTGACAGGGTTGGACTGGCATACTGAAATCGTGGCAGGAAAAGAAGATTTAGATGAATTTATGTTTCCCGAGTCAAGTTAAGCCATGATACAGATTTCAGCTTAGTGTTATATTATTATGACTGGGGCCTCGCGTAGGTGTCATCTGTCAGCAGGATGGGTGATTCAGCTGCATTTTTAAACGTGTGCACTGACTTTGTCATGATCAGACATCTATATTAGCAAGTGTGGAAATGTAAATAAACCTTGCGTGGATAAACTAAAATGAGGTATTTTATTTCACTGCAAACACGAAGCGCAGAATTGCATTAAACATGGAAAATATCATACACACAGTGTGTCACTAGTCACTGCAGACACTGTGCATACAATTTTACGCAGTCAACCTACATTGTACTGTATTTAAATGAATGTCTTTATCGCACAGTTAAAATTGCAGATCTAAAAGCTCACAATGCAATGATTGTGAGCTTGTAGATCCGCTTTTTAAAATGTATTTTCTTTTTAAAGTTAGTTATTTTTAATTAAAAAAATGTGCGCCAATAATGGCTTGCCCAAAGTAGGGACGCCAGGTTGAAAGTGGTTCACTTTGTATGTCAGAGAGGAGCTCTGAGGGTATCCATGTCAGGGGAAACATTACAGGATAATAGAGGCAAAGTGTGAGTCTGGTGAGGCTCTGGATGCAGCAGTAATAACTAATTACACTGTCAGCAGATGGCGGCTTCAAACTGTTGCAGAATGATTGAAGCTACAGTATAGACCAGGGGTCTTCAAAAGGGGGTCTGAGACCCCTGAGGGGCCCTCAGAGTTACTACAGGGTCTGCTAAACTTTAATGTTTAATATTGTTTATGTAAATGTCTGAAAATGTGGTCAAATATTTAAATAATCATTATTAATAGAAATATAGTAATCAAATTTCATTTGGTCACTTTTACACATCCCTAAGCAAAGATAAGGGGTAAACAAACAGATGATAGCGCTGTCAAAACAAAGCCATCAAAGCTGCAGCATCACTTGGAGACAACCCATAATAGGCACTGTACTTTAAGCTAATCTCAAATATTTCAACCGTCAACAGCCATTGATGAGACAATCAGCTATATATGGTGAGCTTTGAAAGCCTCTTTCCATCTCAAAAAAAGAAAAAAAATGAATATGCAACACATACAATAGATGTAATGGGGGTCCCTGCTTCATCTCTCTCTCTCTCAAAAATTGAAGACCCGTGCTATAGTCAAATCACAACTTTGATAGTACAGTCACTTATATATTATTTACACTGCAGTGTTGTGTGAGTAATATACTGTATGTTCCCCACAAGGTTTTACACAGAATGTGTAAAACAAATGTGATTGTACTATGTAATATACGGTACAATCCATTCCAATCCAGTGCTTAAACAACAATTGACCAAAGTGCAGTTCAACCAATAATAGTAGGCTACAAACCATAAGACACTTAAAAGACTAAAGGCAATAAAATACTCTGCATCCGCATGTTTTAAACATACAGATGCAACTCGTTCCAAAGTATGGGCTCTGCAAATGCAAAGGCGCAATCTCATCTCATGTGGTTGTAAAAGGTCAGAGAAAAGTTGGAGCTAGCCCATTTCATGATTTGTAAGCAATCAATACAATCTTAAAATAATTACTAAAATGTACAGGGGGCAATGAAGGGATCAGAGGCCATGCAGCACAGGTGAAACTGTGCTCTGGCTTGGCTGTTCCTGTTACAAGGCAAAATACGGCATTCTGGACCAACAGTAAGCATGAGAATAAGGAAGTCCGACTAACAGCATTACAAACACTAGTCAAGTCGGGTTGAGAAAAAAGCACGGACAAACCTTTCAAAATCACTAAATGATACTTGATCTTAGGATAAGAAAAGGATATTTTTTTGCAGTGGGTTAGTAGCAGTTGCGTCATAATCCAAGGACAGGGAAAATACATATATATTTGATTACATTACTTATGAGTTATAGGCCAATATGTAAAATATGTCAATTTAAAGATGATATGGGTGAGAAATTATGATATGGGTTCTTTCTTTGTTTACTGGTGTGTGCATGTCATGCCGGTCGGTCCAACAACTGTAAACAGACTGTACACACGGACGGACGTACGGACACACGGACAGGGGTGAAAACATTATCTCCGACTGTCAGCCTGGTGGAAATGTAAAAAACTGCTGTATAATAATAATAGGCTACTATTGCTATTGTGGTTATGTGTTCCTAAGCCACACACGCTTTCACAATTCCACACCCTATCTGTAGCAGCAAGCCAGCAACACATGGTACTTAAGACTTTGGGGATTTTATTCTTCTCAGAGTCCAACCTGCTCCAATCCACACCTCCCTCTTTTTTGGGCCAAAGTTGATACGGAGCCAACAATTCCATTAAGCACTGGACTGATACATGGAGCCAAAGCTCCCCTTTAGAGCAGGTCTCTGAACCCGATAAGAGGAGCAGAGGAAATAGACTGAGTTGTAATTCATGATCTGTCACCGTTTCAAAGTTTCCCTATACCCACTTTCTCCCCACAGATAACTCCAGACAGTTCTACTTTGACTTAATTAGACTGAGGTAAGTGAGAGATAAAGTTCTCTTTTACAGTGAAATTCTGGTCGTACTAGATTTATGTTATAGAAAAATGGAATCCGACCAAATATTGTACATAAAGTCTGCTACATGCAATTATGTTGTTTTTTTCTAAACCATTAATTCACCCTTTTAGTGACTAATATACTAATGATTAATGACTAATATACTATATTACTATATTGTTGTATTGTGCTTTCTGTTTTGGCAATGTAAATGTATGTTTTCTCATGCCAATAAAGCCCTTTGAATTGAATTGAATTGAATTGACTATTCTCCATTTCTCAACCACGACCCTGGTAGTATATTGTTCAGTTGTTATAATGTGTTGAGCTCGACTAAGAGACGTCTAACATTGAGAAGGACACCAGACAACAGAAACATATGGAGCCTTCCTTCCAAATCAGCACTAATGCATTCTTCATATTATATATTCAATCATGGGTGGCATTGCTTTTTCCCTCCGACTTAAAGTCTTTACACAACGGGGCGTTTCTTTTGTGCCATTAATTCCCCTGAAAATATATACATTTTTAAAAGCATCATCCTGTAGGAATGAGGCATCAACTATTATGAATAGTTTTGATGTGAATTAATCTGCTATTATCCAAGGTTTATTTCATGCCCTCGGTGATAAGACTTTTAGAAAGCTATTTCTCTACGCAACAAAATGTGAAATGACTTGTAACATTACAAACAGAGGACAGATATCAGTCATAATGCCAAATCTCCAATTGACAGCCTCGGCCTTATACCACACCATTTCAGAACTGATCTAGCCCAGACAAGACAGTCTGACAAATGTACCTGAATTGCGACTGGATGGCACCTGTCAGTGGGTGTCTTTCTCATTCATGCACACAGTGCGGAATGGCCAATTACCAATACTTTTGGCATTCATGAATCGCCCGCCCAACCACCCTGTACCCAATTTCGAACAATGCGGAAATTGTTGCCATCGGTTCACAGTGTGGCAGTGTGAAACATTCCATAATAGGGTTATTGAAGCAGCGCACTGAGTGCCCACACTTTGTGGGACTGAGATACTGGGCCGTACAAAGAGATTTTCAGCCCATTTCAATATCTTTCCTCAGGGGACTGATCAGTGTGTGTACCTGCAGTGTTACATTGTGTATAAAATCATGCACCTATTTAGTGTTAGCTTCTGTTTTGACAGTCAGTGAAGGAAGGAAACATCAAGGTTGACCATTAGTAAATTAAGCTGTTGTATAACAGTCTGCAGTTTAATATTCAACTATTTCTCACTTTCAGCTCACTTCCTTCACTGTCTGTAACCTGTGATCTTCCACACATCCTTAAATGCTGTTTTCTACTGGTAAATAAGACAAAGTAGTAGACAAAACTTCGACAAAGTGTAATTAACCTTAACGCTGCTCCCATTAAGCTTGCGTTCCACTCCTGTACTCATTCCTTCCTTACCTAATTTTCTTCTATATAACTCCTTGAGACGTCTCCTTGTCCCCCACAACGAAGGCCCATCTTTTTTACGAGGGATTTAAAGTCCATAGTGATCCGTGGTTTATTGTTAAACATTTCCTACACCTTGGCACATCTTTGATTTAAACAAACAGCTGTGGCATTGAACCGTCACTATCCAAAATGATGTTACATTCAGTCCTAAGGTCAGAGATAATAGCATCCTTTATTTCTTTTTAACATTAACAATTATTTCCATAAGAATGTCATCTGTTGACCCCCCAGACTAATCTATATGATTCATTTGGACCGTAAAATTTCATTAAAATAAACAAATGTACCCATTTTAGTGAAGTTCTTAATAGTATATAATAGAAATGTTTACATCATTCTAAAACGAAAGCAATTATTTGAATACAAAAATGTTATTCAATAGAATATTTGCGATGAATCGTTCAAACAATCAATTCATTGTAGGCGTCTATCGCATAACACCAAGAGCGGGAAGTGTGAACTATACTAACAGTGTTAGTATAAATCATGTATTATATTATATATAACTGGAAACTCAGAAGTCAGATTTGGAACAGGACGCTCCCTGTGTAATACTGGTTGATATAAAAACCTGTATACGGCTGTGTTCAGAAGGATAACAATATCTGGTCACTGCACAGTCAGCTCATTATCCATACAGAAATAGAAGTTGTGGTGCGATTGGGGGGCCCCCATTGGAATAATTTTACAGTGGCCGTGCCAGATAGGAATGAGTACTCTTTCTGCTGCATTAACAAACTCTATAATAAAAGAGAAAATGCATGAATATCCAGTGGGCCATTACTACCACTAATTATGTATATTTCATCTTAGGCTGAAAATGATGGTAAATAAAACGGCACCAAAATCCTATGAATGTTGTTCCTCAATCCTCACACATATAATCTAGCATTTTCATTTGTTTCAACCGCCCCCCCCCCCTCCCCCCACCCCCAGGTCAGACATAGTTTCCCAGGCTCTTTTTTTTTTGCAGATGGTGATTAAATCTTTAATCGTCGAGGGAAGGCGGGACTCGGAAGCAGGGAGAGGAGAAACTGGCAAAACAGATTTTTAATTATGGCCCACTAAATTAAGATGCCCAGATTCAGTGCCGTACTGATACGCTCGTTCTCTCTCGCCATCCCTCTCTGCAATGCCCCGTGGCTCTGATTGTATTCCTCAATCAGAGAGCTCATCAGTCATATCCAGTCACCGCACACACAACATGGCTTCATGTCAGTCATACCAGCCCGCAAGCCACACGGAGCGGTGGCGAGTGTGTATTCAGTGGTGGAAAAAGTACTTGCATGTTTTACTTAAGTAAAAGTATCAATACTGCAATGTAGAAATACTCTGTTACAAGTAAAAGTCCGGAATTTACTTGAGTAAAAGTACAAAAGTATTGGCATCAAAATGTACGTAAAGTACCAAAAGTACTCGTTATACAGAATGTCCCAAGTTTTCAAAGATCTTTTGAAAATAGCAGATGTACAATCTCACAATGCGTCGCATTGCGAGCTTGTAGATCGTCTATTTTCAAATGGCCCAATGTACTATAGGGCTGAAGTGGTTACTGTATGTTAATTATTTTTAATAATAATCAAAATCTACAAAGTAACTAGGAACTACATTTTTAAAATAATTGTAGTGGAGTAAAAATTACTATATTTGCCTCTGAGATGTAGAAGAAAAAGTAGTGGAAATTGGAAATACTCCAGTAAAGTAAAAAATACCTCAAAACTTAAGTACAGTACTTCATTAAAAGTACTTAGTTACTTTACACCACTGTGTGTATTTCAGGATCCCTTACCCAGTACGCACCGCTGCAATCCTCCATCCACTATCATTTCACAGTCGGATAAAGAGAGTCCTCTTGGATCAGTGGAATCATGGCTGTGGTGAGAGAAGCACCTCTGCCCGATTGCCTGATAAAAAGCAAAAGTAAAAATTCACCTACAAGCTAAAACCATGTTCCACAGTCATGTTCCACCCCTAGTACAAGACTTATGGTAGGCAGGCAAGGGATAAAACCACAGAAGCAGTGGGGGCGTGAGGCCTTGTCTTTTTGGAGGTAGTCCAACATTTTACAGATGCTGCACAAATCATGACTTGCATTTTTGAGTAATTATGTTGATCAAAATAGTCAAAGAAATACAGGGCATAAGCCCCAACACGTGCATGTAGATGTAAGAAGGGGGTCTCCTAGGAAAAAATATTGTTAACCACTGCTGGTTCTCAAAGTGGGGTCAGGGGACCCCCACAGATTCTTGAGGGGGCTCCAGGATTCCACGAGCAAAATGAGGAATAGCTTATGACCCAATTTATGTTCCAGCTATTTGAAAACTGCCAAATTACAAGCAACGCATATTTAGCTTGTAGATCTATTTTCAATGTTGACAAAACTTCACAAATCCTCTCTTATGGCACAAAATATTTTCAAATGGGGGGGTCCAGTCCATGCCCAAATACATGTGAAATGAAACGAAATACATGAAATGTTTTTACTTATAGAACCTTCATTAAACAGAGAACTGCAATTGGTGATTAGTAGTGAAATGCACCAATTCAAAAACAAAAATCTATCATTACTTGTCTTGACAGTACACAACTTCACAGAGTTGATTACAGCCAAAACCTTGGCCACTGGGGCTTGATTCAATACGATCATTCAAATAACAATGGATAACATTGTTAGGAAAATTTGTAATTATCCACAGTATCTGAAACAGTTTATGGTACCTTTCATTTCTAAACATCAACTGATACATTGTGCACAAGTCTTATATGATGTTCGAAAAGTATCTAAATCAGTTGCCAAAAAAACTTTCACGTTCCTTCTGTCAAGAACAATATGTTCATATTTGGTCAATAACACCTTTACATATGTTTAAAACTGCACTGTCCTCTAGATCTTGATTACCTGTTCATGTTTTGACTAAATCATCATCAACACATAAGCAATGATCTATTTATGTGCTCTGTGTATTGCTGTTGTTGTTGTTGTTGTTGTTGTTATAGATTTTGTTTTGGGTTTAGTTGATGCTGTTTGAATTGCCTTTGTTAATCTTTCTGTCTAAATGTATTTATTCTGTATTCTGTAATATGTGGACCCCAGCCCAGTGAAAACAAAATGGTTAATGACTAGGGCTTATTCCCAATAAAGAATTTCAACCAATTTAGCCTACAACAGCATAGGGCCTAGGCAGTTAATGTTACCTGCCTTGTTGACACATTTTAAGCCAACAAATACCTCTTTAACATTGGTTATATTGCTGTTGTTTGTTTCTTTAAACATCTTACCTTCGAAAGGTGTATGCTAATATGTTTACTGCTAACGTTCTAGAACTTAACAGAAGCTCCATGGTCCGGAAATTGTTGGCTTCGATACAACAGTATCAGGGAGTAGCACAGCTGACTCTGACAACTGCGTTACAGCTGAGCTAATCGTGAGGTCATTAATGTGGGAGTGGCCCGTTCTGAAAAGACAGCGTGTCAGGTGAGGATGAATGGAGAGAAAGACCGAGGACATCTGGTGGACGTGAGGAGTATAGCATGTATAGGGGAGTTGAAGGAAAAGCAGCAGGGGACAGTGGTGGGAAAAGTACTCACATTCTTTACTGAAGTAAAAGTATCAATACTGCAATGACAAAATACTCTGTTACAAGTAAAAGTCAGGAATTCTAAATTTACTTGAGAGACTAAAATGATAATAGTTAATACAATAATAATAGTTAATTCGAAATATTCATTGATAATAATAACGATAATTTAACATTGTAGGCTACAACAACAAGGAACTCAAAAAAGGAAGAATCTAAGAATAGGAGCAAGATTAACAAACTATCTAACTCTCC
This sequence comes from Gymnoscopelus microlampas, assembly GCF_963454915.1. NCBI lineage: Eukaryota > Metazoa > Chordata > Actinopteri > Myctophiformes > Myctophidae > Gymnoscopelus > Gymnoscopelus microlampas. Next base: position 22,952,672 of record NC_139952.1, read on the forward strand.
TTTACACACACACACACACACACACACACACACACACACACACACACACACACACACACACACACACACACACACACACACACACACACACACACACACACGGGTACCCCGAACACCCCCACCCCCCGTGCCACCTGCCAGACTGCCATTGATCTCCTGTCATAGCCCTTCCTACCAGCTACTGTGATAGCTAACCAGATGTGTGTGTGTGTGTGTGTGTGTGTGTGTGTGTGTGTGTGTGTGTGTGTGTGTGTGTGTGTGTGTGTGTGTGTGTGTGTGTGTGTGTGTGTGTGTGTGTGTGTGTCTGTGTGTGTGTGTGTGTGTGTGTGTGTGTGCGTGTGTCTTGTCTTGTCAGATGCCCTCCGCATCTCAGACATTAAAGTTCCTTCCAAACCGTGACGTATGCAACTCAACATTCTCTGTGGGTGGCTGTGGTGTGGTACTCTGACAAAAAAATATCTAGAAGGTAGTTTGGACTTGAAATCGCAGACTCTTGTATGCATGGCATAATTTGGACAGAAGAAAGCCATGGACTGACGGTTCGAATTTTGTAATTAAAGTGATTCTTCAGAGTTGCGAGTTCTTTTCGCTCTGGCATTCAAAGGGTTTATAGTTTATACTATGATGACATTGATAACAGTGAATAATGTATCTGCCTTTAAACTTATAAAACTTGTAAAACTTATAACTATAATATATAGTTACACAAGGAAGGTAATTAGAACACTTTGACTTTGAAAATACTTTTAAAGTCTGACAACCTCTCAGTCTGACAACCTTTAATGTCATAAGTCAAAGTTTCTTTAATCACACACTATAAGATTTAGCATAGAGCAGATTATCTTGTGAGGAAATAACAATGCAGTTACATCTGGCAATGGTCCTACGAGAAGCATTTCTCAGTGCCCGGTTCATCAGCAAAATGTAAACCCAGAAAATGATTGACAGCCACATGGCAGAGAGAAAATGTATAAATGTTGTCCATGACATTGGGATGTATACTACAATATGCTTCCAGTACACTGGATTATGAAATACCAAAGTCTTGCGGACAGTCCGCTAGTCTCTCCATCCATGTACTGTACTGCATGTGTCTGCTCTCTGTTAAACAATAAGCACCAATCATTGAACTTCCTGTGAGACTTTGATAATATTAAGCATGTTTGATTTGATCAGAACTGCCATGACAAGAAAAAGACTGCCATACGACAGCTCAGACTGACTGTAATGACCACCTTAGACCAAAATGATCGAGATGGACATTTTTCTGCCACGGTGAAATCCCTTGGAAAGTCATTTGGTGTAAGGCCGGCATTAAACCGAAACCCATTTCTCTTGCTAGATAATCCAAAACCTCCATTTTGCATTCAAGGAATGAAACCTGATGGTGAAAGTAAAACATGTCTCAGACAGGCAGCCCAAGGATGGCCTGCTGCAGGGTTTGGGTCATCAACGTGGTCATTAAGCAGGCTGTAATGGGCCATGAGAAAGGCTGTTCTGCTCCAGTGCCGGGCCGGACGGCCTGTGGATCGCACCATCATCAGCCGGCGGATTGCACCATTATGCCTTTGATGGAGGGGAACTCCGGACACAGTGAGTGAATAAGAGCATGGTAATGCCACGCCACACAATAAACATGCAGAGCGGCAACAGGCATGGACGTGCGCACATTCACACTTGTGCTTTATACATTATTTACAGTATGCAAGGATATGTACACCAAAGTCCTGATGGGATATGGCTCATTGCTACATTGCCACATTACTACATCCATGTTTACTGAGATGAATGATTTGTGCATCAGGATCTACATTTTCGAGCTCATATTATTATAATTTTGGACATAGTTAACAAAGGGAAAGGCTCCCCATTTCCTCGCAAACTGTGTCACCATAATCTCACTCTCAGTCAATGTTTTCCACTTCATAATCTATTTTTCTTTTTAATCCTGAAAAGCTACAGTAAATGTCACCTTCATCTGCATGCAGTGGAGAAGGGACGAGGGATAGAGAGGGGAGAGAGGGAGAGAGAGAGAGAGAGAGAGAGAGAGAGAGAGAGAGAGAGAGAGAGAGAGAGAGAGAGAGAGAGAGATTTAGTCAGCGAGAAAGATGAGAGAAATGTTTTCGCTACCTATACAAACACTAATCACAGTAAATGTCAACTCTGCCAGCCACGTCTGCCACTTACCGTCTTATTTATTTCATTTCTTGCCACTGGAAAGTCTGTCCAGATGACTCCCCATTAGGATTAAACGTGTTTCTAATGCTAGGAAGAGAAGGTTGGTCTTACCGGAAGAACCAAAATGCAGTTCATTTCTACTGACAGTATTGTCAAATCAGAAAGGTGCCTCCTGCATCCTTGATCCGTCAGTCTCATGATCCACCAATATAATGTATGTCTTCTCATTATTTCTTTACACACTATACAGTGCTCCACATTATACCTTATCATTTAATAACACCTGGGGTGTTCTGAAATGAGCTGTCGTAGGACCGCTCAATTATCGGGCTTGATGTTTCATAAAGAATATAGATCAATTTTGCGAAGGCAGATTTGTATGTGGAGTGGACCTAAGAAAACATGATGTTATTTCCTGCATGGTAGACAAACAATAAAGGCAACTCCCATTGCAGAAACCTCTAAACTGGACTACCTTGTTCCTTCAAGACACCTCATGTCCACTGGTGAGCTGTGGATGGCGCAGCAAGTAGCTGAGGGGACAGTGCAACACTCATTAATCTTGGAGTGACTTTCCTAGTGGGAGCTGGGGAATTGTTCGCCTGTTATGTCTCTCTCTCTTTCTCCATCACTCTCTCTCTCTCCACATCTATACAGAGCGCTCACTCAGTCAGTCCTGCTTCCAGAGTTGGTACACAGTCAGCCACAGAAAAGCAAAGAGGCGGCAGTCACAATAGAGGGAGATGTGGGCAATACACGGCCACAGCAGCCCTAGAACACGCAGAAACGACACTGAGACAGTCAAACTTGTTGATTGCTGAAGTTTTCCAGGGGATCACACTTTATGGGGTTTGTTTGTTGTTGTTTTTGTTTGGGTGGGGGGTGGGCGGGGGGGTTGTGACTGTGTGTGTGTGTCTGTGGGGACGCTTTCACTGATCACAACCTCCCACATGCTGCCTTCATCTGTTATTTCCCTCACACCCTTATTATAGGCCTTCACAAACACTATGCCGTGATGAATAGAGCATCTTTTCATTTAGTAGCCAACCAATCCATGTGGCAGACCTGGAGTCCACCAGCTGTGCATGAAGCAACCTTCAAGCTCATTAAATGGTCATCCACAGCAACTATACTGTACTGTAGCTGAGCACTGTCAGATGTGTTTGCCAACGGGGAAACTTCTCTACCTAAGATCAGAAACCATAGGGAGGAGTCAGTTCTCATCAAACAAATTCAGGGATTCAGTGAAAGTGATGCAGGGATGCTAATAATCGCAGCGCAGGTCTCTGATCTTATGGGTGGGGGGGAAATTATGTGTGCAGTTGACTATCCAGCATTATGGTAGTATACAGTACAGTTAGAATACATGTCCTTTCAGTTGAGTAATGAGGAATAAATGTAACGTGAGTTCTAAATGTACTGTCCTCTGTCCTCTGAACTCTGACTACAAAGTCAAAAGATGCTTTGGTATCTGGCAGTGTGTAAATTTCCCTTGAAACTGTTCCTTTTCTGTACCATACTGTACTTCCTCATCTTCCTTTGATATATACAAATCCCACGACTGGTGGGTGACCTGGTTCACCCTTGTGGAACTGGACTCTACTCCCTTCTGTGACAGCCCACTTGTTCAAACGCAAGACTGATCTTTCTTTTAGTGACATTGCTTCTCTTTCAGGTCTGTACTCGCACGCCATTATAACTACTGATTTGTTTTTCACCTTGATGTCCAACAACTAGTATGTCAGGCTGATGAATTCCATGTAGGTCCAATGGTGGGTACAGTCCTGATTTTGGGCATGTATTACAGACCAAACGTTTCAAGACATTTCAGAGCTTCTAATGTACAGTATATCTGTAATTTTCACTATTTGTTGTATGACAAAGTATAGGGCTTACTGTAAGTGGTTAATTTGAGCTTGACATGATGAGCACATTAAATAGCTTATAGATTCCTTGCAAAAAGCATTATCCTGCACTGTACTGTATATCCATCACGGTCAATTTATTTCATCCTGATTGTCCTTTTTGCAATTGCATGAACTCCATTTTGTGCTCTACTTTGATCCACTGAATTCATTAAACCACAATATGCTGTAATCCCAACAAACTCTTAATGCTGTGACCTAGTCAAGTTTCAAAGTACTCTCACAAATGTATTGCCTGTTTCTGAAAAAAAAGAAGCACTGTCCATGTTCTTGTAAGATAGGAGACCAAAATCCATCATGCCTTCTCACCCCAGTATTCAGTCAGCGTGATTGATTTGCATGTCAGCAGCCGAGACTTTCTGAGGTGAAATGTCCTGTTTTTTCCAGTGCAATACAACAATGCCCTTGTGCTCTGACCTCTTGGCCAACTCATCAATTACTTCCTTCTTTTATTTTTTATACACATCTATACAGACTGTTTGAAAGACTAGACATAATGTAAGATCTTCATGCATGCGCGCACACACACAGACATTGCAGTACACTGATTAATGTTCATCGCTGAATGCATTCATCCCACTTTAGAGGAAATAATTGAACCCAGGCACTGATTAACTCCACGTGATCATAGTTCATTGTGCGCTCTCTTTACATCTAAATATCATGCCGATAGACCTATAATATACCAAGCATGGGAAGATAATGAAATTATTTGACATTAGAGAACATCGCACGATAGAACAATTGGTTTCTCAAATTGATTAACCCATTAAAACTCAAAACACGTGTAGTACAGTATAGTGTATAATATACTGTATACCATTACAGACATGTAAAGCTTTACCAGATCCTGTAAAACATGTATAGTGTACATACAGACCACTCAAGGACACAGTTCAACCTTTGACCAGGTTTGTCTGGGACAAAATCATTTGCCAAGATGGCCCATGAAATCAACTGGCAGCACCTCAAGCCTGATTTATACTTAGAAAACAGCAGATTTTCGGTGTGCGACACCCGCACACAACTAAATTGTAACTCAGGTTTCAGTCTTTAAATACCCAGAGAACTACTACAAGCAGAAGTTTCTAAGGACATAAAAGTAAAAAGTAAAAGTCTTAATGGATTAATAATGCTTGGGTAGTGCATTCCAGAGGGAGGGGGCAGCAACAGTGAAAGCCCTGTCCCCCCAGGAGGCACGGTACTTAGCCTGGGGGACCTCTAGGAGGTTGGCTTCACTGGACCTGGGGGAACGGGATGGGGGCATAATGTTGGAGAAGATCAGAGAGGTAGGGGGAGCCAGATTATTGAGCGCCTTGTAGGTGGTAAGTAAGCAGGATTTTGTAGTGGATTCTTTGTTTGACAGGAAGCCAGTGTATAGGTCATGGAGGACGGGTGTAATGGTCTCTGGATCGGGTACTGGTGAGCAGGCGGGGCAGCTGAGTTTTGATCGTATTGGAGTTTATTGAGGACTTTGGAGGTGGTGCCGTTGAGGACACTGTTAAAACTAATCTGTTACCAAACTGAACATTTTAAATTACATTTAAATTCCCCTTACAGAGTTCCCTTTTCACTGGCGGTTCAGTTCAGTGTTCACAGAACAGACCTTGGACAATAAACTATTATTCAGGAAAGTTACTCACCCGTGGAATTAACTTTAAGCTACATTCATTCATAAGGTATATATTTTTTGATAACGCAAGCATATTGATAAATAGTTAATAGAAGAAGAAAATATTATGAATACAGACATACTGAAGAAATCAATAGTATTTGCTGTGATTTACCCATACACTTTTAGAAAGCTAGGGAAGGTCTTGGCTAGGAAGCTATTAACTCGGGTATGACGCCTGTCACCTTACATTTGATCAGCGCTTAGGCTTTAAAGCCTCTTTTAAAATGTCACCTCTACTAAATATCACATTATTCACAGGACAGAGTCCGGGCCTTCAAGGTTTTTTATTCCTCTGGAAACGATGAATTTTTGTCTTTCTCAAGTCTCTGGGCAAATGTCACCTCAAAGGTAATTTGTATATTGGCTATCATGGATTTCATGCTGCCATTTTAAAGGTCCTTTTTCAGATGAAATATGAACAGAGGGAAATAATGCCTAGTTACATATTGGTACATGGCAAGAGTCTTCTAGGGCAAATTGCATTTCTTCTTTTGAGTATGCACAGTACATTTTCATAAAGCCAGATTTATACTTAGTCGTGCGCTGTGTCGCACACTGAAAATCCAATCTACAAGCTCACAAAACATCGCACTGCGAAGCGTTGTGAACTTGTAGATCTGCTCTTGAAGTCTATCAAGCACACAATGAAGTCTATCAAGCCCTTAAGTGAACTGCATTTCACATATTAAACTGGTGCATAGCATACGAGACCAAACATTTCATCCCCAGGCAAACAGGTGCAGCATACATGTATGAAGACACAGAACAGACTATGTATGGACTGTGTCCAACAGAGCAAACAAGCAGCCATGATATTTAATTGTTTCCACCTTTTCACCATAATCCTTGTATGATACAGTACATGAGTACAAGCAAGCAAATTCTGCAAGAGAAGCCTCACATGCATTGCCATAAAGATTTATCTTTTTTCTCCCCTATAAGGGGACTGGTTAGTGATATTTGGCTATCACACATTCTCTATGTTAGTCCAATACATTATTGATGTGGTCTCGTTGTTTAAACATCCCTGTTAGAGTATATCCGAGACTTATATTCCTCTGACTGAATAGATGCAATCAAACATCTATGAATAAAGCAACACCACACTGTTGTTCCTCACAGCAGTCTGGAGATAGGCAAAACAGTATTTGCTGTAGAAATTAGTTGTGCTGAAATTGAGTCATTTGCAAAAGAGATCGACAGACAGCAGACGAATCAATGGTGCTACGCAGGCATGACTGTGCTTCTCGATGTCCAGAGTCCGTCTTAGAGCAACAGTGTTGATTTTGACAGCAAATCTTTATTTAGTTTTAGTTATAGTCTTTTGAATACAATTCCATTAAGTTCTACTCATATTTTAGTCATCTGAAATGTTTTAGTTTTTGTCTAGCTTTAGTTGACTAAATATCATAAGATTATAGACGACTAAATCTACAGTTGATTCAGTCGACTAAAATGTATTTTGGCGATGCTTTGATGGCGTCATAATGGCTGATTACGACGCAGAGCGTTGTGAGCTTGTACTGTAGATCTGCTATTTTCAGAGCGAAACACCCAAGCGTCTTTAACTTCTACTGGATCTCTTCTCCACTCGGGTCTCACTAACATTTTAGTCTAGCTTTTATTTGTTGACGAAATTGTCAATATATTTAGTCATAGTTTTAGTCTTCGTAGCTTAGTTTTTATTTCATTTTTATTTCGTTTTCGTCAGTGAAAAAAGGTAGTCGACGAACATTTTTCGTCATAGTTTTAGTCGACGAAATCAACACTGGTGCACAATCACATGTGTACCTGTTTGCACGCGCCTACGCCTCTGCACGCGCGAGAACGCATTTATTCACCACATCGCACTGCTCCACAACCAACGCATCACGCATGCATGCAAAGACCATAGCCGAACAGCTGGCCTCCCTTGAGGGGGTCATTAGCAGTGAAGCTCATCGTTTTGTCACACACTTCGGTATCTGTCCCTCACCCTTCAGCTCCACCTCAGGGCCCATCATGTTCCCACGCACACCTGGTTCTCACACCGCTTTCCCTTCAACTTCAGCGCTCCGCTGGTGGGCTTTCTCTCTCTCTCGCTGCGGAAGCAGAATACAAAGAGCGGGAAGAGAGACACAGAGAGAAAGGAGAACAGCATTCGACCCTCTGTAACAGGGGTCTTCAACGTTTTTCAGGCCCCCACTACAAATTGTATAAAATTATGTAGCAGATTACATTTACAGTTGGTCTGCTCTTTTTTCTCTCTACACCAAACCTCTCAGCTAAAAATAGCAGATCTACAAGCTCACAAACAAAATAAGAAGTTTCTGTTAATACTCTGTTGGAGTACGCTATTTTGACGGAAATAAAGATTTATTTATTTTCTCCAGTGATAGCTGATGTTGACCTTGACCCAATAGGCACAAACTTTTAATCAGATAGCCCTGGGATCACTCACTCGCTCGCTCGCTCGCACGCACACGCGCGCGCGCGCGCACGCACGCACGCACACAGTAACAGTATTTGTTTTGGCTGACAAGCTTTTGGATTATTGCTAAGCATTATTTGTCCATACTTGTTTGTGTTTTGTATTGCATTATACATAACAAATAACAAATAACAAAAATGAAGTCACTGTTGCAGCAGTCGTGGTGCTATGTCAATAGTCCAACAGCCCATTGTTCTGCATACCATTGTCATGACGGCACACATTATAACTAAGCATAACCATAACCCTAACCTAGCCTCACACTAACATAATATTTGTCTGACTACTGGGACATCAGAATAATGGGCTGTCAGACTAATATGGAAGCTCCTGTATTTGCATCTGCTGAACAACGTGTCCATGACTAAACCCAGATTTCTGGCTTGGGTTAAAAAAAAATGTTACCCCTTTTTCTCCCCAATTTAGTTGTTCTGCCAAATTGATTCCTCCCCACACACATGTCTGTGTTGTCACTGCTCTTGTATCCTACTGACTCACCGACCAGTGAGGAGCCCCCCACCGGGAGAGCCTTCGAGTTCGTCCTCCTCCTCCCGCCCAACACTCCCTGCTGACAGGTGCCGCCCCGGCCCGTAGGAGTATGTACGTGCAGTGACTATTATCACCCTCCCCGCCCCGGCTTCGCTCCCCTGAACACGAGTGGGTTACAGAGACTTTGCAACACAAGATGAATGCAAGTGTGTCAAAGGGGGGCCCGGCCCCTTCAGGGGAGACAGTGAAAGCGGAGGGATATGAGGAGTTATTTTAAAGGGATATGGTCGATGAGCTCAACTGATCTGATTGGATCAAAGCCAAATTAGGTGAATGGGTTAATAGGTGAGGAATGTGAGGAACAAACGTCAAACACACTCAGTCTCTTGAAATATCTTTTTAAAACTCCTATTTGTGTTTTTTAACGTTACTGATTGAAGATAAGATGAACACTGACTTCTAATCGTTCTCCCTTGGCTTGGAAAAGAATCCAATCGTCGAGTTATTCAATGCATTTATTCAGTGCTTTTTTTTTGTTGGATCAAGTCCTCTTGCTGATATTATATGGTTATGTAAATGTGTATGTCGTCCGCATAATTATGGTAACATTTTATTTGGTTGTCTTCCATAATCTGAGCCAGTGGAAGCCTTGGGGAACTCTGCATGTCATTTTTGTCTGCTCAGATGTGTAATTACACAAAGCAGTCCCTGTCCTTTAAGTAGGATTTATACCAGTTTAGTATTGTGCCAGAGAGTCCCACCCAATTTTCCAGTCAGTCTAGTAATTGTGGTGGACCGTGTCGAATGCGGCACTGAAATCCAGTAATGCTAAGACTAAAATTCTGTGATTGTCTGTGTTTAAGTGGATGTCATTGAAAACCTTAACAAGGGCGGTTTCGGTGCTGTAGTGTGGTTGAAAGCCAGTGACTAATATTACTACTAATGTAGCTACATACTCTGACTCTACATCGTATTCCTTACAGAAGCAAAGAATGCAATATGTGCAACTAAAGGAAGTAATATTTACTACAAAATGAAATAGATGAAACCCAGTGGTGTCTGTGCATAGTTACAGCAGCATCGATAATGTTCAGCTTCAGCAATATAAAGATGTACCTCATGAAGAGCATACGGTTGAAACATTGTACTTTTTAATAAAATTACACAGTGGGAGCATCCATAACGGCGTGTGGATATTACTTATTTTCTTGGACATTTTATTTGTTATCCTGCACCCATTGACTTTGTGGATTTGCATGCTTTGGACTGGACCAGCTTCAGTAATATACCATTTCAACGGGCTTGTGCAAAAACATAATGCACTTAAACATAAACATATGAAATATGAAATTAGAAATAATACATCAGAATCAGATGTTTACAGTTTTATAACCAGGAATACGGTATGTTCAGTAATGTGGACCCATGCTACAAATACGTACTAAAATCAACATCCATGTATAATCCCAAGGTCTGAGACCTCCTGGTTGGCCACTTATCTGGGCCTACTTTGATTAAAACCAAGAGGAGTCAATGTTATAGTGCAGCTAATATTATATCTATTTCCTGGCCTAAGCCAGCGCGTCAGAGAATAATCGCGTTTGGAGAGTAATTGAACTCGAGGCCTAGGCTAAAAGCCCTTTTTTAAATTGATTACCCTGGATTCTCTGCGAAATGGGTTAAATGCTCGCCTAAAATTAGCTTCATTAGTCTCTCGCTCACTATTTCTATTCTCTCTCTCGCTCCTCTGTTATTATCCAGCTGAGATGGCCATGATTAAATTGCTCCATACCTCCCTTAATCCTCCAATTCTTTCTCTTTTTACCATCCCTTCTCTCTCCCTCGCTTCATAACTCCCATTGATCAGACACCCCAATGTAGCCCCCCCACGCCCCTCCCCCTCCATCTCCACCCACCCACCTCCACCTCTCCTTTTCCCCTCTCTCTCCCCTCCGTCTCGCTTATGTATTTCTCTAATGATAATAAGCCAGCTGTAATGTATTGCTTGGCTGGGAGCATGTCTGCCACGCGAAGGCCCAGCGGCCTGTACTGATGGTTAAATGACCGCGGCTCCCTCACTAATCTGCCCTCGCCTTGGTAACGGCCGCTCTGTTTATCGACTCCGCTCCCTCCCTAGCAGGGCTCTGCAGTATTGGATTCCTTTTTCTAACTTTTTTTGGAAACGGATCAAATTTTGTCAGAGCGCCACCCCAAGCGCACTCTCCCCTAACTTAAAGCAAGTCCAGCAATCCAATATGAGCCAATACTGTGAATGTCAACCAACCCGGTAGGCATCAGTTTCCAATTTGCCATTGGCAGCACTTTTAGGAGGAATTTCTTTCTTATGTTTTTTTTTTCTTCACCCCTCTCTCCATCCCTGTACCTGGCACTGTTTCCAATTTGAAATTCCCATTCATCATAATAACCAGCCCTGAGTGTCCATTTATCAAGACCTGAAGGCCAGCGCTTTACTGTAGAGTGTCGGGCCAAGGGGATTTACCTTCTAATGACTGTTATAAAAGCCTGTTGTAATGAGACAAATTAGACAACAGAGGAGAAGGGGGGTGCGGGCGGGGGAGACAAGATGGCCGCCACCCCCACCTCCTTTATGCAGTGCTGCCGTCGTGTGACTCTCGTAAGCCTTGTAAACGGTGTACCTGACAAGTAATGTGCCGTGGAGTGTTTTTCTGCAATTGATTACAGCTCACATTCAGCGGGGGCCAATCTCCTGAGCAAATCAACTCTGCCGCAAGTAAAAAAAGAAAAACTATATAGAACAGTTCACAAATCAGCAAGTTTCGTATCTCTGCATCCATTTATTGAATCACAAATTGGTGTTGGTCGATGTTTCTCCGAACTGTGTTCATATTGGAGTTGATTGGGTTACATGGACAGTGTGACTTGTCATCTAAAAAGTCTGTGGGTGCGTGCGTGCATGTGTAGTACATTCATATTCTAACCTATTAAGACCTGAAGCCTATTCTACAAATGTCTTCTAAATCCCAACAGTATTCTGAAAAAACATGTTTCTATATCAGTGGTGCTCAAACTTTTTCATGTCAAGGACCTACAAAATGAAATGTATTTGGCCGCCGACCCCCATCTCAAAATGTTTTGTTCCAGGGACCCCCAGAAGTAAGGAATAGAGTTAAAAATGTTACAAGCTTATGAGCTTGTATATCTGCTATTTTTGAATAGCCAAAGTGTAAAATAATGCTTTTTAGCTCAAATGAAAAAGTGACACAGATGCGTTCCAGGTCTTAAAGGGCTAAGCATGGTATATCTGAGGGGCTGAGGTACAGTCATAGCCTCTGCCAGAGGACTCTGTGTAATGTATGTCTGTTTGAGCTGTGAGCCAATGTGAATTTGCCCAAAACGTGATTAATACAAGCCACCGGTACCCCTGGAATGTACTGCTTTGATGAATTAACAATTCAGGTGTGAATGTCCCCCATTTAATCATACTGAAAGATGAAACGCTGTGCTGGCGGGGCGGGCCGCGTGAGTGTATCTGTGCCAATCTCTCTCCATCTATAAAAAGCGAGACGAGAAACAAGCAACGTCTCGGGAACCACTTTGGCTTGATAGAAACCCAGATGGAGCGGGTCAGAGAGAGAGAGAGAGAGAGAGAGAGAGAGAGAGAGAGAGAGAGAGAGAGAGAGACCAAGAGAGACAGAGAGAGAGAAAGAGAGAGAGAGAGAGAGAGAGAGAGAAAGAGTGGTAGCTAAAGCAGCGCTTGGAACTAGGAATGATCAAAGGGTTTGCGTCAACAGTTGTAAAGTGTGAATTGAACGGCTGGGTATGCTAGCTGATTGAATGATTAAGGTGCCCAATCTGCACCTCTGCAGCACGTGCGTGCACGCACGCACGCACGCACGCACGCACGCACGCACGCACGCACACACACACACACACACACACACACACACACACACACACACACACACACACACACACACACACACACACACACACACACACACACACACACACACACACACACACACACACACACACGCCCACACACACACGCACACACACACACACGCAGTGGTGGAAGAAGTACACAGACACTTGCTTGTATATGCTTAAGTAGATGTAGCCACAATGTAATGTAGAAATACTCTTACAGGTAAAAGACCTCTATTCAAAGTTGAGTAAATGTACAAAAGTATAAGTATAAAACTATACTTACAATACCAAGCACAAAAGTACTCATGATGCAGAAGGTATAAAATAGGGCTCAAGTGGTTAATGTTTGTTTTGTAATGATCATCTATGTAGGCTAAATTAGTAACACAAGTTTTTCCACAATATTATAGTGGAGACAAAAGTACAATTTTTGCCTCTAAGATGGAGAGGAGTAAAAATATAAAGTATAAAAAAATTCAAATACTCAGGTAAAGTGCATTGTACAGTACTTAACTACACCCAGCAAGCACAGTCAGGACTCGAGTCAGGTCTCGATTGGGGCTAGATCAAGTCAAACCAAGACAAGTCAGATCTGGCCCAGAATATCACCTGATTTCAATCAAAATTTATCCTGACCACAAAAACGTCACTTCCAGGACGTCATCTAAACACATTCTCATCACCCAAAATTGCTGTCCAAATGTCCATATGATGTCCCGTGATGACGTCCTGTAAATGACGTAAAGATCATCCCCATATGGGCTGTGATCTGGCCTAGTCCTGAACGTCACCGGGGTGATGACCGGGCGTCATGACGTCATTGTGCTTGCTGGGCAGTACTTCAGCAAATGTACTTGTTACTTTCCTCGACTGCTCATGTGCAAAAGCACTGTACAAAATGCAGCTGTGTGTCTCACTCAACCAGGTTTACAGCGGTGTGTGTGTGTGATTCATTGATATGCAAGAGAAACCAAGTGTTTTTTGCAATTCTTGTTACACAGTACAGTGCTGTATGCACATGCTTGTGCCAAAATACGGGAAACTACTGTATGTAAGTTCATAAAACATATTGACAATGTTAATGAATACAGTATAATTGAACGTCCTGTTGCACTGATGCGAGCCCTGTATGTCAATGTACCTGGTTGGTTGTTTTCTGTCGATACGTTACCCTGCGGGCAGCATAACACTGAGGATTTTACTGTGGTGTGTATGCAGCAGGGAAATAAGTGGATTTCAATCAGTTCTAGCTGTCTGTGTGTGTGTGTGTGTGTGTGTGTGTGTGTGTGCGCTCATGGCCGCGCACTTGTGCGTGACACTGTGCGTGCGCGTGTGTGTGTGTGTGTGTGTGTGTGTGTGTGTGTGTGTGTGTGTGTGTGTGTGTGTGTGTGTGTGTGTGTGTGTGTGTGTGTGTGTGTGTGTGTGTGTGTGTTTGACCTTCTCTAGTTGGCTTGTTACCTCACAACTGACATGATGGCACCATTATAAAGCGTGTTCTTGCTATTATGCAGGAATTTTGCTGCTGCAATGTTGTGCATGTGTCTGCAATGCATCCTCTTCCACACGTTTTTATCATCATGATTATCCTTATTTGTATTAATAATTAAACAAGTACTGTATGCTTTGATTGGTTGTTGCATCAGCCACAAACACAGAAGGCGGCTCTTTATAGGAAGAGCATGTATTTTCACCATATTCATTAGCTCATTTTGACGCCATTGAATAATTGATTGCTGCTTATAACTGGCGACTGCTTGGGTCACGCCACTTCCTCGAACCTTGATGTGATTTTAATGCGTTGTTGAATTATGCTCACATTGGGGCTCGGAGGGTAAGGGCTGGGGAGAGCAAGTGGATGCCAAGTCCCCTGATTAACTTGGTATGAAGACTCCTCTTCATGTCTAAAGTCTCCTCTTACTACTTCTCCAGAGTAAAGTCAACACGTTCTTTCATTAGTTTGCCTCTCAGCCTCTTAACCCATTTAGACCGGGAACGCATCCGTGTGTCATTTTTAGATTTCTTTAGCTATTCAAAAATAGCAGATATACAAGCTCATAGCGCGGCACCGAGTGCCGCGCTATGAGCTTGTAGATCTGCAATTTTTGTTTTAATCGTTAACATTTTGTGCAAATCTTTGAATATCAATATTTTAAAGCAAACTTTTTTCACTAAAATCTTTGCTTCTGGGGATTCTATAAATGTCAATGTAAATGTCAAATGTTTTCAAACTTTCAGAAGCAAAGATTTACAACATTTTTAAAATATATGTATTCAAAGATTTGCACCAATTTGCCATGATTTTTCAAAAAGAAATTGCAGATCTACAAGCTCATAGTATATTTGTATATCAGCATATCTGCTATTTTTGAATAGCCAAAGTATAAAATAATGGTTTAAGTGCTTACACAGATGCGTCCCCGGTTTAAACGGGTTAATCCTAATCTGACTGAGCGTGTACTCTAAAAGTGTACTCCCTCCAGACAACAAGAATGAGAGCTGCTTTGAATAAGGTACGAGAGATGGTAGATATAAGACACACAATTGACCCAAAGCCAAAACAGCTTCTCTCTAACAAGCTACGCATAACCTGTGGTTATGCATTTACAATGACTATTATGCCCCAGGAGTTAACATGCCTAGCGTACACCCCCCAATTAGTTTACATGTGTCTGATCACAGCAGTAGTTGTGGTACTCTCTGTGTGTGTGTGGATAAAAGAACTGGGCTCGCATAAACTCATTATGGCCTAACCAAGCGTTGTGTGAAGGCGCTAGAACCCTCCAGGCTGGCGTATTATAGAACTTCTATAATAGGATCAAAATGTGTTGAAACTGGAGGCAGCTGTCAGTTATCGGTCCTTGGCAGTGGTGAAAAAAGTACTCAAATGTTTTACTTCAGTAAAAGTATCAATGCTGCAATGTAGAAGTACTCTGTTACGAGTAAAAGTCCGGAATTCAGAATTTACTTGAGTAAAAGTACAAAAATTATTGGTTTCAAAATATACTTAAAGTACCAAAAGTAAAAGTACAAAACTATTTGAAAATAGCAGATCTACAAGCTCACAACACGTCGTGATAGTTGATGTTCATATTAACCTTAGAAAGTATGAAGTTGTTTGAGTTATGTTGAGGTTAATTACGATTGTTAGTTGCTGGACCACACACACATCATCAACTTGTGACGGGCGTTGTCCCCCTTGAGTAAAAGATGAACTATTTCTAAAATATTTAAGGTGTTTTAAATTTACATTTTTTGTTACAGTGGGAAATTACAGTATATCGTCGCTGTCGGGCGGAAACCTTGTATCTCCATAATATTTCTTTTTACTTTTTATGTTTCTGTTTCCCCCTGTAAATGAAGGCCCTAGTTTGTCGCAGGGGCGTCAATTGCCATACCTTGGCTCCAGAAGATTAAAAAAAAACAACTAGAAAATGTGCTCCTCGGAGCACAGGTCTCCGCCAGGCGAGGTGGTAAAAGAAAGTATTGTTCCTGATTAATTCTGTCTTACCTATTTATATTACATATCGTGATGTCACGAGAAGCTTGACCAATGTGAGGTGACAGACACACACACACACACACGGACGGACGGACGGAGGGTAAAACATACTCTCCACCATGCCTTCGGCCTGGCGGAGACAAAAGGAATCATGAATCATGAATCGTGTCAATAGTCAATAGTATCCTAATGCAGGTGTAAGACCATTGTATTTGTATTTGTATTGTGTTATACTGTAGGTATAATGCATAGTTTTCTATGCATTTTGGGGGTTTTGGGCCCCGAATAGGTGTACCTTATTTTAATCTCTGGGAGATGGCAACCCTAGTAACCTTACCTTAGCTTTTGCTGAACTGACGCCACTGGTGTCACAAGCTCACACAAATTGGATGTACTTCAGTAATACAAAAATACCTTGAATTTGTACTTAAGTACAGTACTTGAGTAAATGTACTTAGTTATTTTACACCACTGATCACCATCCGCTTTTTAACAGGTGCAAGTTTCAGAACTCATCACTGTACATTGTACACCCCCCTGGCCCCACTTTGAAAAGGTGTGTGTGTGTGTGTGTGTGTGTGTGTGTGTGTGTGTGTGTGTGTGTGTGTGTGTGTGTGTGTGTGTGTGTGTGTGTGTGTGTGTGTGTGTGTGTGTGTGTGACTACTCTTGCCGGTGTCCATGTTTGTTATAAATATCATATGTTTTTTGACACATTGCTGAGGCCTGGAATCGAACCTGGGACCTTTGCCTTCTCAGGCGGGCTCTCTAATGAATCAGCTATGGCCGCCCCATGTTGCCATAGTTACCTGATGTGTCCAATCACAGTACGTTGAGGCCGGTCTGGAGTCACATTGAACTCCATTTTTGGGAAAATGATGACATATTTGATGAGTGGAGATTCAAGGAGTTGGATTTAAGGCTGATTCCACACAGTTTGAGGACATTAGTGAAAGAGAAGCAGTGTTTACATTCTCCTATTGAAACCATTAGAGCACCGAGTGGAAGTCAAAGCTGACCATTCCAGAATCAAAACTTGAGACGTCACTGTTTGGGTTCTTAGACGTCACTGGGACAGTTCAAGACAGCTGGAGAAGACACTCAGTCAAGAGATGGAGGCAAAGCTGTGTGATGCTGAGATGAGGAGGATCCAGCAATATGAGGTGGATGTGATACAGAACACTGCAAACTCATCCTGTCTGAGGATGGAAAACAAGTGAGTCATGGAAACGTAAGGAAGAATCTCCCAGACAACATAGAGAGATTCTCTAAATGTGTCGATGTCTTAGGAAAACAAAGCTTCTCCTCAGGAAGGTTTTACTATGAGGTCCAGGTTGCAGGGAAGACTGACTGGAGTGTAGGAGTGGCCAGAGAGTCCATCAACAGGAAGGGAGACATCTATCTGAGACCCAACAAAGGTTACTGGACTATATGGTTGAGGAATGGAAATGAGTACAGGGCTCTTGCTGGTCCTGGCCATGTCATCCTCCCTGTAAGAGAGGAGCTCCAGAAAGTGGGAGTGTTTGTGGATTATGAGGAGGGTCTGGTCTCCTTTTATGATGTGGAGACCAGAGTTAATCTCTACTCTTTCACTGGCTGCACCTTCACTGAGAAACTCTACCCATACTTTGGTCCATGTATGAACCGTAATGGTACAAACTCTGCTCCTCTGATCATCTCTCCTGTCAATCACACTGATTGACAGGATTATTCATTCCATTTACAATGAGGGTTGCATT
The DNA here is from genome assembly GCF_963454915.1 of Gymnoscopelus microlampas. Taxonomy (NCBI): domain Eukaryota; kingdom Metazoa; phylum Chordata; class Actinopteri; order Myctophiformes; family Myctophidae; genus Gymnoscopelus; species Gymnoscopelus microlampas. The sequence goes on from NC_139952.1 coordinate 22,970,556, forward strand.
TACAATAGAATTTCCCTTGTGAAACAAAAAAAATCACACCCAGTGTGAAGTGGGCGGTGTGTGGTCATCACAACATGACTCACTTTAAAAAAAGGATAAATGACTCTTTTTAAAGTCCATACTGCTATTCATAGGGCTTCACATGTGTCAAGTGTTTCGCTAGCCAATCACAGTCCTGAATTTGCAAAGTCAGCCAATCACATTACAGTTAGTGGTGATGACACTAGCTGTAATGTGATTGGCTGATATGAAAAAAGTATCGATTTGCATTAACAATGGAAGGGTTAGGGGGTACACAAATGTTTTGGTCGGTGTCCAAAACTCACTTATAGGGGGCGGCTACACCGCCCCAAAAATATATATGAAAACACGAGATTTTCCATGTTCGGCACCTAAGCGCTACTCTTTGAAAACACGAGGATTCCCGGTTTTGGCACCCAATGTGTTAACAAACCTGCTTATCTGCAGCAGTTAGGGCTTCAGTGCCTTGCTCAAGGACGCTTCATCCAGTTCAAAACACTGGTGACGACCTACAAGGCAGTCAAGGTCACGTCACCTCCTGACCTTCAGGACATGATCCACCCCTACATTACAGTCATTTAGCAGACGCTTTTATCCAAAGCGACTTACAATAAGTGCATTCAACATAGGTAGGGAACAAAACTACTAATCACAAAAAGTTTTCAGTGCATTTCCTGCAAAAACAAGCAACCAAGAGTAAACCTAGCGCTAAGGTAAAAGTGCAATATATCAGCTACCTACTTTCTTAAACAGATGAGGCAAAATAGCAAAATCAAATGAGCACGAGCTAAAACAAAAATAAAACAAGAGTTCGTACAACTAGTTAACAACAAGTAGGCCAGGCAAAGAGGAAGGGTAGTGTTTCCCCTACACCCCTTCACAAACACTTTGCATCAGATATCAGGTTTTTGAGCGGTGTAGCCGCTCCTATACTCGCGCAGGAGAAACAGTCTATACCTATGTTGCTCACTGTGAACGCGCCACCCAGTGGCTGAATGGCCACACTACATATTGAAATAAGATACAATACATCTAGGGGGCGTGTCTGAGAATCTGGGGGAGTGGCCGACACGGGTACCCAGGGGGACCCGTAGGTACTAGTTTGAAAATCGTGAGGATCTCAACTGGCTACCACTGTATAATGTATTAAGGCATATACGGCTTATTAGCCAGGGAGCCTTTTAAATGATTTCAGGCAGGTGTGTGCAGTCACGTGATACACTGTTGGTTGCACTGCAAGGAAAAGTTTTGCTATCATTGGTCTTTCCACACAGCTCCATTATATGATAATGAAGATTCCCAAATGGCTTTCTGTTTAAACTGTTTATCTGTGGCTCCAGCATGTGGGATTTTTCCTCACCCCTTACAACTCTCCAAGTTGGAATTAAAATGGCCGGCGTTTTCCGTGACTGGTCGCCGTAGATACTCCTAATGCCTGGCTATCTCTCCGCAAATGACAGGTATTTTTAGTGGTCCTTATCTCCGAAACATGCAGAGGCTTAAGTTATACACCAGCACGGATGGCTTGGCCCAGGATAATGCTGGCATGTACTTTAGATGGGGTGGCGGTGGGGGTAGGAGTTGGTGGGGTCGGACAGATAGAGTTACCGACTCCTTTAGTTCGATAGCTTTTAGCTGAGTCTATCTCGCAATTTCCCCCACAAACAGTTTCCACTAGCTGTTACAAATGGGTTGGATGGGGTGGTGGGAAATGTGGAGGGAGGGACAGACAGACAGAAGGGTGAGGTACAAGTGTCTGTGAAGAATGAAGGACTGTGAGTCCACGCTGTGCTCTGCCAAGTCAGCGGCCATATTATAGTTGCTGTTCATTAACCCGTTCAATCCGGGAATGCATGTGTGTCATTTTAGATTTGAGCTATGACCATTATTTCATACTTTGGCTATTCAAAAATACCAGATCTACAAGCTCATAGCACGGCACCGAGTGCCGCGCTACGAGCTTGCAGATCTGGTATTTTTTTTAAATCTTGAAACATTTTGTGCAAATCTTTGAAGACATAGTTTTTGAAACAACATTTTTAACTCAAATCTTTGCTTCTGGACGTCCCTGGAACACAATGTTTAAAAATATATATTCAAAGATTTGCACACATTTTCACGCTTTTTCAAAAGTAGCAGATCTGCAAGCTCATAGCGCGGCTTGTATATCTGCTATTTTTGAATAGCCAAAGACATCTAAAATGACAGAGATGCGTTCCCGGATTGAATGGGTTAATTCAAAGTTTGCAGCCGGGAGCTGTTGCTTTACAGTATAAACTTTGATTCCCAGCAGAATAGCTAGCAGGACCACATGAGACCGCACACAGATCCAAAGATGAAGTGTAAGCCAAGGGTGGTCTCAAGCACAGCATGTATTAATGTAAAAGAAAAAAGTTTCATAGTTATGAATAGTGTTTGATAAGGAAGAGCTATCTTCCGCAGTGCATGCTTTAAATTAACTTAACAAAAGGTTACTGAACCACTCTTAAAATGTAGATCTATTTATTTGTATTAGCCTATTATTGATCATCGTCATCAAGGAATGAGCTGAATAAGCCTGTCCTCTAATGACGACTTAAGACATGATGATAAAAAAGATATATACTACTATGTCTAAATGTACCATTAGCAGATTCTGCAACAATCTGAACAAACAGTAAAATATGCCTGGACAACTAATGCCTGCAAAGTACCGTGAGCAAAACCAGTAATCCACCGTAAGCCCACAAGACTTAATTATGAAAATATGATATGCGCTAATGCTGGACAAGTGTGCTTGTATGTTTATGTGAGTATATTCGCAATGGGGCATGTTTACTATTGCAGCAGTCTCAGCTCTCCAGGCCATACACACAGTCTGTGTTATTAGCTTTAATATTAGATGATTAGAGGATCGCTTTCCTCGCATACGGACTCCCGCAAGCACACGCTAATCACCTTTATTGATCTAATGTGTACCTTTTCATTCTTTGTTTAAGGGGCTTGAGGCAGTTATTACTGAGAACCCACCACTACTCAGCACCTCAACTTTGTTCTCCGTTTGGTTTAGGTTTTTTCCTACAGTCTGCTCCTCAGGTATAGTCTAGAGCCCATCAGGATCGATGCGCTGCGTGCAAACAACAAGGGGGCAGAAAGTTCAGTAGCTGAGCAGCTTAACAGCTCCACAAAGACCCGGGTGTGAGGGCTGGAAGGCAGGAGATCAATGGTGTAAAATGGAGGAGAATTAACAATGGTGCCAGAGCGAGGGGTGGACAGTCAGCCATTGACCTGGCATGTGTTAGAGGCGACAGGCCTGTCGCCCAGATAATGGCTAGTGCCAAAGAGGGGACGGTACTGACAAGAGACATACATGGACAAGGTGAAAGTACGATCCTGTACCCTGCTACGGGGACAATTTCACGTCCCGTTTCTGGCCTCAGAAGGATCTACAGTAGCTGTATTTAGTACACAATGAAGGCCATAGGCAGGATTTGATATGCTCATATTATAGCCTAAAGGTGCGTTAGAAATACACACAAAATATCACTCGATGTTGTGTTGTGAACGGTGTTCATTTTGTTGACTAAGACTAAGACTAAAAGTTGATATTTAGACTAAGACTAGACTAAGACTAAAAAAATTCAGAAGACTAAAATGGGACTAAAACTAAATAGTGTTACAACTAAGATTGTCAAAATTAACACTGGTTGTGAAAAATAAAAAATGCCATGATTTCATCCATAGATGTGGTATTTAGCCTAGTAGTTTAAACACACAAGTCGAAAAAATAATTCAACAAATAGGTGATACATAGTGTGAAAGTTTCCTGAGAAGACAAATAGGTTCCAAACCATACACATAATGAGGATTTACTTACATCATTTCATCAAGTAAGGCATTCTCTAGCAAAGGGAAATTGAGTCAACCTAGCGTTAAGCAACTGCTATCATTGCAGGAAAGTTACTTTTAAGATTTGTGCTTAAAGGAGCACAAAGAAGCGGCCAAAGAGGTATCTACTGTATGTTTACAAATGCATTAGTGTCCATGGCCTGGAGGGACAATTGTTCAGTGGTGTAAAGTAACTAAGTGCATTTACACAAGTACTGTACTTAAGTACAATTTGGAGTATTTCCAGTTTTCCGTACTTTTACTTCTATTCCACTACATCTCAGAAGCGAATATTGTACTTTTACTCCACTACAATTATTTGAAGCCTTTAGTTACTAGTTACTTTGTAGATTTGTATTATTATTACAAAACATTAGCCACTGCAGCCCTTTATACATTTGAAAATACCCTAACTCAGAGATTAGACGCCTCTGCCCTGCACAGTCTGAAAGAAATCACAAAACCTTAATAACAGAAATAGTCTAGGTAAGCTTAATTCATTGCAAAACATGACACCCCTTATTCAAAACAGATGGCGAATGCATTCTTCTCTTTATAGGGCCTACACAGGTAATACCACAAACTACCTGTGAGACCTTTATGAATTGAACCTCACAGTCAGCAGTCAGTCAGTCACATTTATAGGGCTGGCCTCTCTGTTACAGTCCAGCCAAAACCCCTTGCCTCTCTTTTGGCCAAAGTTTTTCCAGCTTGTTGCCTTTTTTTCCCACCCCTCACTTTTCTATTCCTCCATTAGATGAACATTGATGTTCATTAACACCTGATCTACCCTGTGTGCCTGGCACTGTGCCTCCATAGGAAATCAATGCTGTTGGGGGGATAGGAGGGGATCCCTTTCCATCCACACTCGTTATTGTTCCTCTGTGATTAAAAGGCCAGCGAAGCCTGGGACACAGAGATTCTTAAGTAACGGCACCAGGCTCCAATTACATCAAGGCAATGACTGACACTTACAAATGATGGACTGGCCGATCTTAGCCAAAAAAAAAGGGGAGAAATGTATGAGAAAGAGAAGAGGGAAGGAAAGAAGAGGGGATCATTCACCGGCCATGGTAAGGCTCACCCATCATCTCTCTTGCCTTACATTACCGATCACGGATTGAAGGATGATGACAAGTTGGCCAATTTCCCAACCCCCCCTCCCAGTGGATGCCCTTGAAAGTGACAAATGGCAGGGTTAATTGCATCGGGGTCACGGCCATTTAGAGGGAATGAGCTGCTTTATTTGGAGGGAAAATCCATAAGCGGAGTTCATTCCCACTGTGCGCACCGTCTCCAGCAGGATTCCATGAGGGATGGCCACGGTCCCAGGGGGAAGTGTTCCCAACTATCCCTGAGCAGAGATGTACAGTGGATGCGTCAGGTGACAGTGATTAAAAGCAGCCAAGCTCCTGGATATCAAGAGGGTTTTCCTCATTCCAGGGCCACGGCAATAGTCCCCCTAGTCAATTGCATGACAGGGCAAGATGTATTCTCTTTTTCTTTCCAAACTATCTACCCCTGGGATCAATTGCACTTCATTTCTTGTCTGATGGATGGGAGAGGGGTACAACTCCACTTAATACCGGAAACAGTAAGTTTCCCTGCAGCTGGCCAGCTGTGTTTCTTTCTTTTTTTTATCAACCTTTTGTAATACCACAAAGTACAAAGTAAAGTAACTAAGTATATGTACTCAAGTACTCTACAATTTTGAGGATTTTTTTTTACGTCACTGGAATATTTCCAATTTTCTATGCTTTTACTTATACTACACTACATCTCAGAGGCTAATATTATACTTTTACTCCACTACAATTATTTGACTTTAGTTACTAGTTACTTTTGATTATCACTACAAACATACATTAACCACTTCAGCCCTATATACATTTTGGCCATTTGAAAATAGCCGATCTACAAGCTCACAATGCGTCGCGATGCGACGCATTGTGAGCTTGTAGATATGCAATTTTTTGTATTTTATATATTTGAAAACTTGTGAAATGGGACATTCTGCACAATGCGTACTTTCTACATTTGGTACTTTAAGTACATTTTGATACCAATTCTTTTGTACTTTTATACTCAAGCCAATTTTGAATCCCGGACTTTTACTTGTAACAGGGTATTTCTACATTGCAGTATTGATACTTTTACTTAAGCAAAACATTGTAGTACTTTTACCACCAATAACACAACACCTTTTTACGAATGCTGTATTCACAAATATGTAAAGCTGCAATTTGGACCTTATTTTAACAAATACAAAGCTAGTTTAACCAATCTCTATGGTAGAGTATGTTAATGCAACATCACTGCCACATCTGCAGTGGTGTCTGCAGTCCAAATTGCCCTTATGTAGGCTACATAGCATACGTGCACACAGAGAAGAATTGCAGCTCGTTTGGCTCGTTAACGCACATGCTTTGGCAGAGGTTTAGGTCATAGCTACTGTTGTATGAGCAGAGATTTTCTGGGCAAGCAAAGGGGTGGTCTGTGTGTCTGAACTGCAGCCAGTTCTCAACAACCCTTTCTGCCACGCTGAGATTAGGGGAGAAGAGGAGACCATTATAGCACCGACTCCCTATGGCATGACTGGTTGGCTGGAAGGAGGGATAGATGGTATGTGGGAGGCTGGGAGGTACTGTACATGTGTACATGGGAACACGTGCAGTGTGTGTGTGTGTGTGTGTGTGTGTGTGTGTGTGTGTGTGTGTGTGTGTGTGTGTGTGTGTGTGTGTGTGTGTGTGTGTGTGCGTGTGTGTGTGTGTGTGTGTGTGTGTGTGTAACTTCAAACGTCAAAATAGCCTACTCCAACAGAGTATTAACAGAAACGTCCTTTTTTTATATAATTCAATACAAAATACGTATGGAAAAATGATGCTTAGCATAAATCCAATAGCTCAACACAAACAAAATGAACAAAACAACACTGTGACTCCATATTTTACTGTGTATGTGTTATGGTTGTAACTGGTATCCCAGTGCATCCAGTCCACTGTCAAACAGCACCAGGGATGAATCTCTGAACCTCTGAAGGAACCGACTCAGTTCCTCTTTAGAAAACACCTCATAGAGTCTGTGCTGGTCGGAGGCGATGATGTCAGCGAGGCGCAGCGCCTCCTGGTGTTGGTTGGAACGCTGCAGGACGTTCAGCAACAACACACTCAGTCTGGGGAGACACAGGGAGCGCAGCGTCGCCATCTGGTCGCTGCGCTCAACGTCCTCCAACGCATCCTGTCTGCTGTCTACCATCCATCCTCCATCAACAAACAGCAGAACGTTGTAGATTATTTTTTTAACGTCGACAGTCAGAGCTTCAACGCCCGCCTCCCACCTGGCATACTCACTCCGATATTCTTTCTCTCTCATCTCATTGGCTACTCTCTCGGTGAACTTGGCCTGGGGGGCAGAGTCTGGCTTCTGAGGGGCGGAGTTACTGTGGCTGAACCAATCATTAAACGCCTCATGGGCTTCCAGGTACGCTCTGATGCACAGATGCTCTCTGCCGGCGTTCTCGTCCTCGGCAGGAAGAGGCGTGTCCTGGCTAAGACTCTCCCACTGGCGATAAATCTCCCTCATAGAATCTTCTGGAAGCTTGGAAAACACAGCCTTCACCGCATCCAGTTTCTGAACAGCTAAGAACTTCCTCATGATGGCATTGGACTGTTTGAGAGCTTCTGCTCGGTGGGCGGGGTCAAAGAGCAGCCAATCAATGACGTCAACCTTCTTCTGGTCCTCCTCTGTAGTCGCAGTATCCAGGGTGTTTGTGTGGTGGGTGAACTCAGTGTTGTCTCTGACTCTAACTGTCTCCACCACCAGCTTAGTGATGGCTGCTACATCTAGACCAGAATCATTCGCCAGATGCAGACACCTCTTCCTCTGTTCCGATTGGCTGATAGTCTCCAGGAAGTTGGCATACTGTACAGTCGCTGTGTCGACAGGAAGTTGGCTGACATAGCTGGCGATGAGCTCCCACTGATCCTCTTTGACCAACACGCTGATGTAAGCCTTTAGTATGTCCACACATACGTCCTCTTTTAGTGCCATGCCCAGAGAGCGATAGAACAACACCAGGTGAGTCATGAAGCGCAGCAGGTGAGATGGGAGGGGCTTGGAACCTGTCAGCCAAACAGCCAAGTCCTCCAGAAGACCGTCCAGGTCTCCTAGTATGACAGCCTTCTGGATCACATGATAATGTTCTCTGGTCTCCTTCACCACCCTCTTAGACTCTGTTGCTTGGAGATCTTCAAACACTTTCTCCATTGTCCAGTTGGCTTCCAGATACTCTCGTGGCAGTGTTTCAACTTCCTGGTGAGCCATGCCTGATGACATCACTTCCTGTTCCACCAGCGAGTCGACCATCACTTTGAAGTACGCCCAAACACAATCCTCCCATGACTCGCACACTGGCAACAACGGCTTGATGTTTCCACTGAGTACAGCATAGATTGCTCTCTCATATCTGTTCAACTGCTCCTCTTCTGCCATTCTCCAACAACAGGTTTTCCAGATCCCTCGATTAGGGTTTCCTTCAACAGGCAGCAGCTCCACAGAGTCTGAGGTGATGTTGGGGTCATGGTAAAGCTTCCATCCCTCCAGAGTCGCTGCTCTCCAGGCCTGACCACAACGTTTACACAGCCTCTGAGCCTGTTCAATCATTCCAGCTCTGATGAGGGTGAACAGGTTCTTGAGGAGTCTGTTGTCGTCTTCTATGTCCAGGTCCACCAGAGGACGCTTCTGTCTCACTGGAGCATCTGGGTCCAGTTCAGTCACCAGGGCAGCAGTGACTCCAGCACTTCCAGCTCTTCTCATCTTCAAAGCATGGAGGGTGTTCTCCCAGTAGACGTTCTTGGCATAGTATTCAATGTTGTCCGCAAAGTTTCCAATCTGATCTCTGGCGATGCTCTCCAACCAATCAACAACCAGCTGGCTCTGTCTGACGACTGCATCACGTAGGAACAGCTGATCCACAACTAACTTTTCACTCTCACAGGGAATAGACAGGTCCATCATGACATCATCTCCTGTGTCAGTGTCAACACGATCCCTGTACAGTGAGTTGATCAGTCTCCATGTGTTGTGTTCCTGCTGTAGAATCCATCTAACTCCAGCTGTCTTACTGAGCTGACCTGATCTCAGAACCACATGCTCCAGAGTAGCTACCTTGTCCTGGCAGAGATCCTGGTAGTCCTCCAACAGATCACACACTGCAGAAGATGAAAATTTCGCGAAGGAAGCAAGGAACTCTGGGAAAAGACTAGCTGCAGTGGACTCTCCTGGGTCGTTTCCCTTCAGAAGGGCGGAGCTAAGGTTGCCGACATCATCAGTGAAGCTGGCATCAACCAATCCAGATAGGGGGGAGGGGTAAAGACTTGTTGTCCAATCACTTTCATCTAGGAGCATGCTAGCTCCTGGTGTGTTAATGAATCTGGGAGTTCTGCCTCCTGCTGCTATGATGGACGACACGTCTGGATTCCTATTCCTGGGGGTGACAGCTTGTCCGAACAGAGATCCTGGAGTGTTTCCAAGGGTTAGGGTCCGGGCTGGTGTTACCGTGGATAACCCTGGGCTATGTTGGTCCGGCGATGGGAATGCAACTTTTTTGTAGCTGCGTCTGCGAGCTGCTTTTGTGACGTCTGTGTCCCTGGCCACCGGAGACAGCAACACATCTTCTCCCCAGTCCATGTTTGTTTGCACGTAATCTGTCTGTAATGTTCCTCGCTGCTCAGGATTGGCATGTCAGGATTTCAACCCTGACATGCCAATACATGGGCATATCGGATCTGTTAATGGTGATGTCAGAGTGACTTGGCCGTGGTCCCGCCTATATATGGGCGTATCAGGTTTGTTTATCGTGATGTCAGAATGACGTATATGGCCGTGGTCTGCCCGTCGGCCGACCGGCCCTCCCATTAGCCAATTTTAATATTGTATGCACCTTATATATTGGACTTTGTGTACTGTATTTGATTTCACTCACCTTCCTGTTATTTACTTGTTAGTTCCTTTCTTCTGTATGCTTTCTTTCTCTATTAAGTATTTGTAGTCCATTTACCATTTATTTGTGTTCGTATAAATAAACTGGGACAGTTGGGTTAATCCAGAGCGAATACACAATGAATATATAAATAGATGCATATAGAGTCTATATGTTTATATTATAGACAGCTCTTCCTGAAGTGAGCATGCACGCACGGTATGAAAACATTACATTAATATGAAAGTGCACCTTGACAAATATGAAAACATTATTGGTGACAGCACCAAGTCGCTGTGTCATATATGAAAATAAACTGAATTCATTGACCAAAACTGTAATCCTATTTTTAGAAATGAGCGTTCTATCGCTCAGAATTTAGCTGCATACTGTGTCTCTGTGGTTGTGTGTGAGCACCCTCTACTGGTACAGTACTGAGGAATATTCGCTGATTATGTGTTTCCCGGCAACACGGCATGAGAGCAGGGTTCTTGGCGAGGTGGTGGATGACATGACATTTTGGACATGCACCACGTACCCATGTTGATTCTGAATCAGGTCTCCCTAATTGATCAGACCGCAAGTCCTCCCTAAGAATAAAAAAGTGGATAATATTACTCCAGTTCTCAGATCTTAATACTGGCTCCCTGTCTGTCAAATACTTACTTTCAAAATACTAAAGCCCTGAATGGTTTAAGGCCAAAATACATGTTTTGATCTTGTGCTAAATCATGAATGATCCAGATTTCTCAGGTCATCTGGGGCATGACTTTCTGAACAGAGTCAAAACTAAATGTGGAGCAGCTTTTAAGAGTTGTTATGCACCACCTAGGAACAAACTACCAGAAAAATGCAAGTATCTTTTAACAGTTAACTTTTAAGTCAAAGGTGAAGACTTTTCTGTTTGCCGCTGACTTTCATTGAGATATTTGATTCATTTATTGTGCTGCACTGTAAGTTTATCCTCATATTATTGTTTTATTTGAGCTTATTCCTATTTCCTATTCTCTTATCTGAATTGCATTCAAATGACCTTTTATAATGCGTTTCTTTTGCTCTTTATCCTCTTGCCCTTAATGTTTTGTATTAAGCACTATGAATTGCCTTGCCTAACGTCTTTTATAACTTATTTCAACTTATCTTGACACCGCTTGAATCTTATTTCACATTAGTCTTCTAAGGGTTCTTTGGGCTGCGACAAACAATGTGTTCTTAGCTGTGAGAATGCCAGAACCATTTTTTTGTTATATCAAAGTTACATGATAGTGCCAGATCCCAGGAGGTGCAGGCATGGAACATTCTGCCCAGATCCTTACCCTAACCTTAATCACACCCACTCATGCCACAACTTAATTATACTAACAGTGCCTCACCTTAACTAAAGTAAAGCACACCAAACCTGTGCTATACTGACCTAAAATTAATGAATGAAACCACACCATGATATAGGGTGCGTTCGGAAATTACGCACCGGAGCACACTCGCCTATTAGTTGGTATTGGCCAGTGCGCTCAGTGCTGTATTTTCGAACGCGCCCATAGTGTTCATAGTCTGTTTGGTCGGGGGCTCTTCTCAGATCCACCTAACCGCTCATTTGTCTGTCAGACCCAGGGCCCTTTTTTGACGACGCAACTTAACGCCTGGCACTAGTTCTTAACTTGCGCCGTGGGGGCGTGTCCCAGTGCTATTTTGAGTATGCTAAAATGTGCGCAAGCTCAAGATTCAAGAAGTTTTATTTGTCACTGACTTATATACAGGTAGAAGCAGTGAAATGTTGTTGGGACTTGCATACATTTAACGAAAATATTTTAAAGCAAGAAAATAAAAAAACACCGCACTGTGGTATCTAAACAATCTAGAGTGGAAAGTAGTTGTGCGTGGGGAAGATATCGTAGCACTGGCGCAATCAGTTTTAGTGGCTATGCTGGCCACGGAAGATAGGGCCCCCAGTGTCACTCCTTTACCACATGAACCCTAGCTTCCACTGGGTGAAAAAGGTGATATACCTGGATACATGGGCAAGGTATACACCCACCCAACATAAATGATAGGTGGGAGTTTTTCAATGAATGCGGGAGAGGACTGTTTACCTTAAAATGCCTTTAAGATACCTGGATATACGTCTCTCTTTTCTCTGCTTGGGAATCTTCCTTACACATGTAAATTAGAGGTTTGTTCAAACAATGGGAGGTGTGGGGTTCATAGAGGGGGGGGCTCAGGGAGAGAGAGAGAGAGAGAGAGAGAGAGAGAGAGAGAGAGAGAGAGAGAGAGAGAGAGAGAGAGAGAGAGAGAGAGAGAGAGAGAAACACAGACTATTGCACAATTACTGATTAAAAAACAATGAGTGAGATGTCTGTCTGTCTGTCTGTCTGTCTGTCTGTGAGAGAGAGAGATATATACACACACACACACACACACACACACACACACACACACACACACACACACACACACACACACACACACACACACACACACACACACACACACACACACACACACACACACAGATCAGGTCTTGGGTCTAAATCTCAACTACTGTGCACAGTGGTTTAACTACTGATACTTTCTCTTTGATCTGGCTTAACTGTACAGTTGTGGCACTGTAAACACATCTGTATGCTATTCTTTCAATCGGTAGGAATGATGGCGCACAATCCGTCCGTGTACCTTGCAAATTCCAAATCTCGACAGGCCTCCCAAAGAAATGCCGGTCTGGGTGAGGATGCAACTCGGCAGTTGGGTCCAAACGGGGTACCTCAAAGCTTGAGTTGCTAGAACACCACTTATTGATACTTTTACTTAAGCAAAACAGTTGAGTACTTGTTCCACCAATGTCCCTGTTTAAAAATGATTGAATAAACACTAATAACCAAGGTTACTGTAGTAACAGAGGTCCTCTCTGTTACACAAGGTGCTGTACAACAAACAGTGGTGTGAAGTAACTAAGTACATTTACTCAAGTACTGTACTTAAGTACAATTTTGAGGTAATTTTACATTACTGAAGTATTTCCAATTGTCTATACTTTTACTTACTATTTTATTTACTATTATTTGAAAACTTTAGTTACTAGTTACTTTGCAGATATAAATGATTACATTATAAAACATGCATTAACCACTTTAGCCTTATTTTATACATCAACAAGCTCACACGCTATTTTCAAACGTATTAGCACTTTTACTTTTGGTACTTTAAGCACATTTTGATACCAAAATGTGTTGTACTTTTTACCCATATCACAAACAAGGCTACTTTATGTGTGTTTTCGTTTGTATTTTGGGGGATAGAGATTAGATTACATGCAGACACAACATTTGCATGATAGGTGTCGATGGTTTCAATGTTCCTATTGTTTCATGTTTCACTCCTGAGCACCGCCTCTTCACACCGTGTCTGTGAGATGTCTTTGAGCCAGTGTTGCCAGGTTTTTTTTATAATAAATTTGCACCAAGAATTTTATTTGAAAATAGCAGTCTACAAGCTCACAACGAGTTGCATCACGAGTATATCTTGTATAGCTTGTATATCTGCCATCTTCAAATAGCCGATGTATACAGTAGGTAGGTTTAAAGTGCTCATGTGAGTCATGTGACCCATAATCGCTTCTATTGGGCTTGTTTTTCTAGACCTGCTTGCTTGTTTCTCTCACAGAATCTGGCAACCCTAGCCACAGCACGGGGTCGTGTATTAGCCAAGGCACCAAGTTGGCTTTACAGGATAGCAGTTTGTTGTTAGAGAACTCTGCTTGGAAACTATTAACTGCATGATGAATTTGTTTAATTTGTGAGTAAAATGGCAACAAACACAAGTAGAGATTTATTTTATGCATCGGGTGCTGCTTCGAGTCCTCGCAGACGCCAGCCTTCGACTCCGAGAAGAACAGAATTATTAGGTGGTCCTCTTAGCTGGTCGAGAGCAACGCTGCTCGGGATGATGCTTTGTCTACGTTGCTGCCTCTGCCTGCACCAAAGAGCAAATAACATCAACCTTGCGGTAAGTGAAATTATGTCTGACTATATATGCCCTGTGTCTACTATCTAGAAAATTCTTTGTATGAGTTGCTTGTAGAAAAATAAGTGTAACTAATGTTCTGGTGGGCAACCTGGAAGGCTCACCCCAAAACACGATCGCCACCATTTTAGGGGGAATACCAGGTAGAGATTTTATCGGATATGTGCTGGATTTGTGCCCGGGTGACTGTGTTTGGGCCGAGTGTTTTGGTATTCCTTTGGTGGTTTGCCAAAAGCATTGATTTCCTCAAATTGACCTTTTATAATCATGCTGTTTACAGGAGGCTGTGAGGCGTCTACACAACTCGGAGAAGAATAACCACATTCAATCCAAAAGAAGTGTAAGTAACCAAATTCAACTATATCACAATCATGCTTTAGTAAGAGGGGAGACCAAGCCCCACCAATTTGATTTGTGGTGGGGGATAGTGGGGGGAGGTAGGCCTGTGGATTGAGTTCCTGTCCTGGTGAAATGTTTTAACTGATAAAAAAAATTGCACATGACTAAAAACTAACACGGTTCTTCTCTTCCAACAGGGTAAATTCTCCACATAGTATTGATGTTGCAGCTCATCTTTTAGGAGAACTAAGCATTAGTTTCTGTAATGTTGATCCGGTTTTTATAAAAGGTAAAGCGCACATGCATAATACACTCACAGTATTCACATAAGCTATTTGCATCTTAATAGAGTGGGCTAGACCTGCAGAAAACAGCAAACCTGTATTTCTTATTGTAGCCTACTTACAGGGCATTGTTTTGTCTTTTTGTATTCAAAGACCCCTGTGTTATAATTGAAAATAAATAATTGTAATTCTTTTTTTCTTCTGTTTTTCTTCAAGGCTTCAAGGACTGCCGTTTTGGATCTTCAGCCCTCCAGCAGTCCAAAGTTCAGGAGATCATCTCCAAAACCTCATACCAAACGCTGCATTCTCCAGGACCCAATGCTTGAGGACACAGAGCAACTCCAAAGATGGACTTCCATTTTGGATCTTCAGCCCTCCAGCAGGAAGAAGTTCACAAGATCATCTCCAGGACCTTGTACCAAATGCTGTGTTCTCCAGGACCCAATGCTTGACGACAAAGAGCTTGAGGACTATGTTTTTAGTGCAAACTTTTTAACTCAAATCTTTGCTTCTGGGTCCCTGGAACAAAATATATTTCTTCCTGTGGATTATACCAGGGACACATGACTTGGATTTAGCTCTTCCTTGGACCCACCCGTGGATTACATTTACATTTTCCTTTTCCCGCTATTTTTCTTTGCTCCTCCTCATGGCACTACTTGCTGACTATATGTCAGTCTATGTGGATTATGCGGTCGACACACACTGACATTTTGCACCGTAATCCTGTGTATAACGCACTGACTTTTGACTTTTTTTCCCCAAGCACCTTAACTAACGTCCATAAGTATATCATACACAGTATACATTGCTGCTATGTTCATGCACATATCTTATCTCAGGTAGCCTACTAGTGTGAGTATATAGACACACATTTCACCCACGTTTTTTAATTAAACCTGTGATGTGACAATAAACCTGATTCTGATTCAGAATATTTGAATATATATATTTTTAGAGTGAACATTTTTAACTCAAATCTTTGCTTCTGGGGTCCCTGGAACAAAATACTTTTCTTTGAAACAGTTTACCTTATCTGTGTGCTCCTGTTCCATTGTTTTGTATAAATGTATTTTTCTTGATCAATAAACATAATTACATGAGTTCTGCCTATGTGTTTTTCTATATTGTTTGTGTGTGTGGATATATATATATATATATATATATACATATATATATATATATATATATATATATATATATATATATATATATATATATATATATATATATATATATATATATATAAATTAGTGCAGGTAGTGGGGGGGGGACTATAAACCATCCCTCCCGGTGGGGGGGGGGGGGGACAAGCCACAGCCCCTGGGAGGGGGGGGGGGGGGGGGGCTATAAACCACCCTTCCCACTGAGGGGGGGGGGGGGGGGGGTATAAACTAGGGGGTTTATACAAGAATTAGCATGCAGAATGTGGGGTGGGTGGGTGGGGTTATAAGCCACAGCTTCCAATCAAATGTAGTTTTCTGCACATGCTCAGAAGTGGTTGGGGTGGAAGGGTGAGAGGGGTGGGAGGGGTGGGTGTGTGAGGTCCTTGCTGGCCAGACACCACAGGGGGTAAATGCAAATGAAGGTCTCAGAAATGGTACATACACCTGAATATGTGGGAGGTATGTGGGAGGTGGTACATTAATGAATGAGGGCAGCATACACACACATACTCCCTTAAGTATCAGGGGTATGCCTGAGGGATACCCTCCCAAAATCATTGCTTTTCACCCAGTGTTCCCTATACTAGGCATGTCATAATAGGAAAAAATGTAGGATACGCACATCTCCACAGCTCTTTAAACACGGTGCTGGACCCAAAAAATAATCACGTGAAGAAGGGGGAAATGTCCGCACACGATATACTGCTCTTCCGTCTTTTTTATTTAACCAACAATCTTGAACAACGTTTACGCCCGTGTAGGGCTTCATAAGGTTCATAATGGGCAAACATTTATCAAGCAGACAATCTACCAGCTCACAGTGTGTGACGCACCCTTCCAGGGAACACAAATATACTGATACAAATGGCGTCAAATCAAGGGTAAGGTGCTGCAAATGGGCCTGCCATTTACCTCTTTACTCCACAGAGAACCGTTTTATGTCTGGCCAGCAGTGGTGTTGACGAGGCTCTCTAATCCCCAGCAATTATAGGAACAGCACCTGCGAAACAGACAGGCAATGGAACACAGTAGTCGGTAGCAGGGAAAAGGAACGCACATGACAGCAGTCTCTTTCCTATTTTATCCCCCTGCCGCTCGCTCTTCTGTGCTATAATGTAAACACAATGCCATGTAAATATACTCAGTGGTGGAAAAAGTACTCAAATTCTTTTCTTAAGTAAAAGCAATACTGCAATATAAAAATACTGTGTTACAAGTAAAAGTCCAGAATTCAAAAAGTACAAAAGTATTGGCATCAAAATGTACTTAAAGTACCAAAAGTAAAAGTACAACATATTTGAAAATAGCAGATCTACAAGCTCACAACGCGTCGCGATGCGACGCGTTGTGAGCTTGTAAATCGGCTATTTAGTAAAAGTAAAAAGTAAAAGTTTAGTAAAAGAGTAAAAGTACAATATTTGCCTCTGAGATGTAGTGGAGTAGAAGTATATATAATACTCAAGTAAAGTAGAAATACCTCAAAATTGTACAGTACTTAAGTAAATGTACTTAGCTACTTTCCACCACTGAATATACTGCAAGACAAAACATACAACTGCAATACAGTTTGAGCAAGCGGAAAAATGGCCTCCCGGGCATTGCTGCAGCGTGTCAAAAGCCTCTCCTTTCAAGCACAGAGTCGGCGGTCCCAGCCAAAAACCCTGTCCCGCAGTGCTTACTGTGTTTGGTCAATATGCTCACACAGTCCCCCGGGCCAGTTGGGAGGTCTGTGTGTTTGACAACCACAGGACACTAATCCTCCTCCGCTCAGAATCACTCCCAAAGGGGAGAACAACACAGACAGGTGGAAGGCATATTCAACCTAAGCTGCTACTTTGGACACGTGGCTAAAGTCACACCGAAGCACATGTGGATGTGAGCGTGCACAGAAGCACGTACTGTACAAACTCACAACACATGTAACCCCCCCCCCACACACACACACACACACACACACACGCAAGCACACACACACAGCCTGCATTTCATTAATGTCAACTTTATATATGATATTATGTCCGGTTTATGTATGATGTTGGCAGAAACAAATGTGAGAACACGCTCACGCGCACACGCGCACACGCACACGCACACGCACACACACACACACACACACACACACACACACACACACACACACACACACACACACACACACACACACAGTATTCCATTGCTGTCAACGTGGCTTGCAAGACCCAGGGTACACATGAGGTGATGCATGAGGACTTGTTGAATTTATGAAAAAGCAAACAAATTAAAACAAGAGCTTTCATATTGAGCCTTTAGCGTTTCAGAGAGGTCAACTTGTCACATTATGATGAATGCGTTTTTGCTCACACTCTTCTTTTGCACTTTACTGTAGCTGTATATTCAAGGCCTTTTTTACTAAGCAGAGCACAGTTGAAGGACCATAATGGTGGTCGGTCATGTTTATACCAGTGGTTCTCAAACATTTTCATGTCCTGTCAAGGACCCCCAAAATGTATACTGTATGCATTTGGCCACCGGACTCCCATTTGATAAGATTTTATGCCAGGGACCCCCATAAGAGAAGATTTGTGTTGTTAATTATTTTATTTGTTTTCACTAATAGCAGTTGCGATGCGGCACGGTGTGTGCTTGTAGAAGTATAAAGTACAGAGTGTTATTAAAGTGGTTAAACTAATTCGCTGGGATACCCCCTGGAACCCCCTTACGCTTCCTGGACGCCACTTTGAGAACCACTGGTTTAGACACTAAATACCGACACAATGTAATATTTGACATTACTGCCATGCCAACATTTTTCAAAGCATGCTGTTGTTTGTTTGACTTTGAAGAAAGCCACTGGATTACATTGATTTAAGTACAGCATTGCCCCTCCACATATCCGGCAAGTATAGTATTTACTCAAAGGATGCTTCAAAAGGTCAAAGACTCTTCCCATCTACCAATCAATACAGACAGCTACAACCCACCCTGCCCTCCATCTAGAAGACCAATTTGGAAGAACACCCCACTAGCTGACTTCACCATCTAATCAGCTTGGGAAACGGAATGGGAGTCCAAGGAGGTCCCAAGAGGTGTCATACGCCAACCGACAGGTCCCTGGCACCAACCTCCCAAGGAGACAGTGGTCGACGCTCAATAGATTCAGGACTGGACATGGCCCCTGCTTGGCCACCCTTCACAAATGGGACAGTAGCCCAAGCCCACTGTGTGCTTGTGGAGAGGAGCAAACAATGGAGCACATCATTGAAGTTTGTCCTCTCCAAAGACTGAAAGGAGGATTAGTCACCCTCCATACACAGGAGACCAAGAGGCATACTGATATTTTTCCTTGTTACCCCTGTCTACCTCCTGAACAGTGCTGGGACGACTTTCTCACTTTCAAACCCGGTCAGGAATCACTTATTTCTAAAAATATATGACAAACGTATGACCTTTGATGCTCACCCTGTAGTTAAGGCCAGAACAGCTTGGGAAGAGGAGCTGGGAGCACACCTAATAGACTTTGGAGATCAGTGGTGGGATGAAGCAGTACACAAAATAAGATCAAGTACACCGTGCGCAAGGCTATAACTTATACAGTTTAAGGTATTACACAGAGTTCACTTTTCCAAAACTAGACTATCCAAACTTTTCCCATCCATAGTAGACCAATGTGAAAGATGCCACTCCTCACCATGTAACCTGAGTCATATGTTTTATTTCGGCTCCAAACTTAATACATTTTGGAGTGACTATTTTAATACCTTGTCCAAGGCTCTGGGTCTCGAAATACAGATGAATCCCCTAATATTTG
The DNA here is from genome assembly GCF_963454915.1 of Gymnoscopelus microlampas. Lineage (NCBI taxonomy): Eukaryota > Metazoa > Chordata > Actinopteri > Myctophiformes > Myctophidae > Gymnoscopelus > Gymnoscopelus microlampas. Next base: position 22,990,017 of record NC_139952.1, read on the forward strand.
GGTGGTGGTACTCGGATCAACTCCACACAATCAGACATATTAGCTTTTACATCCTTATTGGCGAGACGTTGTATTCTATTTTTATCAAAGTCTTTTAAAGCTCCAGCCACCTCCATGTGGCTCAGGAATGTAAATGTCCTAAATGTCATCAGTTATTTTTTGTCAAAGTTACTCTTTTAATGCATTTTGGAGTGTAGATTGCTTTCAGTTCAATTACATTTTATCATATTATTATAATTTTATTATTGTGCCAAATCACCACCAGTTCTCCCAAGACGACAAAATAGTTATACCAAAAATAGTTCCTGAAAAAACAAAACGATCTTTAGCAAACATTGACTCAATTTTCAGTAACAAGTATGGAGACTGAGCTGTGAATAGACAATTCACATCACAACACCCTGAAGAAGGCACAAGCTGACAAACAGTGTATTTTTAATGATTCCAGCCCATTGAATTAGAGGCCTTTTACATGTTTCAAACCTACTGTACCTTGAGTGCCTGGACCTGGATTATTTATGGCATTTCTTTTTGGTCATGACTCTTCCTCTCTCTTTGAGTAGTATTCCTTTCCATTAGCACCGGTGGCTTGAGAGACACTAGTAGAGGTCCTGCTAGGGCTGGGAGATTAGAACAACATCAAATATCACAATATTTTTGGCTATAATACCTGAATATCGATATTGTGACGATAATATAACATTTGTCTTAACATTTTCAAAAACTTCCAGAAAATAATACAGATAAAAACCACGAAAATACATTACTTAAGTCATATCACAATATTTCTGGAGTTCGGACATCCAGTTGCCCAGAACCGCCGATCCAACCAATATGCTATGCAGGGATCTCCATATATGGGCATAAAAGGGACAAGGACTGACAGATACAGAGATATCCATATATAGGCATACAAGGGACAGAGGGAGACAGACAGAAACAGACATCTCCATACTGTATATGGGCTTAAAAGGGTGACAGGCATGCAGTCACAGACGGGTACAACAGGTACTCTGACAAAGCCCCCAACACTATGACTATGACTATGGGCCGAACTCCAGATAATGAGAGATAGAGATGCAACACATAAACTTTGTTATATATTTTTGTCTCCGCCAGGCCGAAAGGCATGGCGAGAGAGTATGTTTTCCACCCCGTCCGTCCGTCCGTGTGTCCGTCCGTGTGTCCGTGTGTCCGTCCGTCTGTGACCAGCTAATCTCCGGCACCGTTGTCTTGATCTGAGTGAAACTGTGCACACACACTCCCTGGATGCCAATTCAGAACCTTTACCCCATTTTTTTCTCATGGGCCTTTTATAGCGCCACCAGGAGGCCGATTTGTGCAAAACATATTTTTTGACAGTACTCCTACAGATTTTGTCCAAAAATCACGCAAATCGGTACACAGTATCTCTATAGTCATTAAACGAAACAGGTCTTTCAGATTTCTCATATTCCATCCTGATTGTCTAAAAATGTCTTCCAAAGTTTGCAGGAGTGCTCCGTTTTGAACAAAATGCCTCAAATCATGAACACAGCATGCAATTTTCGTGACATTTTGCACGCTCATTCCCATTAGGCCGAGGAAGAACTACCATTTGAAAATGTTGAAATCAGCCTCATGGTGGCGCTATAACAGGCCGATTCGTGTTTTTACCTATAATTCCACCGATCTGTGTAAAACTTTGTATGCACACTCCCTAGAGGTCAAGGAAAAACCTTTATCCTGCGTTTTTTCACATCTGCCTTTTATAGCGCCACCAGGAGGCCGACTTATGTAAAACACATTATTTTATACTACTCCTTCCAATTTTATCCAAATTTCACGCAAATCGGTACACATGATCTCTATAGTCATGTGATCACGACGGATGTGTTTGATTTTTCATATTCCATACTGATTGGCAAAGATTGACATCTAAAGTTTGCATTATTGCCTTGTTTTGATCAAAATTCCGCAAATCATGAACGCACAGTCCAATTGTGCTCAAACTTTGCACACACATTCACACTATGTTGAGGAACAAATGACACCCTTTTAACATTGGCCTGTTATAGCGCCACCAGCAGGTCTAATTTAGCAAAACCAATGTTTTTAACAAAATGCCTCAAATCATGAATGCAGTCAGGGTCCAATTATCGTGCAAGGCCTAAGAATAAATGGCACCCTTTTCACATTGGCCTATTATAGCGCCACCAGGAGGCCACAATAGCTTACCTGACCTGGCGGAGACCTGTGCTCCGAGGAGCACTTTTTCTAGTTTAATCTTGTTTCTACAATGTGAAAAGAGTATACAGTCCCTCCTAACCTTCCCATTTTTACTCTCTCTCCATCACGCTCGGCTTTGGTCCGCTAGTTCTCACTAACGCTGATTGATCAACCATGGCTAGGCTATGCATTCACCATCCTAAGTGATACAATAAGTGTTAACCTCTTCAGCCGTATGTGCTTTGTCCTATCTACTGTATAGACAGAAAATAACTGATCTACAAGCTCACAAAGCATCACAGTGTGGCACACTATTTTCGCAGGTGTTCCTAGCAGGTTAAGTGGTTAACCTGGTGCTCATTGACTCAGCGCTGTCCAGACAGATTGGGCCCAACATGCTCGGGTTGATTGAGTATAGTAATATAGTGCCGGAAGGCATTTTTGCACGTGGTGTAGGTAGAGTTGCATCCAAAGCCACTATTATGTGCATTGCACACCTATGACTTTCCTTGAGTCTGTCCTTACAGGTAAGTATAATGTGAACCTTGCATATTAATGTGTTTGTGTGGCCTTGTGCACACCTGTGCCCATGCAACAGACTCTGTGTCAACTATCCTGTAGCATGTGTTCTACAGTCGTTTTGAGAAATTGGCCTCTGCCAGCTGCCCACAGCCCTTTCAAAATGTCTCCCCACATAAACTTTGTTATATATTTTTGTCTCCGCCAGGCCGAAAGGCATGGCAAGAGAGTATGTTTTCCACCCCGTCCGTCCGTCCGTGTGTCCGTGTGTGTGTGTGTGTGTGTGTGTGTGTGTGTGTCCGTCCGTCTGTGACCAGCTAATCTCCGGCACCGTTGTCTTGATCGCAGCGAAACTGTGCACACACACTCCCTGGATGCCAATTCAGAACCTTTGCCCCAAATTCTTCTCATGGGCCTTTTATAGCGCCACCAGGAGGCCGATTTGTGCAAAACATATTTTTTGACAGTACTCCTACAGATTTTGTCCAAAAGTCACGCAAATCGGTACACAGTATCTCTATAGTTATTAAACAAAACAGGTCTTTCAGATTTCTCATGTTCCATCCTGATTGGCTAAAAATGGCTTCCAAAGTTTGCAGGAGTGCTCCGTTTTGAACAAAATGCCTCTAATCATGAACACAGCATGCAATTTACGTGAAATTTTGCACGCACATTCCCATTAGGCCGAGGAAGAACTACCAGTTTCATTTTTTAAAATCAGCCTCATGGTGGCGCTATAACAGGCCGATTCGTGTTTTTACCTATAACTGCACCGATCTGTGTAAAACTTCGTATGCGCACTCCCTAGAAGTCAAGGAAAAACCTCTGCCCTGCTTTTTTCACATCTGCCTTTTATAGCGCCACCAGGAGGCCGACTTATGTAAAACACATTATTTTATACTACTCCTTCCAATAGTATCCAAATTTCACGCAAATCGGTACACATGATCTCTATAGTCATGTGATCACGACGGATGTGATTCATATTCCATACTGATTGGCTAAGATTGACATCTAAAGTTTGTATTATTAGCTTGTTTTGAACAAAATTCTGCAAATCATGAACACACCGTCCGATTGCGGTCAAACTTT